>NC_091794.1:45891875-46199062 GCF_041296235.1 Equus asinus | reverse complement strand
AAAATGCTATACATCAGAAACTTGAATCTACATAAGGACAAAAGGAGCATCAGAGAAGGGATAAATGGAACAAAAGGGAATCTTTCATTTTTCCTACTCTTGATTGGTCTAAAAGATAACTGTTTAAAGCAATAACAGTCACAATGTATTGGGTGATTATAGGAAATACATAAGTAAAATGAATGACAGCAATGTCACAAGAGATGTGAAGAAGAAATTGAGAACCCTGTGTTATAAATCACTTGCAGTACGTGTGAAGCAGTATAATGTTATTTGAGGTGAGTTTGGCTTAGCTTAAAATGTATATTGTAAATGCTAATGCAACCACTAAAAATTATTTTAAAGAAGTATGATTAATACACTAAAAGAGAAGATAAAGTGGAATCATATAAAATGCTTGTTTAAAATCAGAGAAGGCATAAAAAGTAGGGCAAGATGGCAGAGAGATACAAAGAGCAAATGTAACAAATAGAAAAGAGTTATGAACTAGGTAGACATTAATCTAGTGTTATCAATAATAATTATTCAATTGTGAATAGTCTAAATAGACCAATTAAAAGACAAATTCTGGGTGTGGATAAAAAAAATAAGACTTACGTATGTGTCTATAAGAAACCTACTTTAAATACAGAGACTCAGGTCAAAAGTTAAGAGATAGAGAAAGATATGCATGCTAATCCTAATCAAAAGAATACTGGAGTAGCGATGTAAATTGCAGATAGTGTCAATTTCAGAACGAGAGGCTATCAGGGATTAAGAAGCGGGTTACACATGAAGCACCTGCTGTGTGTCTAACATCGTGGCAAATTTTTTTGACTTACTTTATCTCATTTATTCTTCATGAAATCCAGTTGGTGGGTGGCATTTGCTCTGTGTTTGAACATAAGGAAATCAGTAAAATGTGAAAAATGATAATGTATTGGTTTCCTTTTATTAAATAAATTACATTGAAACAGCAAACAGAAAATCAGCATTTGAGAGCTGCAAACAGGAACTCAACAAACACATCATCATGTTTCTTAGTCTTGTGTTACATTGATTATTGTCACAGAAGCCTATTCAAAACTGCTGACACTGTTGCTGCTCCGAGGTAGGCAAGACACCCAGGAAGACATGTGGTCAGCAGAACCTTTCACACCGGCCTGTTGCCATGTGTGGTCTGTGGCCATCCTGTCTCATAGGCTACTGATGCCATGCAGTCTCTGTCACATGTTATTCTGGTGGCAATATCTACTGCTTCGCAGTGTCGCACAGCTTTGCCACATGGCTTGATGTTGTGTTTGATATGTGCTTAGCACATTTCATCTGCCTGCCAAGTTTGAGTTTGCTCCACTTAGTGCAGCTCCTGCCTGGGTGTCCTGCTACCATTTATCATCCACAAACATCTCGCCCTGCAGAGCAGAGCTGGAGGGAGTGTGACTTCAGTGCTACTGGGCTGGCTGGAATCCAGGGTCTTGTTGCCAGTGATCTGCAACTCCATTTAATCATAAAAAGGGCTGATGGTGTCGCTGGTGAAATTGCCTGAGAAATCCACGTGCTGGCAAGTCTACATCCCATTATCACTGCCCTGTACATCAGTATTTCAGGCCACTGACCTCTTTCCTAGTTACATGACCCTCTGGATCACCAACCTTATACGCTCTCCATTTACAAAATAGACAATGTATTGTTTGGTCTGATTTGGGAAATGGCATGGTTTTAATATCTTTACAATAAAAAGATAGTTGATGTTTTTTCATTATTAAGCGTACATAGCAATTTATTAACTTATGCAAGAACCCAAAACATTAATGCTGTATTATAAATAGTGTTCTTTTAAAAAATTGTCAATTAACTACAGGGCCTTAGCAAGTAAAACCCAGACGAGACTTAAAAACGGAAGAAAACAAACAGGCAAATAGCTTAAGTGGGATGTTAGTGCCACAGGCCTCCCCCACACTCCCTGGCTCTGGGAGTTTATTTTATACATATCAATTTTATTTAACATACCCTTATGTAGTGATTATTATATGCCAGTTACTGTTTTGAGCACTTTGCAAATATGAACTTGTTTAACGCTCATAACAGCTATGTGAAGTAGGTACTGATATTATCCCCATTTTATTGATTAAGAAACTGAGGTACAGGAAGCGTCAGTAACATGTTGAAAGTCACGCAGTTAGAAAGTGACAGAGCTGAGTCCAACCAGACAGAGGTGCTGCATAATCTGAGATTATAACCCCTCTGTGCTGTGTCATATGACACACAATAGTGCATCGCCAGTGCTAAATTTCAGTATTACTTCAAGCCAAACTATGGAGATGTACTTCATTGTTCTCTCTAACACATCATGTTAAGGACACCCTAGATGTTTCCTGATTGCAGAGGAACTAGACACAGCATAAGGCAGTTCAGTTTTGACCCCAAACTAACAATTAAGAGGGCAGTGAGGTTTACTGACTTGTTCACAGAAGCCAAATGATATTTACAACATTTAAAGACAAAAATCTGATAAAAATTATGGCCTTCAGCATCGCACTGACTGGACCCCTTGGATAAACTTAAAACAGTAACAACAGTGTCAAATGAGTGAGGCGGCCTGGTGTGGGCAAAAGACAACAGGCTGGGATCACAAGTGTGAAGTTCTAGTCTTTCTTGAGTCCTGCAATAATTGTATTATTTCGGAAGTCGGAATATAACCCTGTAGTTTCTGGAGTCAGGAAACCAAGTCTCCAATCTAGCTTCCCCTTTTCCTCCCTGGGTGTCTTTGAAGGGTAGATGCATAGCTCCTCACTTACTTTTCCTTCACAACAGACATGTTTCCTACTTTTTTTGTATGAACTGACAACATCTAGCTGGACAAAGCTGACTTTACCTGAAAGTATTTATTTATCCTGGCATCCAATGAAATTATGAATACCTATGAGCTAGATACCAAGCTGTGTAACTAGGTCCAAGTCTGTGTTCTGGGAAAACAAAGTGACAGAGACTAGGTTCCTGTCTTCAAAAGTCTTGGTCTAGTGGGACAATTAGACGTTTAAGTGTGCTGAGGTAGATAGGTCAAAATTATCAGAGGCTCACGGAGCAAAGTAGCACAGACGAGGCTTCACAGAGAAGATGATATTTCAACTGGGCTTGAGAATGAGTGAAATGCATGGCCCAACAGGGAAATGAATAGGGCCTGTGGGAGAACTGCAGGAGCATAAAGGGTTTGGGGAAGAGGACAATGGAGGGAGCCGTCCTATGGATTAGCAAAGTGGCGGCTTATTCACTGGGAAAGACAAGCTATCAACTGTCCTCAGGGTGTGATTTGAGCAGCCTCAGCAACACTTGGGAACTTGTTCTTAATGCAGTTTTTCAGGACCCACACAAGACCTACTGAACCTGAAACCCTGGGGATGGGGTCCAGAAATATGTGATTTAACAAGTTCTCTGGGCAATTCTGATGCAAAGTAAACCACTGACATAGAGTGAAAAGCAAAGCTCCTGGATACTGTCTTTTATGCGAACCTGATTCCCTCACTTTTCAAATGGCGTTTTCAACACGTTCTTTCTGTGGAAATAAAGACTAACGGTATAATCCTAATCTTTATTAAGCATGAGGAAGTATGAATTAAATTATAAGTCTGGAAGCTGAGAATTCCTCAAAAGAAAATTATGGAGAAAACCCAAACAAATTCTATCTAGTGACTCTTGGAATTTGTGGAAAGAGGTTTTAAATGATAACTCACATTGTGCAGACTCCCTTTCACTCACCTGTTTATGTTTCAAAACAGAGTATTGCCAGTGATATTTTCTCCATAGCCTCCATTCAGAAAAAGGGCACCCCCTTTCTGTCAATGGGGCTGATTGAGCTGATAACTCATCTTAAGAAAACTCTCTTGATGTTGGAGATCACAATGTTGATTAAAGCACCAGCAATATAATGTTTCACAGAGGAAAGGGCTTAACATCCTAGAGCTCTGTGGACCAAGTACAGTAAGTGCCATCACACAAAACCCGCTTTACTAATAAGCGCAGGTGAGGAAAGAGGAAGTAAAACTATTTAGATATTAGCTAAGGTTGATAGTTAAGGATGAACTTGATTTTGTAGCATGTTAATTCAGGATAATTAAATTTTTTTTAAGGATAAACATGCCACTAATGCTATTTTGCATATTTCAGCATCTTTTGCTTCCTCTGAAGTAAACACATGAAAACAGCCAGAGATGAGGGCTTAGGTAGTGGTTTTGAGCATATTAATTGGGTGGTAGTTTCAATAATAAAAAAGTATAATTGACAATGTGGCCGAAACATTATTGAAGGATAGTGTTATGAGGACTGTGGTTTTAATAGATTGAAGGAGAAACTCTTGAAGCAAAAAAGTAAGGAAGGGGATAATGCCTGATATTAATGCTTCCAGTAATAATAAAAATATATTGAATGAATTTTATGACACAAATACACTTGCAAATATGGAAAATTATGTTTCTTATTCAAAGAATGTTATGAGGCAGGAAGCCTCCTGAAGAATATTACATAAAATAAGATAATAAAGAGAGAATGTGACAGTCAGTGTGAATTGGAACAATATAATTCTTGTCAGGTTTGAACTCTGTAAATTTCATTTGGCTTCTATGAGCAAGTCATGGAACTTCACTGCCATGATTTCACTGAATGGTTAAGTTTTGGTCAAAAATGTAATTTTTTTATGCTATGTCTATTTGCTCTGTGGCCAGTGGACAGCCATTTTACTCAGTGTACCAAGCTGAATCATTGAGGTTTCAGCCATTTTGTCTCTTGCTTGATTCTCAACGCATCCACCATATCAACAAGGAATTTAACTCTATCCTTTGCCCTTCTCGCGGTGTGGGACATGGACTCTATCTGAAATACCTTTTCAGAAAAAGATTCTCAGCAGTAAGCCACTCGTATAACCTATCCTAACGATGGTCTTTGCATCATGTAAGTACATGCTAAAAATGAAGTTTAGGAGCCGGCCTGGTGACACAGTGGTTAAATTCGCATGTTCTGCTTCTCCGTGGCCTGGGGTTCACCAGTTCAGATCCCGGGTGAGGACATGGCACTGATTGGCAAAAAGCCATGTTGTGGTAGGCTGATGGAGGAGGATGGGCATGAATGTTAGCTCAGGGCCAGTCTTCCTCAGCAAAAAGAGGAGGATTGGCAGTAGTTAGCTCAGGGCTAATCTTCCTCAAAAAAAAAAAAGAAGTTTAAAGCCACCTTCGTTCATTATTCCTTTACAAGTAATGTTCAGAATACTCCTGCATGTGCTCTATGTTATGGAATATTTCTTTTAAAGTTACCTACTGAGTCCGTCATTGGTTAATTTAAGGAAAACTCTTCCTTCCAAAGAACTAAAAACAGCTACTACAAAAAGTTAAAGTC
This sequence comes from Equus asinus, assembly GCF_041296235.1. Lineage (NCBI taxonomy): Eukaryota > Metazoa > Chordata > Mammalia > Perissodactyla > Equidae > Equus > Equus asinus. The sequence continues at coordinate 46,193,698 of NC_091794.1, read as the reverse complement.
TTTTGATTTTGGACAAAAACATTATGTTCTGGGTCTAGAGCCGTCCTAACACCCTTATGTTTCATTTCCTGAGTATCCAGGTGACCTTTCATAAACCCTACACATTCTTAAAGTGGTCTTCCTTCTCCTTTTCTAGGGAACTTGAAGAATTAAGGAAATATATTCCAACCCCCTTCATCTCTTTCCTTTCATACTCACAGTAGCCAGTGATGCTTGATTATTTTGTGTTTTTGAATTGTTCTTTAATTGCTTCATGTACATAACTCTCGAAGAAAAGAACACGTGGCATTTTCCATTTATATGCTCCACACAACCTATTGTAATCTTGAGCATCGAAATTGCTCATTAAATGTAAACATAATTTGCTTAGCTAGATCTCATTTCAGCTGATGTTGTTTCACATAGTATGAGACTCCTTGGGCATTAAAAACAAGAGGGGCTCCCTTAGGAGCCAGTCATTTAGGAAGTAGGCATCCGGTCCTCAATGTCAGTTGCCTCATCCTTTTTACCTTCAGATTCAGAGCATAATTTTTTACCTTGAAAAAGATGATCTTATGGGAAGGGCTGTCCAAGATCCCTAGGTTCATTTATGTATTTCCAAAGCCTTTTCACTGGCTGCGTGTGATTTTTTTTTTTCCCCTTGGAAGATGAAGTTTTCAAAGATATCAGGTAAGAAAGATAAGACTCAGTAAGCTAGTGAAGCTATTAGAGCTCACTCTTTGCAAAGGACAAAATATATACACCTGAAAAATGAAAACAGCAATAGAGTGATTTCCAGGACCAACAAACATAGTCCGGGTTTCTGGCAGTGAGGGTGCGATGGATGGTATGTTTGGAATCGTTTGTGTTCACACTGCATTTGTAGGTCTGTGACTGCCTGTGCTCAGGAAGATAAGGAACATTGAGAGGTAACAATTTTCTGCTTAAGAATGTGAGAAACTAAAGTAAAATAGATGGGACCTTCATGTTGCTGCAATGGTAGCTGGAAAATTTGTTGAAGTTGAGCTACTGATAAGCCCAGAATAGAAATAAGGTCAATCCTCTGATGTCACAACCACTTTCCTGAAAATGATCTTTCTGAGGTCAATATTCGCAATTCTCAGAACTCAAAGGCATTTTTCTCTGTCCTAATTCTCCTTGACTTTCCATAGCATTTGGCACTGGCTCCCCACTATTCATGGTAGTCTCTAATTTGACATCCAGGCTGCTACATTCTTCTGTTCTCTTTCTTTTTGCTTACTCCTTCTCTCTTTTCAGAGCAAAAGGGCTGGGGGCAAAGAAAGGCTAAATGTCCCCCATGGATCTACTTCTGATTAGCTTTGTGTGTTGCAGTGGGAGTGAGGGTAAAGGAAGTCTGTTGCTAGGAGAAGTCAAGGACACTCTTTAGAAGAAACTCTGAGCAAGGGACTGCCATCTATGTGCAGGAGGGATGAGGCGTGAAAGTAAGGTAGGAAAATGTGAGTGGATTCTAGACTCTTCTGAAAGGAGCTTCCTGTGACCCTGAAGAGGAATGTAGGTGAGGTAAAGGATAAAACACCCAACACTCATTGAAGATCAACTTTGTAAGGCCACTCCATTCATTCACTATAAAAGGAAAAATTAATAAGCGACAGCAAAATTTAAAACTTCCTTTCATCGAAGGACACCATTGTGAAAATAAATAGGCAGTCCACAGGGTGGGAAAGGAGTTTGCAAAACATATACCTGAGATGTCATTGTCATTGTCTTGCCACTGTGTCATTTTGTCTCAGAAAATTTGTTTAGGCAGGAATTAGAATTTCCCCTTTTCCAGAGTATGAAAGAACATCAGAAAGTTTCGATTTTTACAGCAATTTCTATGAACATTTTCAAACATCCATAAAGTTGAAAGAATTTTATAGTAAACATTCATATATCTACCCCATAAATTCTGTTATTAACATTTCATTATACTTATTTTACTATGTATCTATCCATCTATTCATCCCTATATCCATCCATCAAGCCACCTCATTTTTTGAAGTAGTTCAAAGAAAACTGCAGACATCTGTACATTTTACCTCAAGTACCTCAGCATGCATCTCATTAACAAGAATTCAATATTTGCATATAGTTCTTTTCCTTTTGATATAAAATATATGTACACACACACATATATATCCAAGAGAATGAAATGCACAAATCTTCTGTGTTTATTCACTGAATTTTGACAAATACAGCAGACCTGTGATCAAGGTACCATTGGCATCACCGTCATGCTCCATTCCAGTCATTCGTCACTTGTCCTCCAAAAGGCAACCACTATTGTGATATTTTTTCGCAATTGTTTAATTTTGCCTGTTTAGAAGTTCTTATAAATGGAATCAGAGGGTGTGTCTTTGTTCCTGTAAGGCTTCTTCTACTCAGCATGATTAATTTGAGATCTATCTATGTTGTTCTAATATTGGTATTTTTTTGCCTTTTTATTATTGAGTAGCATTTTATCCTGTTATTCTACTATGGTCTGTTTATTCACTTTCCTGTTAATGAACACCTAGGCTGTTTGTAGGTTGAGGCAATTATGAATAACTTCTAAGAACATTATTGTACAAATCTTTTTATCAATATATATTCTTGTCTTTCTTGTGTAAATACCTAGGGATGGAATTGCTGTGAGATATTTCTTCAAAGTGACTGCACAATTTTGTACTCCTATAAATAAAATAGGTGAGTTGCATTTGCTCCACATCCTTATCAAAATTGGTGTGGTTAATCTTTTTATGTCAGTCACTCTGAAGGGGTTTGTAGTAGTAGTATCTCATGTTTTTAATCTTCACTCCCTGGTAACTAGTTCTTCTGAGCATTTTTTCAAGTGCCTATTGGCCATTCACATGTCTTATTTTATAAAGATCTGTTCAAATATTTTACTCATTTTTAAAATTGAGTTATTGGACTTTTTATTATTATAGAATTGTTTATATCCTGGATACCCATTCTTTGTGAGATATGTGTTTCAAAGACATTTTCTCCCACTCTGTGACTTGCCTATTCATTTTCTTAATGGTATCTTTTGATGAACAGACGTTTTAAATTTTGATGTATTTTAATTTATCAATTTTTCTTTTATAATTATTGTTTTCTATGATCTGAAAACCTTTGTCTGGCTCCAAGTCATACAGATATTCTCCTGTATTTTTCTCTAAAAGCTTTAGTGTTTTGGATTTTACAGTTGGGCCAATATTCAAAATACTTTCTGTGTTTGATGTGAGGTAGGGGTTGAAGTTTGCTTTCTCCGTGTGGATATCTGGTTTTCAAGTACGCTTGCTGAAAAGACTTCTTTCTCTATTGTATTGCTTTGGTTTTTCCCAAAGACTGTTAAATAAATTACCCAAAATTTCATAGCTAGTAGGCCAAGGAACGAAAGTCTAAACTCACATTTGACTGGAAAAGGCCATTTACATTATTTGCCAAAAAATTTGTGGCTAATGAAAAATGATGCTAATAAAAATAGTCAGAAATTAATCGTCACTGTGCTAAGTTTCTTAGCATAGATTATTTCATTTCGTTTTCAAATCAACTCTATTAAACGAACATTTTTATCATGCCAACTTAGAAAGAAACTTAGAGTGGTAAAATAATTTGCCAAAGTCACACAGCTCATGAGTGACAAAACCAAAACTTGACCCCAGGTCTATGTGAATCTTCAAACTACTCTTCTAACCAGTATGCTATACTGCCCGATAATGAAGATCAATGTTCCAATCATACATTTCACCCGGAGGGAAGTGACTTAGCATTAGCTAAGATTATTTCTACTATGTAGAAAACAGGCATATTTGAACCCACACACAACCTTGAGAAAACTATAATTTCAAACCAGTATTCCTTTAAATGGTATCTTGATGTCTTTAATGACTTATGTTTTTATCCTTTACTCTATATTCTACTGACAGTGTTTGAATAAATCTACTTGCAAATGTGATTAAAAATAGGGTAGCAGAGAGTAAGTATGGAAAGCTGAGCTTTTCAAATTCTTTTTCTTATCAGTTGAAACAAAGCCGGCTTTTCAATCCTCTGAAGTAATTTCTGCAACAAGAGTTCTGATCTCAAATCAGATTTTCTTAGTTTCAGGAAGTCTGAAAAAAGGCATTATGATTTAGAGGACTACTAAGGTAAAAACTGCATGCCTATTTGTTTGGAAGATATGTGGTCATTATACTCTTAGTGTTTCAGCAATGACCTCAAGAAAAAGGTGCTATCTCAACATGTGTGAGATTTATTACAAGCATATTAGTAAGAACTGTGTCTACTGTTTTGCAAAAAGCGTGTGAAAAATTGAGGCTCCATACTATATTTTCTTAAATATAATTTAGCAGTGACTTGAAATTGCTTTTATATATAAAAAGATGACAATAGTATTTTCTCAAATGGACTCTAATACGAGAGTTTTGTTCTTTAAATAATAATGGAAAATTGAGCATTGGTGGAATAACGTATTTCCCCCTGCTTTATTAAGAGCAGGCACTACTGCTTCTAATAGAAGCAAACAGAGTTTTTTCCATTCTTTTCCTTTGTGTGTTTGTTTATGCCTCCTATGACTCTACATTAGTGCACGGGAAATGCGGCTGAGCAGAATTTCTGGGATCTGCTCATGATCTTAGAGGCACAATCCCCACAGTGTGACATTTGCTGGACACGGGTTACCTCCTGTTTCTGTGTTTGAGCCCTCATTGCTAGGTTCAACAAACTCAGGCTTTTCTGTACTTACATGGAATAAAAAAAATCTCAATGCAAGGTCGTAAGTATCTGTTTAGGGATTTGTTGATAGTTTGGTTGAGTCGGTTCCAACACCTTGCAACCCTGTGTAAGAACTCTGCCCAATGTTTTTGCTCCATCCTCTCACCTTCCAGAGCCATATCAGACAACGCTCTGCCGCTATTCATAGGGTTTTCATGGCCAGTCTTTTCAGAAGTCAGTGGCCAGGTCCTTCTTCCCAGTCCGTCCTAGACTGGAAGCTCCGCTGAAACCTGTCCACCATGGGTGATCCTGCTGTTATTTGAAATACTGGTGGCATGGCTTTCAGCAACACACAGTCGCCACTGTATGACAACTGACAGACAGATGGTGTGGTTCCCTGATGAGTGATATGGTTTCTTGACTCAGAAATGAACCTGGGTGGCGGCAGTGAGAATGCCAAATCTTAACCACTAGACTACCAGGGCTGGTTCTGAAGGATTGTATTTTAGGAAATATAGATTTTTACCTGTATTTCATAAGGGGGCTTCCTACACTCACACTTCCTACTTTATAAAACTGAGATGAAGATCAAACAAAATTGCTGAACAACTGTATATCTGTGAAGTTTCAGGGGGTGGATTTCACTGTTAAACAAGAAATTGGTTTCTCATTCCTTAATTTTACTTAGTGCTGTATCCTCCACCCAATAAATTTTACAAGAGCTAATAGTATCTGTGAAAATTGTACAGTATTTTTTAAAGAATTTTTTAAAGGTTTTGAAGAGTTAAAAACAAATCTACCTTGAATGTAAAGTTAAAATTGTTACAGGAAGTTATCAATGTTGAATAGGTGGGATTTCTAAATTTTTAAATATTTCTATCTTCACATTGAAAGAAATATTAAAGGAAGAATGAAATAGTTGTTATTAGATCAGAAATTCTAGTATTTTTCTCTGCCTTTACTTACTATGTTCCTTATTTAACTTAAGCACAAAACAATATTGCTAATATTCTGAATGTTAATATGCATGTAAATATCATGTTGCCCTAATTTTAAATACCGACTGCATTATAAGTACATTTTTATGAAGCACACATTTGTCCATTTCCCCCAAGTTAGTGAGAAGATAAGATTCCATTAACAGAAATTCATTTTACAGTAAACCCTAAGATTACATATCTATTCTATCAAGTAAAGGATTACAGTTTTAGCCAAGGTCAGATAGACAATTCTATATATAAGTGAGATGGTGACTGAGAATTGAAATATGATTTAGATTTAGTGATAGATTGAGAATCATCCAAATCTATTTATTGAGTTGCTACCATATGCACATGCTATCATATTTGCTTGCGAAAGTTGCAGAAAAAAATTTAAAGACAATTCCTGGCCTTGAGGATTTTACAATCTGATAGGAGGAATAAGAAATGAATAACTCTTAAATAAACACACAGACATACACACTCATACACACTCTTACACATTGCAATATGTATCAAATAAATATGAAGAACAGCCAGAAAACACATGGCGCACTACTGGGAGTTTAGAGACCCTGTACCTGGTTCTATCTCCATCACTGTCTTATTTGTATAATTAAATATTTTTATTCTGTTTTGTTCCCCTAAAATATTTAAGATAGTCCAAGAAATAGATATAATTTACAAGTTATTTCTTTAAGACAAAGATAGTTGATGAAATTTAAGTGAAGGAAAAATTTGGGTAGGAAAAAGTAATTTGAAACCAAGAGGGACACTAGGATTCAAAATGGATGCTCTGATGTCTTAAACACTTGCTATGGGGCAAGGGGAAGGGTTGCAGAAATTGGAGTATGAGCTTTCTAGAGGGCAATAAAAAGAAGATCTCATGAAGTTTCTCATTTAGAAAGTCAAAATAAAGCCATTGCAAAGGAGGCAACCTGTCTATTCTCAGAACGCAGCAAGAAGAGGAATGTTTTCTATCTGCAGAAAGAGAACATTGTAGAAGAGAGTCAACATCCTCAACATATCATTGCTATATACATAACAGATTTCATAGGATTGTTTTTAAGACATCCCTTCACATGGGCTACTGGTTTAATATTAATTTGATCTGAAAATCAATGTGTTGTGTAATTTTGGACCAGTCACTTGCCCTTTCTAAGCTTTAGTTTCCTCATGAGCACACTGAGAGGATTAGATTGATTGGATGATTTAGAGTAGAAATTTCAGCTATGTGTGCCAAAGAGAGGTGAAGTCATTTGTGTCAATGATAGCAAAGCAGGCGTGGAGGAAGAGGTATTGAGTTTGGTTGCATATAAGTTGACATTTTTGCAGAAACTTTAAGGAGACAGTCGGATACAAGGCAACAGAGAGTGATAAGGGCTAAAAAAGTGTGTAGGTTAATGTCATGTGTCGCAAATTAGAGCTATGAGAAGAAGAATTTCTCCTGGAGAGAATATGTAGTTACAAGACAAGAACTGATCCATAAGGATGAATGTGTCAATCCAAAAGGAATGCCAGAATTAAGAGACGAGAGAGGAGCCAAAAAAAGTGATAGAGAAAAACGGAGTTCAAGAATTTAAAGAGGAGTTAATGATAAATAATGATTTTATGAATTGTAATGAAAAATTATACTTGGGGATAAGATACATTAATAAATATTATGAAGTACAATTAATGAATTCAAATTAAATACATAAATAATTTCTATTAGATAAGTAATTATAATGCTAGTTTACACAGAAGGTTTTTAAAAATTCTAGGAAAACAGTCATTGCTCTAAAAATATATTGCATAAAAAGTGATGAAATAAGTCAAAAAAACAAAACAGCAAATAAGTTAGAGTATCATAAATGCCAAAGGACAAACAAAAATTTCTACATCTTTAAAAAAGATAGGTTACATCTGGCTAGCAGGTCCAGGGTGGGCTGTATGGAAGTGGAAAAATCCAAAATGACCCCCAAAGAACAAAGCAATGGGATTAGAGCAGAAAGGGGGACACAAGTGTTTTTGAGCATCATAAACAATGTGGGGAAAAACTTGGAAGTGGGAAAGTTTGAGACTTTCGGGGAACAGTTAGTAACTCTGTTGGTCATCTATGTTTTTAGGATATACATGTGGCCGTAGTTATTAATATATTTGAAAAAGCTAAGTTGAGACCCTCAATGCTGGTGTAAAAAAAGTTACATTTAGGGGCTGGCCTCATGGCCTAGTGGTTAAGTTTGGTGCACTCTGCTTTAGTGGCCCAGGTTCATGGGTTCAGATCCCAGGCACAGACATACACCACTCACCAGCTGTGCTGTGGCAGCAACCCACACACAAAAGAGAGGAAGATTGGCAACAGATGTTACCTCAGGGCAAAACTTCCTCAGCAAAAAAGAAAAAAATAGCTATATTTAATTTGTTGGATGATAAGAAACTGTTGAAGTTTTTTGAGCCAGTAAGCGGCATGATCAGAAAAGTTCTTTGGGAAAATATGTCTGGAAGAAACAGTAGGACAAATTAGAGCAGAATTAGAGCAGAGAGAGTCTGGGATGGGAGGTCTCAGTGGGAAGTCCAGTTATGGCAATAGCATAGGGGGTCTGAACTAGGAAAGTCACAGTGGGAATGGAAAGAAGAGGATTGAGAGGGTTTGCAAACTCGGCCAGCAATTGAATGTCAGTTTGTAACTCTCAGAAAGTGACAGTGTGACCTAAGGCTAATTCCCTATCTCCAGTGCCATCTTTCTTACTTAGTAAAAATGGATTATGGTATTTTGCTTCTACCTGAATCAGAGATGCTGTCAGAATTGATTACACATATTTCCCCAAAGTAATCTAAAGTGCTTTAATTCTTTGGAACTGGATACTACATAAATACAATTATTCATTATGTATAAAAGAGGAATACAGAGTGATGGATGTGCCAGGCCAACACAAGAGAACTGTTTAAGAATATTGAGAGAGAAAGAAGCTGGATAATCAATATTATGTTTAATGTGGAGGCTAAAAACATTGATAGAAGGATACTGAGTGAAAAGGAAATAGAGGAGGTTAATGCATTTGGGAGCTAAGACTGATGAAAGAGGACTATGTTATGTTAAATAATTTTGAGAGAAAAGGTGAGTATTTTAGATTCACTGTTCAATATTAAGAAGTAATGAGAAGAAAGTTTAGAATAAAAATTAGAGGTCATTTGTCACATTCATGAAAAGGGATGAGAACAGTTATGCAGATAGGCATACATTCTGAATTTTATGCCAAAGGTGATCAACACTTCTATGTACAGCTGCATCATAGAGTAGCATTTTATTTCAAAGACAAGTCACTAGAGTTCTAGAGTTCAAAAGAATTGGCACCGTTATAGGCCACTGTGGTATGGCATTAGGGAAATAGACACTTGGAGTGTCCAGAAAAATCACTTTAGGATCATGTTTTAGCTGATACCTATATCAGTAACCATGAAAAGAAAGAAATCCAACTCAGCAAAATTTGGACTTTGAAACTTCTATTATTTACTTTTTTTTTTTTTTTTGCTTTTTCTTAGCATGATTATGGACCCGATTGACCTAGTGTTTCTCATAGATTAAAAGTCTACAATAAACTGATGGAAGATAGTAAATAATTTGGCATAAAATTTCCTGTGTCACAATTTGAAAACTAATGTTGTGGCTGGCTGCAGGAGACTCTGCTTTGGATCGAAAGATGAAGTTGATTATGTTGGTCTTTTAGGACATCCCTCTCTGAAACCTTACCTCCCCAATCAATTGGGACTCCTTCTCACCAAGGATTGCTTTAAAGCTTGTTCTTCTCTCAGCTGATAATGTCTTTAAGGTGAACTCATGAATGTTGAAGAACATCCTAGAATCACAGGAAAGAAGCTATAATGGTGAAATGGGGACTAGAGCTATTGCTCTGAGGGTGACAAGTGTCACTTCTGTCCATTTGCCTGGCCAGTTGAGCGTGATTACTCCAGCTGTGGGGAAGAGAGCTCTGGGTGAGAGGTCAGATAGCAGGAAAAGGCTTAGCTCACTTTGGAATCCTAGAGTCAGCACAGCATTGTCAAGGGATGCCCTCACCAGTTCTTCTAAGGATGCTGTAAGTATATTGCAGGGGTATTTCACAGGGTGTTAAGACCTGAAGGGTATATGAAATCACCAAGTCCATGGTTTTCAGAGTTCTGGATATTCTAATGTTCTTTAGACTTCCCTCACGGCTAAGAGCAAGAGGTAAGAGACCAAGCAGTAGGGCCTCTAGCTCCCTACTCTGGTTCCACCACGCCAACTCTGCTTTTACTTGTTTTACGTAATGGGGTTCTGGGTATTATTCCATTAGAAAATAGGATTCTAGCCTTCAAAAGTGTTTTCTTTTTAAGATAAAAGTAACTGGGATTCAGGGATTCAAAGTGATTCACCCTTAAGATCCCACTGGTCTCCCATTCCAAGGCACCACCCACAATGTCTCATCCTGATTTGTAAAGAGTCCCAATTGGGCTCAATTTCATAGCCCCAGTTTAAGAAGCAGACCAAATCTGGAGACTTGGCATGTCAGCTCTGCAGGGTTGCCGAGCTCCAGGTTTCACTGATGAAACCAGTCCCTTCTTACGTTTGTGTGCTGATCAGCTGCCACACACACCAAGGAAAGTTCCCATTTGCTTTGTGTGAATTGGCTTTTGCTGTAGCAGAACTAACTGGCTGCAAGGCAGATTTCTTACAATCAATTTGGCATGGCTGTGACTTTCTCTTACCATTATGTATGGCAATCAACTCTACCTGGACGCCTGGAGGATGCTTCAGGGATTAGAGGATGTGAATGGGACTGAAAAGCTTATAAACCAGGGCATGTCACAAAAACTGAAGGAAGAGGGTAATTATGGTACTCAGGGCTATGGGGAGAACTAATGGGATCAAACTAATAAAAGGAGATGTTTCTTGAGAGCAAGTGACATTAGCTTGCGTGTGAACCTCGAAAAGACTGTGGAATTATGCTTTGTGTCATTAAAATCTTTATCCCACCCACCCAGAAGTGAAAAGTATATCGCTGGCAGACAGATGAGCCGCCTATGCTTTTGCTCTATCTAATTTTCTCTTGGTCTGAATGAAGATGCAATGCAATACTATTGGAAAGTGAAGTAGATTTATGTGCTTGACAGTAATAGCTCTAGACACTTGGGTTCTCTGCCTTTCCAATGCCAATAAAGACCCCTTGCCTGTCTGTGGAGAAATTTAGTTATTCATGTAGCGTAGTCTGTTTTAACACTTAGCTCAAGGCTCACAAACTTGAAGCAATTTTTCAGGAAGATGTTAATTTCTCCTTTTACTTGCAGCCTCACACTCATATTGAGATGGCACTGGGATTTTTCCTCTATGAACCAGATTATGAATGTGCTAGGTAGGAAGTATAAAATAATATTGTCGTTTCAATCTGGGGAAAAGGGAAAGCATGAGTTGGGTAGGGGCAAAATTACTCAGAGCATCAGTTTGTAATGAGCATGTAAGGCATACTCTAACATGATTCTGGGTTCTTTTGATAGCATGTTCTACTTTTCCTTTTTTTCTTAAGAATACTAACTATTTTCTCTGGAAACTTCACTGAAGAGTTAACAGTAGAATTGATGAGTTATTTTTTAGTTAAGCCAGGAATAAACTTTAGAATGCATTATTTATAATAAATAAGTGTCAACACGCAAAAATGATGTGAAGTAAAGTTCATTGGTACCTGTTCATTTTCTAAGCTTGAATACATTTTAGTGAATAGCCATATTTCTTATTATAACATATATTTCAACGCATTAAATAGAGTGGTATAGAGATATATGTTAATATGGCAATAAAAATCAAACGGAACCAACTGAATTTACATGGCAGGGAGACTTGAGGCTAATATTTTACTATACCATTTATTTAATTTCTTATCTTATTAGTCTTTAATAGGACAAAGATGAGGTAATTGGGTGCTTCTATTAGAGGGTGTACAATTTCAGCATCTGTGTCACTGACACTAATGGCAGAGATCTGTGTGACTGCAAATTTGACAACAAAACTCACAATCAATAGACTTCTAAGAGGATTTCCAATTTGGCTTAATCAGTAGAGATTATTACATTACAGTGCCAACTGCTTTGTGCAAGTAGCAGCAATACTCTCTCCATCAAAAATGCTTCTAACAAAATGATGTAGCAGTAATGTTTTATAACTAACTAATCACTAACCTATCCAGAGAGGACCACTACAAAATGAGGTTATTTGCACTCCATGCCAATCCTCGTAATATTCCCAAAACACGTGGATAGGACTTTTAGAGTTACTGCATTCTGTGGGAGCAATATTATCTTTCAGGGGGATAGTGGAGTGTTGAAGAGAGTGCCCTGAAATTGACATAAAAAAGCTTAGTTGAGTCTCTTGCCTTCAAGACTTAATATCATGTAATTAGGTGCCAATTCCTCAATATCTCTGGGTCTCAGTGTGCTCATCAACAACATAGGAGTAAAATTCTTTGTTCTGCTCAGGTCTCTATGCTGTTACGATAATTGAATATGATGAAGGTGAAAGTATTTTGGAAACTGTTAAGGCAAGAGACAAACGACCTTCATTATATGTTAGAAATCTATGCTTCTAGTGATCTTACAAACACAATTTTGTTAACTATAAATGCAGCACTTGACATTGACTCTATATTTATATGTGATTTTGGCGTCATGTTTAATTGATTGTGCCTTTTTCAGTTGGTTTTACTGGACATCTATTAGTTTGAAACCATTCTGAGTAAACCTTTGTATACTTTTGAAGCCATTGTTTTGATGGATTTTTGTTTGGAAAAAGAGCAATAGGGAGAGGGTGAAGCTCAATTATTGTTGAGCTCCAGGTGCCACATTTAGCAATTGTTTCCCTTTTGGCTTTGGCTCTTCCTCTCCTGTTTTTTTTTTTTTTTTTTTTTTTTTTCTCCCTGGAGCCATCCTTTCTCTATTCTTTTTTCCTATTCCCTAAGCCCTGTCCTTCTTTCCCAGTTTTTACTCTTCAATTCCTCTTTTGTTTCATTTTCCTACCTTCTCCTTGAGTGTCTAGTTATTACAGAAGAAAATTCACAACATTGCCTAACATGATTACTTCAAAATTTTTTCTTCCTTTAGTATTATTGAAAATTGTGAAATTTTCAGTATAGGGAATATATTCATGCCAAACTTCTCAAATATTTTTCCATATCCAATACAAATCTGAACAGATTCCTAATGTTTAAGTAGTCTTGCCAAGATCAGTGGAACTTTTAGGGACATACAACAATTTGTTAGACTTCCGTAAAAAATCAAATTTGTTCAAAATATCGCTTCACTGTGAACAACAGGGATAGTTCTTTCATGTGTTTCCACTGAGTTATGAGCAACTAGACAGCAAGGATGGGCTCTATTTCATGGCTATATCTCCAGTGCCTAGCATGGAGCTCTGAGCAACTAAACAAAATGGAAAATTGGCAGATTTGGTGTAAACCTATGCCTGTGTTTCACATCAGCAATGAAGTTGCACTAATACTTCAAGAAAGCCTCAATTGCTCCATGGAATCTAACTCGACTCTTTCTGTGCAGCAAATCACACACACACAAATAATTTTATTCAAAAATTATTTGGCAGTACATGGGGCCATCCTGGTGGCATAGAGATTAAGTTCGCCTGCTCTGCTTCAGCAGCCTGGGGTTCACCAGTTTGGATCCTGGGCGTGGACCCACACACCACTTATCAAGCCATGCTGTGGCAGGCATCCCACATATAAAATAGAGGAAGATGGGCACAGATGTTAGCTCAGGGCCGATCTTCCTTAGCAAAAAGAGGAGGATTGGTGGCTGATGTTAGCTTAAGGCTAATCGTCCTAAAAAAAAAAATTACTTGGCAGTACAGGCGTGAGCAATTGTGTGGAATACAAAGATGTCTAACATACAATCAGTCATTGACAAAGAGGACTTATAATCTTAAGGGGACTAATTAAATGAGTTCTATAATAAAACTTGTGTTGGCCCACATAACCCTTCATGATCTGATTCTCCCTTTCCTTCCTATCTTTGTTTCTTGCCATCCCCCTTTCCTATGCTTCAGGTATTCTAAATTGGTGCTTCTCAAACTGGGTTGAAGGACTCATTGCTTTTGTTTGTTTTATTTCTAATCTATAGCGGACACATACGTGCTCCAACTGTATGTCACTAGGATGCTACTCACACCACATGTGACTTGCTACACTAGGTCAACAAAATGAGAATTGACCTATAACATACTCAAGGCAATGATGAGTTCACTGATGTTTTGATGTCACAGCAGGGTCAACTGTCCATAGAAGTTTCTGGATACTTACTCCCCATTTCTGAACTTATCTCTGGTTGACTGTCTGCCACCAAGTTGGTGGATCATAGTTTTAAGTAATACTCAAATTATTTGCAGTTTGCAAACCACGTGGCACCCTATGCCATTCCACCTGTGGTTTCTCTTTCCTGGAATGATCCTGGCTTCTTCTCCTGAGTAACCCCCAACTTGCCTATCAAAACTTATCACCTTGAGTTGCCTCCTCCAGAAAGCCTTCCAAGACTATGATTCAAGGCCCCATTACTGTGCTTATCCTCTGCATATATCACAACACTCATTACCTGCATTTGAGCATGTGGGTTCACTTCTCTGAGTATGAACTCCTTAAAGGAAAGGGCTATCTTTTCTCTCCAGTGCCTAAAAGTGCCTGGTGGTCATCACTGACATTTACTATCTAATTACTGAAAGAAAGAATCACCAAACAAGCCAAAAGGCATGTAAAGGGCTCTGACAACACAGAACAGGGAGATATTAACTCTGGTTGAAGTAACTAGAGAAGATTTCACTGAAGAAAAAGTATTTGCACTAGCCCTGGAAAGAAGAAGAAGTTGGCAGGTATAGGAACGAGTAACATATTTTAGGCAGCAGAAATGGCAAAGAGGAGAAAAAGGAGGCATTGATTATGAATTCACAATCTGGTCAAGAAACCGTGACTTGTCTTATATGGGTAGAATGTTGAGCCTCTGGCAGACAAAGCTGGAGAAAAGTCTGGAGAGGGAGGCATTTGGACTTATCTTGGAGGATGTATGAATCATTAAAGATTTGGGGCATTTTGAAAAGATTCATTCATGTGCTCAGTCCACAGCTCCTAAGCAACTGAATGCCATGAACTATGTTCAGTATTGTTCCTAAAACATAATCCCCATCAATAAATAGCTAGTGGAGTAGCCAGATAAGCAATAGTAGAACCTGTCTCAAGATTTCTGGTAAGAATTAAATGATTCAACATGTGTAAAACAATGCTCAGCATACCGCGAGCACTCCATAAATGTTAGCAATGATCATCCCCATACTTGACTTCTTTTCCCTTGATCTTATTGTAAATAAATTCATAGCATTCTTAATGTCAGGCATTTCTATCCAATGAAACTAACCATTGAACTGATTCTATTTGCCTCTGTTAGAAGTAGGTTACCGCCAATTCTATCTGTCCCAGCGGGATCTTAGTTTTCCAGTGAGAGATAATGTGTATTATTGAGAGCAGATTATATGCCAAGTATTGTGTTCAGGGCTTTACATATGTTACCTCTGCTATTTAATCTTCACAACTTGATGAGGCAAAAACTTTTATTATCCCCTTTTCAAATAGGAGGAACCTAAAGCTTCAAGGGGTTAAGGGAATTTTAGCACAGGGCTCTCCCCAGAAATCAAGCTCTTAACCATGACATCGTGCAGCCTATTTATCCATAACTGCATTTTAGATATTTTGCAGTGATGTAATAAGTATATTGGATGATTTATCATGTCTGCATTTCCCCCATACTTCATGCCTCATTTTCTTTCAAACGTGTTTTCATAGGAAGAGCAGACTAGTTTTTCTTTCTCTCTTTTTCAGATTCAGATTCTGGGGCTTCTGAAAGCAGTTCATGTGGAAGGGAGGAAAGATGGGCTGGAAGATCTTTTTAAATAATCTTTTCCTCCTGGGAATAATTATTTTTCTCTTTTTAGTGAATTACGCGGAGTATAAAATCACTATCATTCACATGTCATTTTAACAAACAGTCTGTTTGGGTTTTTTTCTCCTACCCCACTCAGGGTTACAATTTTCTTTAAAGATAAGTAATCCTTAAATCTCTCCTTGGAGCAGGTTTTACTTTCAGGACAAAGGAGAACTCAAAGTTCTCACCATAGAAGTTCTCTAAGACCAGTACACATAATGAGATTTTTATAGTCACTCCTCAAAGATAAATGGCCATTTCTGTTTTTATTTTCCTGTAATGAACCATTTAATAAAACATTAAATTTCTGTATGTCATTTGCAAATAAGCTCAAGTGCTATATTTCAGACTTAGGAAAACCATTCTCCTTTCAGGCAATTTTAATAAATTGAGAAGCCTTGTCATTTATTATGGTGAACGTGAACTTGATCAAATTAATAATAAAGGGCTTCTAATTGATCTTGGGATGTTTTCATTCCCTTGAGGAACATAGGTTTTATAATATTATTTTTAAGCCATGTATATATATATATTTTTCATTTTTTCTACGTTAAGATTAATTACTTGCTGATTGATATTTTGAGTTGGGTCCTATTTTCCTCCCGCCTAATTACATCCAATCATTTCGTTATCCTTCTGTAATTTCATGACAACTCTACTGAACGTATTGTGACTGTAGATTGATGTTCCACAGCTTCTTATATTCTTGTAATTTAGGGCCTGTTAAAGGCAGATTAGGGGAAAAAAAACCCAAGGATTTAATTGGTTTTAAATTGGCCTTAAATTGTAATTAGAGGAGAAGAGAAGTAAGTCATAACTTAGGTGTTTTTTATCACAACAAAATTTAGAGCTGTTGATCTGTCAGGGCACTGTTTTTGGTGGGGGAAGGGGAACTTCAGGTAGTTAGACATGTGTGAATTGCTACAATGTTTAGTGGAGAAAGGAGCCAGCACCTGTTTTGATGCTGATGAACCTCAATTTGGTAGCAGGGACTCCTGGGCATCCTATACTAGCAGTCCAGCCCCATATATGGCGGTGACCAGGCAGAAAGGTGAAAGTATAATTTTATATATATAGAAAACCTTCCACCAAGACACAGGGCATAGAAATAAGTTGCTTGGCAACTAGATTTGAGGAATGCTCCTCCATAAGTCTTCTAATCTTCCATATATATCTTTTTGCCCCCAGAAGTCAGCTCTGGCTGAAAGCAACATTGATCCTGCAACAGTCTTGGTGTGGATGTTGATGGGAGGGCAATCTGGCTGCCTTCTCTATCACCCATCCATTCTCCAGAGTTGATTCTGCTCATCCAACTTTCTAGCTGGGGTTTATCTTCACCTCTCAATTTTCCATCTGCATCCTTCCCAAAGCTCAGTCAAAAAAGGATGATCTACCCATAGAGAGAAGAAATCATCTCCAGTCAAGGGCATTGAGGTTGTTGAATTCCCTAGGTATAACTACAAAACTAGCTCTGCTTGTGGAGGGTAGATAATTTCCTTTAATTTGCTGAATCCTTATCCTGTGATACCAAAGAAGGGAAATAGTCTTAGATATTGAAGAGAAGTCCTTGTGAAGTCAGATATGGAAGGAAGAGTAAAAGATTTCAATTGGCATTATCCCAGGGCCTTGATTGTGATTTTGAGGGAAGAGAAAGTCTTAGCTAAGATGATTTCTTTGCATTTGCAGTGAAGTGACTGTAGAATACAGTAACAATACAGATGGCAAGTGGTAACAAGGCAGGTAAGAATATATTTACCGGTATTTTTTATGCCTCCTTTGTCAAGTGAATGAGTTTAGAGCCTTTTATATCATTATTCACGTATAAGCAGTCTGTGCATGGGGAATTAGCCAGAAAGGCAGTTTTTATTTTCACATTGACTTTTTAGAATTATAAAAACTTAACTTCTTTAACTCCGTTTGCTTGTACATCGTTTTGACACATTCTGTAATGAAATTTTATAGCAAAGTAAAGCATTTATACTGGAGAGTACCTGTTTCAGTTAAATTATATAAAAGAGAATGAATTGGACACACTTCCCATCCCATTGCAGATGAATCTCGCTTTTACAGATTTTGGAAAAGAGCATTAGGAGTGTCATGTTGCAGTGCTAATAGAGTGATGCATCTATTTCATCTTGCTTTTTCTTGCTGTTTCCCAGGACCCATCAAATTGCCTGAAACACAATAGGTAAATACTGATATATATTTGTTGAAGAATTGATGAGTAAATAGATGAATACTAATTAAAAACTACTTGAGAAATTTGCATCATAAATCAACTTGCATATATATTTTAAATATTAATAAGAATATTAATAAATCTCTTATTATTAATTTTACCTGACCTATCTCTACCAGAACATGTAAGGATAGTTTAGAAGTAGACACGTGCTTTCTATGGTTATCATGAAAAATTTATTCCTTACAGTAGTTCATACCATTTTTCTAAGATTTTAAAGCATCAAATTTCCATGCAAAAATATATAAAGCAGTGAATTTGTCGATACCTCCTTTTCTGTAGATTATTTCTATTGCCAAAGGTTCAGCATATCCTTGGGCAAGATATTGAGAACTCTTAAAGCAAATGCCAAGTCTTTCACATTCAACCCTGCATGCTTGAGAATGAAATGTGAATAATCTAATCTACAAATATATTCACAAATGTGTATAACAGCTGTATGTAGAGAGAATATGAACAGTTTCCCGTTGCTGTTTAATACTTTTCTGAGCTTCCACAATGTGCCTGGTGCTAACTGGGCACCTCAATTATTCTCCATCTGTGATCACTACCGAAGCTGCCAGCCATCATATTGCTTGGGCCCTGGAACCTGTGGCAGAGAGCCTGACCGAGTAGATGGTACAATCTAGTATTTCTTCCTGGGCCAGCCTAGCTAGTTAATCTAGTAAAGCTAGTTAATCTAGTAAACTAACTAGTTAATCACTTTGTCCCAGCATTGACTTAGACTGTGAAATAAAACTATAGATTATCATGGTCTCAAAGGCAGATTTGCATGGAAAAGATAGTATGTTAGAATTCCATATAACAGTATTTTTAGTGCCAATGGGACAGAATAGCTTAAGAGCGAAACTACTATAAATGAAGAGTTTTGGGGGAATGTAAAGGAGAACTTAAATAAATTTGTGGATAGGATATAAAATGTATCAGCCTCTATTCTCAATTTTACTCCCCGTTAAATAATGTGCTAAACTAAATCAGTTAGACTTTTCTGCAAAAACCTTGGGAAAACTGTACCTGCTCTTTAAGCTGATAGCCATTTTTCACAGATATTGAGGCTCTTCTTGGTGAAAATGAACATCCATGACTTCTTGCAATATTTGAATTGTCATATGCCTTATGATGACCACCATTACCATTTAATGAGAATCCATTAAGTGGCAAGCTCTGTGCAACAAGCTTTATGTGGATTGTTATTTCTAATTTTTTCAATAAATCCACAAGTTAGATGCTATTACAAATTAATGGGAAGGAACTGAGGAAGAGAAGTTAAGTTGTGCCTAATTCGCATAGCTAGCAAGTGTCTGAGCTAGAGATTTGAATCTGGCTGTGTATGGCCACATAACCCACATTCGTATTCCGTTGTACACACTGCATCTAAGGGTTCAAGGCCTCATGGGTTTAGAACCAATTTATATGGCTTCTGAAGTCCCATCTTTGTCCTGTTTAAAACTGCTGGTGAATGTGTGAGCTGGAGGAGAGGCACCCATAGAAATTACTTAGCTTTGCCAAGGGCATTGAGAGTGGTCATCGTAGTACCACCAATGTTGGACTGGAGGTCTTCAATTCAGAGACTTTCTTATTTGTCATTTGTGATTTTACATGGTGCTCAGTATATATTCTTGTTCACCTTAAACAAATAGACAGCCAGTTATTTCTTCAGCAAAAAATTGTTTTATTTGGGATCAGCAAGGAATTGAAATTCAAGGACTGCAATCATGGTGAGCCACATGCAACTCCCTCAGCAGCAAAGGGAAGAGAAACTTTATAGAGGGGAAGAGGAAGTTGGCAGAGCTATTGTTAGCAGATTTTGAGGTGTAGTAGCCTTTCATTGGCTGAGTCGTGACGGCCTCTCATTGACTGAGCTTCTTGCTGATCAAGAAAAGGAAGTCTTTTTCTTCCTGCTGGGCTCTGCTATGGAGTAGAGTATGAGAGCACTCCCCCTTTTGGCTTCCCAACTCCAATTTAATGAGGTTTTCACACTCTGTAATAAAAATTGGGGTTGAGGTCTGAAAATGGTAGGGGGAGCAGTGAATTCGATTGTTTCCCCTTTTTCAACTGAATCGGCCACTCCATTTCATATGTTAACAGATCACACAGCCTCAGCCAGGCATAACTTGAACTTTTTGAGTTGATGGTAAAAATAGAGAAACAGGAAGAAGAGGTAGGGCAGGAAAAGAGAAAATAGAAAACAAGCCTGGAACTGATTTAAAACTGCGAAAAGAAGCAGCAGAACATGTGTTCTCCTTTACTCTCCTTGAACAGTAAGATTTAAAACAAGTGGAACTAAACTTTTCCTTGAGACTCTGTCCCTTTACTCTCTCCCTTCCCAAGCAAATATTCATTTTTCTTGAAGGAGATTGCTGATCAGAATCAAACTCTCCCTTCTTCTTTCGTGCCACATCCCATCCTGCCCTACAATTCAACTTGCTTACTCCTACGCCTTCAAGATTCCTCCACTTTCAGTCAATCAATCATGTGAAGAGCTGTGCTGTAATTTTGTGCTTTTCACATTCTTAACTTACTTTACAATGGGATTTTGAGGCGCTTTTTGCTGGCTAAAGCTGATAAGAAAAAATATATAAGAGTGTTGGCTTCTTGAGCTTACATCAATGTTGTGAATTATATAACAAAACCTGTCTGGGTTGGAATTCTAAAGCTATTATCCTTCTAGCACTGAGATAGGACACCAAAGGAGCCATTTAGGATCTCTTAGCCATTTATAGCTTGAGAAATAAGACTCTTTTCCTCTTAAAAAAAATTTCATTGAGAGTAGTTATTCAACTTACCACATTGTCAATATTTTGCATTATCAGTCCTTGGGAGACTTACTGGATCCTAAGGTGTGATTTCTCCATAAGGTTATTCTGCATCTTAAATGAAGTCTCAATATCTATTCTAGTGATGTTTGAAAAGTTTTCACTTGGGATCGTCTGTGACCTTGGTGTTGTGTGCCATTTGTGCATCATTAAAAGGTTGTAATGAAGCTCTGCCGCACGCAGATTGTAAAAGGTCAAGCAGAAAGTTGGGAGCCAATGAAGTTGGGAAGAAAAATTGTGCTTGCTGCAGAAGTTGAGGGATTCATTATATTGATGCTATGGGGTTTTCAGCAGAGTAATAACTGGGTTAGCAATAGAATGTAAATCTTCTCAGCCACTTAGTCTGAATCTGCTTCTTCTTGATTTGTGGGGATATATTTTTAACAGAGTACAAGGAAAGTCATTACACTCAGAGGAAAGCCAGTGGAATTGGTAAATGCACTGTAGATGGGCCAGCCAGAAGGAGGAGTAGAACTAGAGGGATAAAGCATATCAGCCTTCCTGATTGCCACTATGAGAAGTATGGTCAACCTATATGAAATAATTGTCTCAGAAGAACTTTGCATAAGTGATTACTTTAATTCTTAAAAGGATATACAGAATTGTTTTGAGCTTTAATGGTACAGAAGAGCAAGTATAGCTAATTAGAATGCTTAAAATAGCAATCAACAGAATTAATTAAAAGGATTTGGGATAAAAATAACATCAAACTAGTAGCAGCTTCAAGCCAATTAATTTAGTCAGGACAAGCAAGGTAAGCTAATGAGGTCTTGGCTACTCTAAAAGGGGGAAAAACTCTAACGTTACTGGTTCATCATTGAATATTCCCTGGATGCATTTTTCTTAAAATGGAATTCTAGAAATCATGTGCAAAAGTGCAGCAGTTGATTGAACGTCTCACAAGCTTACATATGGAGTGAGATAATTTCTTCTTTAAACAAGCCCCAAACCATCTGTTGACTTAAGTCAATTCTCTGAGTTTTACTTGGAACTAATTAGAAGCCTAGATAGTTTAATGTGTTTCTTTAATTTATATATGGGCTTTTAGGTGTGTGTGAGAGGGAAAAGGGGGAAGAAAGCCTATTCTACAGAAGGATAAAGAGTCTATTAGATTTGTTTTATAAAATTAAGACTGTTATTAGGAGTTTCAACTTGTTTCAGATCCATGGATCTGAATTGAGTGACTAAAGAGTTTTAGAAAAGTAAGAATGACTTTTTAGAAAGCTTTTCAAGCTGGGAGTGAGGGACAGTGGGAAATTACTGATAATTTTATTCCAAAGCTTTTTTTAGAATTATCAAGTGTTATAGTTCTATATTCAATAGGTGGTACTCTATTTTATATAGAAATTCATTTTTTTTAATCTACACTTGTTAAATAACCTCCTTGGGCCAGTGGAGTCTGAGTAGCCCTTCTGTTGTTCACGTGTAACAATCCCTACACTTCCTAAATTTTTGTTTTCCAAAAATTCTGACTAAATATCAACTAAGAAGACAGTATAATTCAGTGGCTTGAAAGTATTCCTTGAAAGGAAAACAATAATTGTATGAACTGGAATGTTATATCACTGTCCTTTAGAACTAGAATGACCTGTATATGTCATCTATCATTCATTCATACAGTTTCATTGTTCAGAGAAGAAAACTATTTTTCTATCTAAATTTTTTCTCCAAAATATAAGTATCGTTGAAATCATTGCCTTTGTAATGAAACAAACATACTTATTTATTAATGTTAGTTCTTTATCACTTTAGAAACTGCCTTTTCTGTTAAAATAGACGTACTCAAAATACCCCAGCCACTGATTTAACAATGATTTAAGTATGATAATTATGTATAGTAAATATTTTATTTATTATTGTCTCTCCTAAGAATGACGTTATATTAGATACCAATAATAGCAACCAAGATCTTGTCTTGGCAATGATACCTATCTCATTCATTCATTCATTCATTCACTCACTCATCCAACAAAGAATTTCTTAGCAATTATACCAGGCTGTAGAAAGTTACCTCCAAGGGAACAGTCTATCATCTAGCAGAGAATCCGGTATATAGGAAAATAATTGTAGTCCAACATGGTAATGTGTCTAATGGAAGTACATAAGTCTATGTGTAGCAAGTAGAATTGTTATCAAAAGGATCCTATGTCATATATAGGAAATCAGGGTGATTGTGAGGAATAAGTGAGATAACTTAAGGTTATGGCATTTAGAAACCACTCAGGACTATTGGAGTTAATTGTTTCATCATCTACCAAGTATTTACTGAGGGTCTGTTGTGCCACCCACTGTATCAGACTCTTCAGATACAGAGGTAAAGAAGGCAAGCTCTTTGCCTTCACCAGCTTACTGACAAGAAGAAGAGTCAATAGAAGAATAGAGGAAGTAAAATCATTACAATCCAGTATGATAAATACTTAAATAAAACTGTGCATGATGCTTTTGGCAACCTGAAGGAGAGGGACTGATTAGCTTCCTGAGGGGATTGGGAAGATTTCACTAAAGGGAGAAAGTGGAGAGGAAGAAGAAGCAGCTTGAGTAGAAGAATTGGAGTTTTCTAGGCAAGGAAAGTCCATCCAAGGAGCAGGAATAAGAAAGATACCAGTAAGATAGTCTGAAAAGTCATAACAAGGGAGTCTAATACTAGAGTATGAATTTCAAGGAGATCTCTCAGGAGGAGTTAAGAGATAGGTAAGGTTAATCACACAATGAAAATTTTTAACATATGAGCATGCAAACTCTTCTGAAGGGCATAGATCCTCATTTTAACTTATAAGGTTGCAGATTTAGAATGGGATGGCAAAGTAAAAGAAGACTTTAATATATCAATTCACTCTAAGATAAGATGAAATGAAATAGACATAGAAGAACTAAATAACATAGTCAATAAGATAGATACTGTAAATACATACTGAAATTTACAGAATGACAATAGAGCATATACATTCTTCTCAGGTGCACATGGAACATCCATAAAAATCAACCATTTATGGTTATAAAAAAATCTCAGTATGTTACAAAAAGTTTTAATAATGCCAACATTTTCTTATCAATATAAAACAAAACCAGAAATGAATTTAAAAAGACTTTCAACCTGGAAATATTAAAAGTATCTATTAAACAACTCTTGAGGGAAAAGGGAATTACAAATGCTAATGTCAGAATTTCCAAAAATTAATACTAAAACTCCATATATTCAAACCTATGTGATACAAATAAAGCAGTAATGGGAGGAAAACTCATAGCCTTAAATGTTTGTATCAATTAATATGAAAGAATGATATAAATGAATTAATTTCTCAACCCAGAAAGGTAGACGCACAATAACAATATCACACAATAACACATATAATACATATGTTACATGTATAACATGGACAATTCCCTAGGAAACACAGTGTGCCTAAACTGTAATATATTCACACAGTGGAGTACTATGAAACCATGGGAAATAACGAGAAATATCTCAATATAAAGATATAGAATGGTTTCTAGGATATATTGTAAATTGAAAAAACCAAAGTTCAAAATTGTATAATATAATATAATTAATAATTAAATTAATAAAACAACATAATATAAACTCCCAGCAAGATATCATCCCTAATATTCAGCAGAAAAATTTAAAAATATGTTAGATATGTGAAGAATCAGGAAAATGACTCATAATCAACAAAATGGTAGTTAGTAGAAACAGACTTTGGTGATTCATATTTTGGAACTAGTAGAAAAGGACTTTAAAGCAGCTGTTATAAATATATTCAACAATTTAAAAGAAAGGGTGTTCACAATGAATAAATCTCTGAAGAAATCTCAACAGAGAAGTATAAACCATAAAAAAGAGCCAAATAAAGATTTTAGAGCTAAAAATTACAATATCTGAAATTTTAAAAATCAATGATGGGCTTAAAAGAAGATTGGAGACTGCAGAAGGAAACATTAGTGAGCCTGAAGACAGACCATTGGAGAATACTCAATCCAAAGAACACAGAGAACAAGATAGAAAAAAAGCAGAGTCTCAGTAACTTGATAGACAATGTCAGATGATCTAAATTACATGTAATATGAGTCACAAAAAGAGTGGAGAGAAAGAATAGGGCAGAAAATATTTTGAAGAAATAATAGTTGAAAGTTTACCAAATTTTTAAAAAATATATCAAGTTATGGATTCAAGAAGTTCAGTGAATGCCAGGCAGAGTAAATAGAAAGAGAACCATGCTCAGATATATAACAGTCAATGCTAAAACCTAATGTTAAAGAGAAAACCCTAAAAGCAGCCAGAGGAGGTAAAATATCGTTACATACGTGGGAACGATGATACAAATAACAGCTGATCTCTCATCAGAATTAATGGAGTATGGATGAGAACGGAATGGCATCTTAAAAGTATTGAAAGAGGGGCCAGCCTGATAGCATAGTGGTTAAGTTCATCCACTCTGCTTCCACAGCCTGGGGTTTACAGGTTTGGATCCTGGGCACGGACCTGGCACCACTCATCCAGCCACACTGTGGCAGCAACCCACATAAAATAAAGGAAGACTGGCACATCCGTTAGCTCAGCTACAATCTTCCTCAAGCAAAAGGAGAAAGATTGGCAACAGATGTCAGCTCAGGGCCAATCTTCCTTACAAAAAAATATACGTATATTGAAAGAAAGGAAAAACTGAACCAAGGATTTTATTCCTAGTGAAAATATGTTTCAGAATTAAAGCTAAATAAATACGTTTTTAGATAAATGACAAATGACAGAATTCATCATTGGCAGACCTGTACTACAAGAAATGATTTAAAAAATTCTTGATGCTAAGGAAAGTGACACCAATGGAAACTCTGATCTACAGGAAGGAATGGAGGGCATGGAAAATGATCAGTCTGGGGTTAAAGAGAAGAGATAGTCACCTTTTATCTTGTTGTTTCTTTAAAAGATTTCTATCTATCTGTTCAAAGTAGTAGTAATAATAATATTGTACTGTGGGGTTTATTCCATAGGTAGGTGTAAAATATATGACAATAATAGCACAAAGGCTGGGAGAATAAATGAAATTATGTTGTTCTGAGGTTCTCACATTTTATATGAGGTACTAAAATTTGTTATCAAATAGCTTAGCAAAAACAATAGTGTGTGTGCAAAAGAGAATGAGAGCGAGATCAAGAGAGAAAGAGGACGTGGTAAAATTTTAACAGGTGGTAAATTTAGGAAAAGTGTTAATAGGCATTTATTAGCCTTTTACCTTTTCTATTATTTGAAAAACTTTAATAATAAAGGAGGGTAAAAGAATGACAGATTCTGAAGTACCAATAGCTGGATAAATTTTAAGGATAAAAAAGAAACAAACAAGGGAAGATCCTAAGAAAAATATATTGGAAGCTGCATAAAGACAGCACTGCATTCCTAATATAGTGCTGGAATTTAGTAGGTGTAAAATATTTTTGGGTGAATTAATAGTTTACACCTAGAAGATTCCACACAAAATGAACACTTTGAACTAAAGCCAGCCCAAACAACATTCAACTCAACTATTTTTGACTATTCAATTAAAACATTCATCAAACCACTAAAGTATAGGAGATAGAAATTTTAATTTGGCACTAGAGAGAAAGATTAGGACATTGAAAGATGGGAGAGTAGAAAGAAAAGGAAAATAATTCTGAGTATTAACCCACCATCTTAACTGTATGAAAATATAGTATAGTAATTAAGAACATGAACTCTGGAGCGAGATTCACAGAATTTGAATCTTGACTCCACTATTGGCTAGCTATGTAATCTCGGATATATTATTTAACCTCTCCATGCTTAGTTTCGAATGAGTTTAGTTATCCATATAGTTGTTATGGGGATATAGATATATATATATCACTCACACACACATATATACTTGTGTATATATGTATACACACATATATAAAATACCTAAAACTGTGGTTGGCATATTATAAGTACTATAGAAACATTAACTCTTTTTAAGTAATAAAACAGTAGTAAATACTTTCAAAGAAAGTTGCATATTTAATGAGGTATATAATTATTTTATAAATAATTACAATATATAGCCCTAAAATGAAAAGATTTTTTAATTTTTATAAGTCCTTTATTCATTATTTGTCACTTATTTAATAGTAGCTTCTGAAACATATTTGGGAAATATTTTTAAAGCATTTAGCTAAACCTGGCCTTCTGAAAGAGAGATTCTCTTGGTATGGAGGAATAATTCAGGCATAACTTCAATGTTTCTAAGACGTTAATTTGAATCTTCCTGTGTAGCGGGGTAGGCTGCTTCTACAATGGCTCACAGTGATTCCACCTCCTAGTATCCATGCTCTTGTGTAATCCCCATTCCTGTGTGTGAACGAGTTCCCTACTGACTTTTGCTTTTAGTGAATAAAATGTGGCTAATGTGATTAGGCCAGCCCTGGTGGCCTAGTGTTTAAGATTCCGCACTCTCACTACCATGGCCTGGGTTTGTTTCCTGGTCAGGGAACCACATCACTAGGGTCTTAGTTGTCATTCTGTGGTAACTGCATGTTGCTGTGATGCTGAAAGCTATGCCATAGGTATTTCAAATACCAGCAGGGTCCCCCATGGTGGACAGATTTCAGTGGAGCTTTCGTCTAAGACAGACTAGGAAGAAGGACCTGGGCACCCACTTCTGAAAAAATTGACCATGAAAACCCTAGGAATAGCAACAGAGCATTGTCTGACACAGTGCTGGAAGGTGAGAGGATGGCCCAAAGAGACCAGGCAGAGTTTTGCTCTGCTCTACACAGGGTCACTAGGAGTCGGGATGGACTCAACATCACTAGTGACAAAGGTGATTAGGTTATAAAAGAAAGTGACTTCTGTCTTGCTTTTATTCTCTATCTCTCTCTCTGGCTCTTCTCACTTTCTTGATCTGAGGAAGCCCGCTGCCATGTTGTGAACTTCCCTGTGGAGAGGTCCATCAGGAAGTGAACTGAGGGTGGCCTCTGACCATTGGCCAGAGAGAATGAGGCCCTCAGTTCAACAACCCTCAGGAACTGAATCCTTCCAACAATCACATGTATGAGTTTGGAAGTAGACCCATCCCCTAGTTGAGCTTTAAGATGACTACAGCCCTGGCCTGTATTATGACCACAGTCTTGTCAGAGACTCTGAGCCAGAGGACCCAGCTAAGCAGCATCCAAATTTGAGACCCACAGAAACTGTGAGATAATAAATATCATTGTTTTAAGTCATGAAGTTTTGGGTTAATTTGTTGCACAACATTAGATAACTAGTACACTTGGGTTTGTAAGAGTGTATTTTTAAAGCAAGTTCGAATAGTTAGATAGCTTAATGACATTTTTGAGCTCTTAAAAGGGCTATTACAGCAGACTTAATGCCAACTTCACCACTAGACACATGATCTGTAGACTAATTATTCATGGTGTCACTAATACAAGTTTCCAGAGGCAGTTTATTCCATTCTTTTGTCTTCTGTTCCCCTCATTTAAAACAGATGATCTAGTAACTAAAGTAACTTGAAAATAATGAACAATTTTTTTCAGATTCCAGAATTATCTGGCACAAAGAAAAAACTGACATTACATCAAGGTAGGGTATTTGACATCCAGTCAATTTATTTCAAATATGTATAAGTACTCTATTAACTTATTCTAAGGTTGAGTATGCTTCAAAACAAAAAATAAATTTCTTCTCTTGTTTAGCTTTCACTGTTGACACAGATGTCAATTCCATCTAAATACAGTTTTGTGATGGATTATGGAGCAAATCTGCACATTTGTATATGTATGTGCATTTCATAATTTTGGTTCTTTTTAAGTTATGGAAAGTTCTACTGTAGTGAAATAACTAGCATCTTGTCAACAAGGATGTCTTATGTGATGTAGAGGTTAAATCATGTCTCTGTGACGCCCTTTTTTCTTTAAGTGCTAAACTTAAATTGGTCCTTGCTAGGGGCAAGGTATGTCTTGGCGGGACTTCGTGTCTGAATGACTTGTTTGTATTGGAAATTATAGACAAAGGATCAAAACTAACAATCTGTTCAAATGACTTGCCTCTTTGATAGAAGAGGGATTTGATAACAAGTAAGTTCTTTAAATATTCTCACTGAAACTAATGTGTTTTTCTTAAACTGTGATGCTCTTGGTGATAAAAGATAATAGCACAGAGACACTTATTTGACACACTTAATCTAAAATCCTTTTCCTTCCCAGTATTTCTGAGTTCTTTGCTTAATAAGCATTATAACTATTTCACTGTTTCATTGAAAGAAGTTGCCTTAAATAACTCCTTCAGGTAAAGAAAGCAAAATTCAAAAAACACAATTGCAAAGGAAAATAGGTAAATAATGATACTATGTTTAAAGTTGTCAGAGTTGGCAAATCTTGGTCTTCTTTCTTCTTTGCTGAGAGACTGAAATAAATTTGATAAATTTACCTTTCTACCTCCCAAACCTCATTAAATTAATCATAGGACAAATGGGAATTTTGTAAAACTAGAACATATTTTGAGGGTGTATTTTTACTGACTATAGAGACAATCTGAACTGTAGTAACTTTTACTTCTACTGAGTATTTAGAAACGGTAGATCAATAATTGCAAGTTCAGTATCTAGAATTGATTTTCTTCTGTTTTAAATTAGAGAAGAGATTTACAATGGCATTTGTTTAGAAAATGCAGCTTAAAAGTTCTCATGGAAAGTCAGTGTTACTTTTCTTCTCAGTGACATTACAGAGTTAGATGAAGTTTTAATTGGGGTAAGGTAGGCAGATCTAAGTACATTTGTACAAAAATAATTGTTCTCAGGTCTCCTCTACTCTGATGGGCACACAATGTTCTACCGGAGGAATCTTATTTGGCAAAGTTGTTATAAATCTGTGCAGAGCAGCTCTGTTGCCTAGTTTAACTCATCTGTTACACCCTCTGCCAGGGCCCCCAGATGTCTAAACTTAGACACCCTTTAAGAAATGGGATAATCAAATTCATCTATTTGAAGAAAATAGTTTGGGGCATTTGGGGAAAAATTCAGAAGGACATAAATATTAAAGAAAGCAAATGTGGGATGTTCAAGCACGGAGAATTGTCTTGAGAATCAGGACACAAAAGTCCTGAATAGCACACTCTAGTTCTTTCCTTTGAAGCTATATAGGATTTCCTCTCAGCAGGCTGGCCTGAGGCAGAACTGGGAAGTAGGTGAGGTTTGAATACTTTTTTTCCCCCTCCTGTATCATTCCTTCTAGCAATGTCTGTGCATTTGCATTTTAACTGGGTTTCCTTGCTTTAACTAGTGGAAATTGGCATTTCAGGCACTGTGAGAATAGCTGAGAGGGAAAGTGTTTCTGAGTAGGGTGGCCTTTTAGAAGCTTCTCTGAGTTCACTATGCAGGACTGCCTGCTCTGTCTAAGCACTCTCAGGCCCTATCTTGAAGGGAAATTAGGCAGCACAGCAATGTTGTATGAAATGCAAATGTTCTATGAAATACATAGGCATCTGTTGGAAAGCTTCAAGTCTGTCCCAGCCTGCCACCACGAGCCCAGGTCTCCTTCCTCAAGCACGTGTCTACTTGATTTGAACATGAGAAGTTCATTTTGCACTTAGAATTAGTAAAATATTATTTGCTTATCAGAAATAGTCACCTCAGACTGACTTTGTAGATGTTTTTAGTTTGTTTTTAAATGTTATCGATTTACAAGATGTTGAGGTACCTGAAGAAGTTGTATTTGATATAGAAATGATCTGAGCCACAAGTTCCCTTTAATCAACCTTGTTTCTCCCTCATTTTGGGTTCTTAACATGGCATTTCTCTAAGATAATAGACGGCAGTAAAAATATCTTTTTAATTTTTAATGTAAAAAATCAAGCTGAAAGCATTTTGTTAAACAGCAAGTAGATTCCACATTAAGATGCATGGGAGTGGGGTGAGGTGATACTTGACATTTACTTACACCTATAACATGGCAGGTGTGGAGAGAAATGAGTTGGTGGGGGTGGAAAAGTTATCATATATATATATGTCATATATATATGTATATATATGACATATATATATATGTAATTCTACACTAAACTGCAGGGTGGAGTCAAGGAGGATAAGAATGGGGTTTAGGGGCGGGCCCATGGCCCAGTGGTTAAGTTCACGCGCTCCACTTTGGTGGCCTGGGATTGGCCAGTTTGGATCCCAGGCGTGGACCTACGCACTGCTGCTCAAACTATGCTGTGGCAGGTGTCCCACATATAAAGTAGAGGAAGATGGGCACGGATGTTAGCTCAGGGCCAATCTTCCTCAGCAAAAAGAGGAGGATTGGCAGCAGATATTAGCTCAGGGCTAATTTTCCTCAAAAACAAACAAAAAAAGAATGGGATTTAATGTTTCTGGAAAAGTCCCATGGTATAGAAGTCAGAATAAGTGGGACTTTGCATAAAGCATAGAATAAGTAATATGTTATCTGTGGCAGAACCTCACAGGGAAGTAAGGTTAAACACTTAGGAAGAGCTTAATTGTCTTGGGTGCTAGGCTAAATATTTGAAAGTGTGTCCTACAGCTTATGAGTCTGGGTGGAATATGATTACATGGTGCTTTGGAGATGTAAGTGATAGCTAGGCATAGGCCAGATTAGAGAGGAGGGAGACAAGTGAGGCGGCTATTGCAGTGACTGCAGTGACCAGACAAGCTATGACAGTGGGAAGGAAGAGGAAGGGAGTATCCTGGGAGACATTTCGAAGAGTTAATTAATGAGACTTCCTGTCCATATAAATATGGCACATGAAGGAGAGGGAGGGAGGCTGTGATATTCCTAAATTACCCAACTGCATGTGTATCATACATTTTCCTCCTATGTATGCTAAAAACCTACGTTATCTAAACACATATTTTCTGGAACGAGTGACACTTTAAAGTTGGATGGAGGGAAAACCCAACCAGTTGAGTTGATAGTGGTGCATGGAGGTGTGAAATTGGACCACACAGGGAACAGCACAGGGAGCTCGTTGATTATGCAGCTGTCTAGATAGCTTTTAGATTTGAGGTCAAGAGAAGTTAAAGAAACAATCTCAGTGTGTCAGATAAGCTACAGGAAAGTAGTTTGAACCTCAGTCTTGTTATTTCTGAAAAAGCTGTATAATACAGTGTTTATTAACACGGGATTTGGAGGCAGAATACCAGGTTTTCAGTTCCAGCTCTAAAACTTACTAGTTGTATGACCTGGGTTGAGTGACTTGAACATCACTAAATCTCAGTATCCTCATCTATAAAATGGAAACAATAGTAGAACATCCCTGTAGGATGGTCAGGAGGATTAAATGAAACAGCTAATGTACAATACTTAACATAGAGTTTGGCATATAGTAATTGATCAGTACATAAATATTAGTTGATGTTATTATGGTGTTATTATAATATGGACAAATGAGCATAAAATGATGGTTTGGGAGCCACTTAGAAGCAATAAGAGTCTGATTTTTTTTCTGCAATTCTAGAAAAAAACTAAGGCTGTGAAAGGCTGAATTAAAGAGAACTTAGAAGACTCCTGCCTAAGGTTTTTCTCTTCTATTAAGGAAAAAAGGACTGTAACTGTGAATTGTAGCCAGTTATTATTTGCCAGAGAATTTGTAATATGCACCTCACAATCCCTGATATTTTAATATAAAAGTTTGTATATTAAATATCAGGATATTAATTTTAAAACTATTTTATTAGAATGTCAGGAGTGGCTAAATATATAAACTGATAAATTACCATGAAGTTGGTGTACTCACTAATTATTAGGGAAAGGCAAATAAAAACTACAATGATCTATCACCTTACACCTGTTAGAATGGCTATAATTGCCAAGACAAAAAATAAGAAATGTTGGAGAAGATGTAGAGAAAAGGGAACTCTCATACACTGCTGGTGGGAATGCAAACTGGTGTAGGCACTATGGAAAACAGTATGGAGATTTCTCAAAAAATTAAACATAAAAATACCATATGACCCAGCTATCCCACTACTGGGTATTTATCCAAAGAACTTGAAATCAACAATTCAAAGGGACTTGAGCACCCCTATGTTTGTTGCAGCATTATTCACAATAGCCAACACGTGTCGGCAACCCAAGTGCCCATCAACTGGCGAATGGGTAAAGACGATGTAGTATATATATATATACAATGGAATACTACTCCGCCATATGAAAAGACAAAATCATCCCATTTGCAACCACATGGATGGAACTTGAGGGAATTACGTTCAGCAAAATAAGCCAGACAGTGAAAGACAAACATGGCATGATTTCACTCATATGTCGAAGATAAACAAACACATGGATAAAGAGAACAGATTAGTGGTTACCAGAGGGGAAGGAGGTTGAGGGCTGGGAAAAAGGGGTAAAGGGGCACATATATATGGTGATGGATAAAAATTAGACTGTTGGTGGTGAGCACAACGCAATCTATACAGAAACTGGTAATTAATAATGTACACCTGCAATTACACAATATTATAAACCATTATGACCTCAATAAAATAATTTTTAAAAAAAAGTAAGAGGCATGGCTAAGATGGAATTTTTTGAAAAATTAAAATTTAAGGAGGAAAATTTTGAATTTCTTGGTGAGCAGGTGGAAGAATAACAGGGATTTGAGGCGGCTTTCAGTTTTCTGTTGCTGTATCATGTGATCAGATTTTTTTTAAAGATAACTGAGTATTTGATCCTGGAAGACAAAGAAATTTTGGTAGAATATTGAAGGACATAGGACTGCAGGAAAATAAAATCATTTAAGGTTGGAATGATGAAAGTTTTGCTTTCTTGTGTGGAATATGAGGCAAGAGTAGGCTATCCTACCTAAGAAGGAGTCAGGTGGGCATTTGGACAAGTGAGTCTGGCAAGCAGGTAAGAAATAGTCTCAATTCATTCAGTTATTTATTAAGCACACTTTCTGAGAGAAACTATACTAAGAATTTCCAAGGACTTAGAGATAATTTTCCACTTTCAAGTAGCTTACACACAAGTTGGATCTAGTTACAGGATCAAGAAAGACTTCTGAAGAAGTTGGAGCTGAGAATGACTTCAAGAAAGATGTTAACAGGCAGAGATTAGCAAGGCATTCCATGTGGAAGGGATCCAAATGAATAAAAGGGTGGAAGAGGTGCATGGTTGCTAACAGAGGAGTAAAAACAGTTATGCCACTTGGCTGCAGACAAGGGCAAATATAGCAGAGAATCATTGGAAAGTAAGACTAGGTAAGAAAAATAGTTTCACGTTATTGTATTTAATACGGTTACACTGAGAGGTAGTTGCTTGCTATTTTCATTCTACAAATAAGAAATTTGAGAATTGGAGAATTCACTGATTTGTCTAAAATTACTTATCCAGAAAGTATGATACGAGGACTCCCATTCCCAAGGAGAGACTTTATGTCCTTGGGGAAAGGGGCAAAGGAAGAAAAAGTTTTGATCTTGGGTGAACTGAAAGATGGTATCATTACATAGGAACCAGAGAAAATCAGCAGAAAACTAACTTTGGCATGAGGATGAAGAGTTTGTTCTGAGATTGTTGTGTAATGGATGGCTGTAGGACATCCAAAACAATATGGGAAAACATAGACTCAGGAGATATAAGTTGACACCTTATAACAATAAAACTGTGGAAGTAGTGGGCACATTAAGGGCACTGGTGGCAAAATAGAAGAATGTGGTACAATGGTGAGGTCTGAGCTGAAATTGGGCAACATGAATGTGAGGCTGGCTGGATCAGTAAAGCTGTCTAATTGCTTCCCATGATGTTTTCTGTCCAGGGCAGGAACAGACAAAGCAGCCACTGTGGGTGACAGAGGGAAGGGTATTGGTGTGGCTGCTTTAGCATAAGGTAAAGGGTCAAGGATTAGTTTTGGAGCCCCCAGGAAGGAAGCGACCATAGAGTTCAAAATGAGTTCATGGCCAGAGTAGCTATGAGGAAGCTAATGGTATCCGAGTGAGTGGGGAATGGATGAGTGAGTTATTACCAGTATTAAATGTTCACACCTGTGAAGTGTATTTGAAACATAAATGACTCAAATTGAAGACATTAAGATATATCAGTGTTCCTAATGTAAAGGGTATCATATTCCCTTATTAACAAAGTGAGTGACTCAGTAAAACACGCCTTCTTGCATGGAATTTCATCTAAGTGTCAACTGGCTTCATTACCTAAATAACTCTTTAAGCTTTGTTTGTATGGTATTAATACAGAATATATAACTCAACTATTTAATCATATTCTTAAAAGAATAACAGATCAATAAAAATAAAATTTTAGTTCAAGATGTATAGATTATCAGAGCTGGACCTAGAAATTATTTAATCCAACCCCTTGTTTTTTTCGAATGAAGAAACCAAATGAAGTTACACTAGGGGTACAGAAGGCATTTCTTTAATACCAAAAAAAATTCTAATCAATCGTAAAGTTTATACACAACTTATACATATTTTTGTATTTCATTTCATTACAATTAACTAAGAGTTTATGCTGAATATATTTCAATAACTTTTAAAAGATAGAATTTCAGAATTCTTAGAGGGCCACTTTAGCATAGCTGAGTAGTGTCAGGATGAATGTTTAAGAGCAAATCTTTTGAGCATAGAGCTGATGAGATTTACCTAAAATTATTTCCTCCACTGGCAGAAAATTCTAAACCTTGAAATCACTTCTTTGGATTAAGACACTGATTCTCTGCTTCAGTTCTCTTCTTTCTAGAAGTCCATATAGGCAGCAGTGAAGCCTAAAAGGTTATTTTCAGTATTTTGGATATCCTCACGAAAACCTTAATTTACTTCTTCACATTTGATTGAAAGTGTAGCAATCCTAATTTCATGCTAATCAGAAGCTCAGATGAACTGTTAGTGACATCCCTGAAACTTCTGGGATGTGATTGATGGAGCAGACAGACTTACCTGAATCACATGTCTTGTCATCACAGAGCCCATTTGAGCACTCATTTGCACGAAAATACAATAGTCAAAATCTTCCAAAATATAAGATCCACAGGGGAAAAAAACTGAAGGTGATCCTTTGTAGTTAAAAGAAAAATTAGAACCATTATTTTTAAAGTACTTATAATATTCTGACTTATGTAAATATTGCCTGGAATGAAGCATGAAGTAAACTATTGGCTTCCATCTAATATAAAAGCAAAGGTTGGTTTATCAAATGCAAGAGCAGAAAGCAGAGACCTATGCAGTATGCAGGAAAGGTGTCAATCAAATTGAAAGCAGTGAAAAGGTCAGGAATAGGACTCTTCTGGGAATGTTTGTAATATAAGCTTATTTGGAATCGAGTGTAGATGGAGCATCTCAAAATAAAAGACTTGATTCCAAACGAAGGACTGAAGGTGTAAATGATAACTCTCACATGCTGCTGCCTGAGACTGGCTCCGTTTAAATCCCTAGGAAAATAAAAAGAATCAATCAAACCCTATGAATCACAATTATTGCCCATTTCCTATTGGCAAAGATGATGATGTGCTAATATTTATGATTAAGCTTCTGTGGTTTATGTGTTGCTTGTGATCATAATTTCACACTAATTTAAATGATGTTTATTTTAGTAGAATCATAGATATGAAAAAGGAAATATTTAATTCAAAGCTGTTTTTCATATTTATAACCAATTAAAAGCTGAAAAAAAATGAGTTTAATTTCTGGGGTATTACTTATTTTCTTGTAGAAAACATAGTGAAAACCTGGAACAAAATACAAGTTGTAACATTTAGATCAAAGAGGGCTTTAACTGTAACAAATTACGCAAGGTTGACTTTCCTAAAGGAGAGACTGTGAAGTAAGCACAGTCAAAGTTGACAGCAGAGAAATCAGCAACATTATCCTATGACAAACATTGATGTGGGCTTCTGGCTTCCCGAATGAGGCTTCGCTAGTAGAAACCGTTGTGGATGATTCTCAGTGAGTAAGGGTTACATCAAACAGTTGTGGATGATTCTTGATGAGTAAGGGTTATGTCACACTTTCTGAAAGCTCAACCACTCCCGTCAGCCCAGCCTTAAAAACATGAAGAGTTAAGTAGGATAATTAGAGCCAGGAGCTTCTAATCAATCTTAAGGTTGTACAATGCACAATATGATTGCTGATAGATAGTAGGTACATTGTTTACTTAATTCTGAAGAAACTTCTCCTCCATCACTTTTGGTCTTCCCAAGATTACTCCACTTGAACCAAGTACATTTCTGAATTTAGTGCTATGGAACCACAACAAGGTTTAGTTACCCAGATATCTCTTGGCCTGATGCTAATAGACCCTTGGATGAGCTATACAAGCTATTGACAGAGGAGTATAGAATCTACCATAAATTTTCATCCCAAATTTGAGTGGCATTTAAAGGATATTCTTACAATAGTCTAACTTAATTTTTAACTTATCTGAAAAAAATACAAACAATTCCATTAATATTTGAAAAAACATATTTCCATGTCCTAGGATCTCAGAAAATTTAGAATATAATCAATAATTTATTTTAAGGATGCATACTGTCAAGATAAGTTATTACATGAAGATAATGATTTTAAACCACATAATATTGGTTGATTGTGTTCCTTAATCAATCAATAAATAGCAAAAATCAATTTAAATGATAATCAGAGCCTCTGGATTAGAAACAATTTTGATTAAGTAGTCCTTTAAAATAAATGCCAGACATGATTGAAAATGTCACAAAATGAATCGAATCAAATTTTATTTCTGATACTTATATTGACAGTATATCTTGCCCGGGAATTACACATTCTAATTGAGGGTAGAATGAAGCCACATAGGAGTAGACATTTCTACAAACTAATGTGACTCTTCAGTTTTTACCACTAAGCCTGGAGAGCGTTTGTGTATTACAGAATATCTTAGGGGAAAATAAATTTTACTTCAAGATATTTATTTTTTATTATTAGAACTAAAAAAGAAAAATAAAGAACACAGAAATAATCCATATGTGGATTATTGATTCTTATGGATATCAGTATTTAGAAATAAATCTCTGTTGAACTGAAAATAAGCTATTTAATATCTTAATTTTATTGCTTTAATTAACTTTTTCAGTAGCAAATCATGCATGGAAACAGCTAATTTAATACTAAGAATACACACTTTACATTGTTGTTTGAAGAATCACTGTGGGTGTAACAACATCTGAGATAGTAATTAAACTAAGCAACAGCACTTTGTTCTACATATCTCTGCCCACACTGTATCATTCAATTAGTTTGCAGTTGCTAACCCAATTAAATTATAATTTATATTATATTATATATTACATTATATATTATATTATTTATCTAATATATATGATATCTTGTGTCCAAAATTTGACTAGTAATTTCAAAATAAGATGTTTTATAATTTTAAAAATAATTTCTTTTGAAATGAATTTTGTTCTTTTTAGAAATGATATAGGATAGGCAATGTTGTAATTTTAAATTTTAGAATAAATTTAAGACCTGATCCTTAACCATTAGCCCAAATTTTCCTTTATTTGTTTAGCTGCTCTGTGGGCATATAGAGACAAAGCCTTGGCCTTCTTCCCATCACTCTGTTCTAACCTCAGTG
The DNA here is from genome assembly GCF_041296235.1 of Equus asinus. Lineage (NCBI taxonomy): Eukaryota > Metazoa > Chordata > Mammalia > Perissodactyla > Equidae > Equus > Equus asinus. The sequence continues at coordinate 46,155,440 of NC_091794.1, read as the reverse complement.
AGATCTCCTGAACACTTACAATGGGCCTGGATCTGCACCAGATTACAAGGATTCAGGATGGGTCAGAGAAGAACCAGACAGTTTTCCACTGTGTTCAGCCAAAGCTTTCCTGTCAACTGGGAATGCTTCTCTATGTTCTCTTCGCCTAACAAAGTCCTACACATAATCCCCAATCCAATTAAATTGTCAACAGGTACATGAAAAGATGCTCAAAATCACCAATTGTTAGGGAAATGCAAATCAAAACTACAATGAAATATCACCTCACTCCCGTCAGAATGGCTATTGTTAAAAAGACAAGAGATAACAAGTGTTGGAGAGGATGAGGAGAAAAGCGAACCCTCACGCACTGTCTGTCGGTAGGAGTACTGACACAGTAAACTGGTGCAGCCACTAAGGAGAACAGTAAGGAGAGCCCTCAAAAAGTTAAGAATAGAACTACCACATGATCCAGCTATTCCACTTATGGGTATTTATCCAAAGAACATCAAAACATGAGTGTGTAAAGATACATGCACCCTCTATGTTCATTGCAGCGTTATTCACAATAGCCAAGGCTTGAAAACAACCTAAGTGCCCATCAAGGGATGAATGGGTAAAGAAAATGCAGTATATGTACACGATAGAATACTACTCAGTCATAAAAAAAGATGAAATCTTGCCATTTGCAACAACATGGATGTAACTTGAGAGTATTACACTAAGCGAAATAGGTCAGACGGAGAAAGTCAAATGCCATATGATTTCACTCATAAGTGGAAGATAAAAACAACAACAACAAACCAACAGATAGATATAGAGATTAGATTGGTGGTTACCAGAGGGAAGGGGGGCTGTGAAAAGGGTAATAGGGCACATGCGTATGGTGATGGATGGTAATTAGTCTTTGGTGTAGCCTACACAGAAATTGAAATACAATGATGTACATCTGAAATTTATATAATGTTATAAACCAATGTTAGCTCAATAAAAAATATCTTTTAAATATATTTTCTATGAAAACTTTCTTGAAGCTGCCAGGGAGATTAAGGGTTAGTTCCTCCCCACTCTGGGACCATAAATGTGTGAATGTTTGTGTGTGTGTCTGTGTAACATGTGTGTATATATATGTTTCTAAAACCATTGGTGGTTGTGGATTTAAACTGGGCAGCCCAAAGATTCATTATCAGGAATAACTTTTAATATTACTGAAGTACATTTGAATCATCCAAACTAAAATCAATTTACATGATGCTAAAGAAGCTTAATATTCCAGACTTCTCATTTGCGTAGGCCCCTGTGAGTACCAGGAGTTACTGGAAGGTATAAAATGTTCTAGATTGAGGGGGCAGTCAGGTTCATGAACCAATTGCTTGTAAGTATTTCTGGCAAAGAGATCTCAAAAGAAAGGTATTTGAATCCCTAAGATTTCAATATTTGTTGCATTTTATTTTTTTATTCTAAATAAATATTTATTTTCTACTTAAATTAGTATTTGAATTTGTGTTCTTTTTCTTAAAGGTACCCCAAATTGCGTAAGCTTCAGCCCCACAAAACTTAAATTGTTCTTTTTCGAAACTGCAAAGTAGATGCAGGAAAGCAAATCACTGAACTAGTAAGTAAGCTTAGCATTTGTGTCATACTCATCTCTGCATTTGGTAGGGTCTCAGTGGGTCTTACTGAGGTCCCAAGTTAGAACCATAAAATTCTATGATTTTATTCTTATTTTCTGTTCATATGTAATGTTTGCAAGGCGAAGTTTCTGGAGACTCAAAAATAAAGATGTTGTAGTAGAGAAGAAACACATTGAGGTCAAGGAGATCAAAATTCAAGGGTCAAGTCTCATGCCTAGCCTTTATTAGCCAGAACTTACCGATTGAAAATTTCTGATCCTTTATTTATACATGTGTGAAATGTATGTAATAGTATCTACATGGAAGAGTTTGGGGAAGATTAGAGATATATTTAAAATATTTCATATATTGCAAGTAATCAAAAAATGATGTAATTGTCTTTCGGATTACTTATCCTCTCAGCAGAAAATATTTTGGAAAACAGTTTCTGCCCATTTCTCTTTCACAGTTCTGAGTGTAGTCATGAAAGACTCTCAATTTGGTGCTAATATACCTGTAACAGGTCTCTTTAATACAAGTATTTTCTGTTCTTATCCAATAAGAAAGGAACACTAAGTTCCATTTTGATGAGAAAGACCTTTCTTAGCATAAGATATTTACCCTACCCACTGAGAAAATACCAGGGAGAAGGCTGGCAGAGGCCACAGAATATTTTAAACCAAAACAATCAAATATGTGAGTCAAGAAGATTTCTTGTTTAATAACATTTCCTCTGTCTAGATGACTACCCATTTTGGATACAGGAGAAGGCTAATGTGTTCTCTCTGTACTCCCCATTGCTCTTAAGGAGCATCTCCAGTTGGTTGAGGAGGCCATGAGATTGTTGGAGCCCTTGGAAATCACTGACAATGGTACTTAGATAATTCAAATTTCTCTTATCCAAAGCAGCTCTAGGTATGGCAGTTTATGAACAATTAACCTACAGAATTTTCTGCAGCTAATATTAAGAGCTGATGTGTTCAGAAAACTGGACGCTTTAAACTGGTTCCCAAGAGAGAATATCTTGAATGCATATTTTGCTGCTAAATCAGCACCCTGATGGACACATCAAGTGAAAAATCAATTTTTCAATTTACAGAAAAAAAAAAGGATTTTTCTCCAAGAAAAAGTATCTATTTCCACTTTTAAAATGAGATGATATCGAATACCTTGTGGGAGGAAATGAAGCATTAGACCACTTAGAAAGTGTTGCCCCATTAAAATCAGAATGCGTCAACCTAGATACCCTGACTAATTTTACAGGAGCTTAATGCACTACTGCAACAGTGAAATCTGTGAAATGCCTTCACTAACTTGATTTTTAAGTGAAACTTGTCTTATTTAAGAGAAGCAGTTTAACTTTTTAAAGTTGTGAGAGCAGAGTAGATAATGTAAAACTAATTGTAGAGACAGTAGCAAATGCTCAGAAAATATTTGCATAACGTGAAGAAAGTTGGTGTATTTAAGACCTTTATCTTCATGGCTCGGTTTTCTTGTTAACAACAATCAGACAAGGAAGGTACATTTTGTATCGTTCAATATATCAAAAATCTGGTCTCTAGAGGGAAGGAAAGCCAGAAAAATCTCACAGATGTGCAGGACTCTCTAATGAATTACAAGGCTCTTCCCTAAAGTTGATGCATTGAGGATAAGGGATGGAGGAACAAAACCAAACAGCTAAACATTTATCTATATCTACTACATAGCCCTTTGCCCAGACAAGAAAAATAACATTGCTAAAAACATCTTGACTAGAATATTTCAAATATCTAATTTGTATGATGACAATATTGTACTTTTAGAAAAGGAGCTAGTATTTAGTGAGGTTTTCAAGGAGAGCAACATGTGTAAGACAAATTATTTTGTTAACTGATTTATAGCATGTAATGTTGCAAAAGGATGATTAGCATATGTGTTAGATTCATCCATTTTGGAGAAAAATTTAAAAACACCTCATTTTATAATGTCCTGAATTGTCACAGTTTACTCAGCGAGGAAACGCAGAGGAGTTCGATAGTATTTGTTAAAACCGTCAAGAGTGACCAATTGTCCATCCGAAGGGTTCTGGGGAGAAATTTAAACTATGTGGCTTCTGAAGGCTATTACAACTCTAAAATTCTGTGTTGGCTTAATTTTGTTTTCCTATTCGTATACATGTAGGATTCCTCCTCACAAGAAAGTATATGGACATTTCAAACAGAAAAAAAAAAAGAGAGAGAGAGATAATGGCCTAATGTAAAGAGCTTACTCTTTGCCATCAGAATAAAAAGCAAAGCTTGAATCCTGACTGCCACTTCCAGCCTATCTAACAGGGTTATTATTCAATCTTTGAGACTCTGGCTGTTTTTTCTAAGGTGATCTTAAGCATGGAGATTACTTTCCCTAATTTACATCATAGTCTCTGAAAAAGAAAAGGACTGGCACTTTGTTTACTGCTGTTTTACATTAGAAGTAACATTGAAAGTGCTATTTTAAGAGAAACTTCATTTCAGTCATGCTTTGCAACTTCCTACTCTGGGAGTATTTTGCATAACCTTTTCCCATCTACAAATCCAGAGAACATTTCTTTCAGCGTTAGCTGGATTCCTGTAAATACAGACTATACTTTCTTTATCATTTTAGTAAAACAAAATGTCATGATATAACCGTGTGTGTGTGTGTGTGTGTGTGTGTGTAAATGTGAATATATTTTCCTCCCCCTTCCTACTTGTCAGATTGCAACATTTTGCTAAATACTGTGCATGCTTTCTATGTATTACATCTGATTCTTTCCACTCTGCCATCATAATTTCTGTCCAAACAACCATTTCACCAGTGCCTACATCCAAAATATATAGCCAGTGGGACAGAGAGACTCAATCATAACAGACAGAAGAAATTGACCCTTTCCTATAGTTCTGGTAGAAATTAAATGTCAGAAATCTGGTTGCTGTGTTGGGTGGGCTGCTGAGTTTGAAGATCATATTCATCTGTGGATGGGCTGCATCTCTCTGCTACATACGTAACTGTGAGCTGTAAACTGGATGAGAAAGAGTCTGCATTGTTGGTGTTCATCAGAGGCAGAAAGGCACAAGTAATATTTATTTATGACTTAGGGAAAAGGAGGTACTTAAACTATAGCAGCTTACTTTGAATTATTTGATCAAATTTAAGGACATTTCTACTTCCCAGTTTAGCTTATATTGGACAGCAATTGAGGGTTCTAATATGAGCTATTTAGGCTGGAAGACTGATACTGAAAACTGTACAATGGCTACAGGATTATTATTATTAATACTTGACTGGTGGTAAGCATTAAAATGAGAGTCTAAGAAATGGATTTCATTATTCAAATTATACTTTTGCACCTGCTTCTCTATTTACAGTAAAAATATCAAGTGACTTTAATAGAGCCTTCAGTTTGGGGACTTCTTATACTCATATAAGATGTATACATATATTCCCAATACTCTCCTCATATGACTAGCCATCCCTCGCTCTTTATAGATATCCTAATATTCTTTTATCTAAGACCTTGTTTAGATCATTGGGCCAGGGCAAAATTCGTTAACAAAAACAAAGTAGCAATTCAAAGAGGGATGGTAGATATTTTATCAGCCTCATTGATTCTCGCTTTAGCAATCATTTTTCTGTGATTTTTGGTTTACAATAAGACCCATATATAAGCAGCTGGTCGCATGTTATTCAGTCATTAAAAAATAATGATCAAAAGGGCTACATAATAGATTGGAGAAGAGTTTAAGATACAATAGTAACTTGAATGAAAGGGTATAGAATATATATCAAATATGATTGGAGCTTTCCTTTAAAATGCTATAAAATTTTTTAAAAGGAATTACACCAAAATATTAACAATTTGTTTTCATGTGTGTGGTAGAATTTCAGGTCATTTTGTTCTACTTTTTTTCTATTTATTTATAGTTTGCTTAATGAACCTGGATTAAGCTCTTAAAAGAAAATAACATATTTATCAAATGAGCATATATTAATATGAATTTGCATGGTACCGCAGAGTGCTTACACGTGTAGATTCTGGACCCGGATTGACTGAGCTCGAATAGCGATTCCTCTTCAGCAAGTTGTCTCAACTCTTTCTACCTGCATTTTTTCATCTGTAAAATGTGCATGCTTAGAGTTTTAGCTCATAGGTCTGTTGCAAGTAACAGGTATGTTAATGTATGTAAAGCAAATAAAATAATGCCGGGAGCCTAGTCGGCAGTCAATATGTATTAGCTGTTTATGATTAAATTTATAATTAAAAACATTATAATTTGTAATTTGCGATGATCAATTGAGGACAACCTAACATTCAGTGTTTTTGGAAAAGACATATCTAAAATCTAGATTTCGATTTAAAATATTCAGTAACACCCCATATTTTGAGGTCACTTACTTAAAATTCTTACCTATTTGGAACATAGTTAAAAATATGGATTTTTAAGTCTTTGAATATTTAGAAAATAGATGTCAGAAAGTTCATATGCTGATGCTCATGTAATTCATTCTTTAAAAACTCTGAAGCCCTCAGAGAATTTGTTCTTATTTTGCACCCAATGCTAATATTCTGGTCGTAATTTTTTGCCCTATAACCACAGAAATAAAAGGGACAGATAGAAAGACAGTGGCCATTAGTAACAGACTCTCTGACAGGACTGAGAGAGAGAGCCAATAGCCAGAGAGTGAGGACAGAGACATATCAGCTGTACATAATGAAAAACACAGAACAAAACAACAAGACAAAGCCCAAGAACCATTCATTCTGTGCCAGGGCAAACAGCTTCCAGGAGAAAAAATATAATTCTGTATTTTGCAGTACAATGTCTACAAAAAGGTGATGCTTCTGCTAAATTGGTATCAAGTTAGAATTAGAATTCACTATTTCATAAAGCAGGAACTTTTTTCCACACATTTTAGAAGGATTTTTTTTTAATTTAGTGCTTTTGTGTGGGATAGAAAGTGGGAAGAAATAATTACATGAAAAAGCTGATTCCTTAACAATTTCAGAAAACTGAGTACTAACACAGAAATTCAAAACCACAGGGTTTTTTTTAAGTTTTCTCCTTTTGAGCTTCTCATACAGTTTTCTAAGATTGTATCAGCCCTTTACGTTACAGCCACAGTCAATTAATTTAACTAATAGTAGTTCTTGAAAAAGAAGATTTATTAATGAATAGATTACAATAAAAATCCGCATATCTTCTCATAGCCCTTTTTCCCCCAGGTTTTACTTTTTTTAAAAAACATGCTCCTTTTGACTCTTTGGGGAGGTAGTATAGAGTGAAGAATGGAGGGTGTTGGCGTGGGAATCAACAGAGATTGAACAAGTGATTATATTCTTATATTCTTTGTTCATTAAGAACTCAGAATAGGAAAGAACCCAAATAACTAAAATAAGGGAGAGATTATTTGTGTTTATCAATATTCAAAAGTTTAAAAAGTGATGAAGGGTTATCTAGCCTAAATAAAGAGACAGTAATGTCAACCTGTTAACAACTTCCCTGAGAAAATACTGTTCCTGTCATTTAATGCTCCAAATTCTTCCCATAATCTTTGCTCTACTCTTTTATATGCCATAAAAGTCTGTTCTTCTGTAATTCAATCATGATTCATGTTTTTATATTGGAATGATGAGCTTCAGTCTTGATATCTTGCTAAAGTTAACTGCACATATTCAAACAATGTGAAATATCTCCTTTCAAAAACCTTAATAGGAATACTGAATCGTAATTCATCTTTTTTGTCAAAACTGACTATATTTCTTCAGTTACAAAATATCTTTGATTGTAAGAATCATCACCAAGTTAGAAACAATCTTTAAAAGAAAAACAGCGTTGTCATATTTGAAATACACATTGGTTGTAAAATGTGATTCAATTTCATAAAAGTTACAATTATAAAAATGTAAAAGTTATTTCTTAAAATTTACTCCTTAGGAATGGATAGTTGGATATATATGTGATAAAGTAAGTGTTACAAAATATTAGGTGTAGTTGTTATGTAAAGGCTTACTGTACTCTTTTGTCTTTGCTGTATATTTGAAAATTTTCCAGATGAAATGTTGGGGAAAATATACTACTTAGAATGAAGCAGTGAAAAACTCTTTATTCAAATTAAGAAAAATAGCATTTATTAGGCTTTGAATTGCTTCACTGAACTATCTTTATGTTATCTCACAGTTATGAATATGTTTTCATGAAATTGTATCCTCCGAAATCAAGTGTGAATCGAAGTATTTATTGGGCTATAAGCCCTATAAGTGATTTCACTCTTATCCATTGGGGCTTGTTCAAATTTTCTTCTTCCTGGATACTCAAAACCTCATGCCGAAGAATTCTCATAATGTACATCTCTTCCTCTCTGAGATACTTCTCACATTCTACTTTGTATTTTGGTCATTGTGTCTGATTCTTAACATTTTGAGGGAAGAGTCTTTATATTTTGTCCTCCACAGCAGAGGATTACAGATTGGGAAAGGATAACCTGAGGAAGAGGTAAAAGAGAACATATTTTTCTTCCGTGATTTAAAAATCTGGTAAAATTCTAATTGTTATCTGTCACTAAGCGAGTTACTGAAAAATAAAATAGCTAGTATACCCAGTTTGTCAGTAGCAAATAGATTTAAAAATATATCTGAGTCTGAGTACAACTTGTTAAAATGAATTTATTCATTAACATACATTGTTTAAATTCCTACCATAGTCAAGAAAAGTCTTCGAATAGAATAGTCTTCTAATTTCCATTACAGTGATGATTATCGATTGATTTTCAATAAAATGAACACATTTTTGGACAAAATTGTTAATATTCATCCATGATTTTGAAAAGCCAAAAAATACAAAAATATACATACAGTGGAAAGTTATTCTTTTCTAACCAAATATACCTGAAAGAATTCCTGGACCCAGTTCCAACATGTGTTTGTAGAGCCTTCCCCACACCAAAAAGCAATTCTTGGACACTAGCAGAGTGTCTGAGAATTCAACTCAATTCTGTCACTGTCTACCTAGAGATAGAATCAGATTCCACACATAAAGGGCTCAGGCCCACAAGACCACCCTCCGCTTCAGACACTGGTTGAATGCCCAGGTTATTACCTGTATTTCTGACCGACTGACTATAAATCAGAGGCTCCCATGACCCTCTCCTTGAGCTCACAGAACTCAGAGAAACATTTTATTAACTAGATCACCGGTTTTTTCTAAAAGGAGGTAATTCAGGAACAGCTAGATGGAAGAGATGCATACGGCAGGGTTTGGGGAAAGGGCCCAGAGTTTCCTTGCCCTTTTTAGGGATGCCACTCTCCCCAAATCTCCATGTGTTCACCAACTCAGAAGCTCTCTGAACCCTGTCCTTTTGGTGTTTTATGGAGGTTTCAATATGTAGGCATGGTTGATTAAATCATTGGCCATTGGTGATTGATTCAACCTTCAACCTTCAGTCCCTCTACCTCTCAAGAGGTGGGAAGCCGAGGATGGGACGTTGAAAGTTCCAACCCTCTAATCACATGGTTGGTTCTCCTGGCAACCAGCCCCATCCTTAGGTGCTTCAAAAAGTCACCTTAGTCTCATAATAAAAGATGCCTTTATCACTCTCAGCACTTACGAAATTCCAAGAGTTTTGGGAGCTGGGAGCCAGGAGCTGTGAAGGAAGACCAAATATATATGACAAATAGATTTTGGTCATCTGAATGATCAAATATATATTTCTTATAAGTCACTATATTGCAATACCAAATACCTCACCAGCTTCCTACCCCAACCACGATCATTTTTCCTTTCACAAATATTTGCTGAACCATGTATATATATGTGTTTATGTATATATACAATTTTGGATTTATTATGTGATTATTAAATAAATGATTTTTAATTTTTTCCTTATCTTGAGACATTAATTCAATTATTAATAACTTTAATAGGTACTCAAAGGAAAAACGTCATATATGTAAAAATATTCATTACAGCCTTTAAAATGATAGAATAAAAAAACTTCAGTAGAAATATAGAGAAGTGTTAAGTTCAGAAAACAGTAGAAATTTTATAAGCAACATATAAATCATATACTTACTTAAAATGACTAAAAAAAGGAAAAGCTCAAAAATTTTCATAGCTTTTATACATTTATGGTAAAAATCATGGAATTTTTTTCCTTCTATTCCCCCGAAACAAAGTCAAAACTTTTCAAAATATTACTTTATTTAAAATAAATATTTGAAAACTACAACCTTAAAGAAAATGTAAGGATCCACTTTTTCTTATTATAAATCAAAAGATTATGGCAGAATCTCTATGAAATTGTTTGTGGTTTGTAATGTTGCTTTATTTTTCTAGTTATACATCCTCAAAGACAAAATTCGGAATCTCTTTTAGCATTCAAGGTATAATTAATCTGAGGATGTGAAGTACAATCTTCCTGAAGGTTACTGTTTTCATAGATAAGCCATTAATTTTGTTTTTAAACAAGCATGTGGGAGTTTGAAGCACTCATCTCTTACAGCCGTTTTGTTTTATATCTAGCATAGTAACAACAAACCTATCAACCTTTCTGTAGTAGTTAAATATAAAATTACAAACCTGCCCATGCATACATTAATTGCTAATGGTAAAAAAAAAATACCTTTATTATCTTGAGCCAGAAAAACAGCATGAGAGAAAAAAATGTATTTTGTTGCCGAGTTTTAAGTTATTTAACTACCAAATATGCCCCAGTCTCCTACTCTCAAAATCCAAACCAAATATGAGTTTTAGGCCTTTGCATTTACTCAGTCTCTGGGATTTTTCATGACTGTATATCCTGGCCTTTAAGTGTAAAGTAAATTTCTATGCTACAGCTATACCTGTGGCCACTACAAAATTACTTTAGCGTGTTCATATATGTCCATATTCTTATAATACTCATCATGGGTGGTTGTAAGGATCTGTGGCCTCCTGCTTTTCTCATTTGAACAGTTAAGAGTGAGAATTGTGGAGATGTATGGAATTCTCTTAATCCCCAGCTACACAACAGGGAACGAAAGCAAGCAGATTCTCCATCTCAGGAAGGATTTTTTATTGTCAGCTTTTGCTTTGTATTCGTGCAGTGTGGGACCATTTGCTGCTCAGGGCAGAGACTTTTAAATCGTTATGAATGCAAGCAAAGTTTTAATAGGTTTTGCTACGTGCTATATATTTAGCATTCATTATGTTTTGTGTTTTTCCCTATAATATCATGATGTAAAATAAAGTAATATCATAAAGTAATGGAAAAAACATCCATTTTGTTTCAAGATTCATTTTGTATTGACATTAATAACATCAGTTAATGGTTAATTTGAAGACGAGTAAGCAATGCACTACAGAGGCCAACAAAGCTTCAGATACCTCAGAAAGGAAGGCAGTACGATTCAGAGGCAAGTGAAAGTAAAGCAAGGTGACTGGAAGGGAAAATAGATTACTTAGGAGGTCTTGAGAGAGTATGCAAATGAAAACGCCCATTCTGCAACCTTTGCTGTCACAATCAAGGACCTTGTTTAGCAAATTATAAAAAGAAAGAGGGGCAAAAAGAATAAAGAAAAATCATTAATCGAAACAAGATTATTTTTTGTTCCTTAAAATTAAAGTATCCAAACCTTTCAAGGCACGTTAAAGAAAGTGTCTAAAACTCATCACCAAGTGGTGAACCCCTCTGCACTGAACACCCATTTTATGACAGTTTGAAATAGAAGTTGAGGATACCAAGAACGGGACTACGATCTCTTTAAAAAAAATCAATAGCTTTTAAAATCCCAAATGCTCTCACTGCTGAGATTAATAAAGAGCAAGAATCCATCCTGAACACACACAATGACTTCTATTATAAAAGGAAAAATGAAAACGCTGCTATTACTGACACAGTCAATAGATCCCACATCAGTGTATACTGTACTTTCTATATTTTTAATTTAAATGCATATAGTTCCAGGGACTGGAGCATGATCAGCTTTCATTCACTTCACAGCATAAGGGAAGATGTGGAAGTTTGTCCCATAAATAAGCATACAACCTGTCTTGGGTACCATTTGCTTAAAATATTTTCCCTGGAAACTTATCTAGCCATAGTCAGTGTGTAGTTCTTGCTCTAGCCTGCTCTTTATTACCGCTTTCCTTCTTTCAACTATACCTTGAACAGAATATCATGAAATTGTGGCTTCTGCCTTAGGTTTGAGGACGAACCTCAAACCTCAGAGTCCGCAAAAACAGCAGCTTTGTTCAAAAGTAAGAGAGGATATTTAAAAATTTATATTCAGACTTTTGTAAGCTTAAAAGAATGCACAATTTTATAAGCATGTCTTTCCCAAATACCTGAAAATGTTACTTACCCTTCGTGTTTATGAGCTCTTGGGGTAAAATAGACCTCTACTTAAAACACTAAAAAAGTAATTAATATATATTAATCTAAAAGATCTTTTGGCAGCACTTTTATTCTTATTATAAAGGGTGAAGCCACCAATAAATCATTCAAGAGAGCTCTGCAGTATTCATGTGGAGTGTGCAACAGATCCATTTAATCCAATTAAGTTGAAGAGGTAGTTCTCTCACTGATAGGCATCTAGAATTTCCATGGCAAATTCACAAATGCATTCAGAAGGCAAAATATTGCTATACAATATTTGCCTTAGAAACTCTATGAATGGACTATTTTTTATTTCATGATAATAAGTAGCAGATCCAAGTTTTTGTGGTGGTACATTCACTATATCTAGAGTTATCATTAAAGACAAATTCTCTAACTCATTAACTTTTCATCAACCAAAAAGCTGTTCAGTAGATAAAGATTTGCTTTTCCTTAAGGATGTGCCACCATTTGTCTCGTAACATAGACATCCACTCAATGCTCTAATTTCTGAAGTGAGAAATAAAGAAAAAAATTTCCATGCATATAAGACAGACCAGAGCTGTACAAATAGAAAAAAATCAACCCGTCTGTTATAAGGAAGAGCTGGCTTTCCTATGTGTAATCATTTACTTTCTGTTTAAGAAGCAATAAAATGTTCTATATACATAATGCAAATTATTTTGTGTTTGAATTTTAAATAGAAAAAAATAGAGAATGACTTAAGAAAGAAATTGTTTGTTGCTCTAGAAAAGCTCATAAAGATGTTTCAGAAGGAAAGAACACTTGGATCAATTCACACAGAGTAAGAGAGTTGGTTGTTTGAGAACCAAACTAAAAGGAATTCTCTGTAACCAGTAGGACTCAGGTTGAATATAGGGGCACAGAAGGACCAAAAATCTAAGAGGATTGTCACTATTTATGCATGATCCACAGTGAGATTTAAGAGAACAAAGATTTTTTTTCAAAATATCATGACAATCTTCCAGAAAGCCCATGGATCTTTAGCCCTTTCTACTCAAAGTGCAGTCCTCAGACAAGCAGCTTAGACATCACCAGGGAACTGGTGAGAAATGCCTATCTCAGGCCCTAGTCTGCCCCATCTATGTAATTCTTCTTCACTTTAAAATTAGAATAGCAATGTTTAACCTTCAAAAATATTTGTCACCCCTCCGTATTTTCACAGTTGAAAATAATGTTGCAACATTGATGCAGTGCTGCACCGTAAGCTGTGGTAGCCTGAGGAAGTATAATGCTGAAGCTGTGAGATGGATTTCTCTTTTCCAGACAGCTCTGACCTGCGCAGAGCAATGATTGATCTTAGATGACCTGGTGCCTGAAGGAAATTAACCTGGAGCTGTGAAGCCAAGATGAAATTTGTGGTGATCCCTAATCAATCTGGCAAATAGGTTTCAATGCTGGTCATCTCTAGTTAACCCTTTTTAAACAGCTTTTTGTGTTTATAGCTTTCTATTTTGATCACCACTGCTTCATGTGGTTTCTATATTTATTCAACAATTGCGGAATGTTTTTCCTTTCTGTGAAAATTTTAAAAATGTCTTGGGTATTTGTGCTGAATTACACCTATGATAGAAAATAATTTCCAATTACTTAAAAGTAAAACCCAAATTAATAATAAGCTTACCTTCAAACTTTACCTTTTGCGGAAATATTTTCTTTAGCTAGTATAGTATAGCATCAGCCAAGTGACCATGTTAGATCCCAGAATTAATGTTTAATCTTTCATAGTATTTTCTTATTTCCAACTAACAGAGAGGTCATGTTGTGGTTACTATCATTTTTCATCTAGAAATATCATTCTTTAACATAGCTGAATGAATCATTTTTTTCCCCTTAGGAACTAAAATATATATTTGTAACAGTGTTAAACTTTGGTTTTCTAAAAGTAATTCATTCGCTTTGATTGGGGGATTTTTCTTTTGCATTTAAGATGTTATAAAACCTTATGAAGTCTACCTAATTCCAGGTAAATTTATCAATATGTTTAAAAGGCAATTTCAATTTCATTAACTGCTAACCTATGGTTCCTCTGCCTCTTTCTGCCATCTAGACTTTGATAATATCATGACTATTATAAGCTCCTTTGAGTATGGCAATGTCTCAAAGTGAAGAGCAAACAAATTAATTCAATCTATTATTCTAAGAGTACTGTACTAAGGAAGTCCTGGAGTAAATGAGCTGAAAAATAAATCTCTATCTCTGAGCTTATAAATCTCTCAATATATAAAAAGTTGGCCAAATATATGTAAATTATAATTACAAATAAAAATACATTGAATATAAATAAGTATGAGGAGAAAGATAAAGATAATATTTTTTGCGAAAAGCATTCTTCAGGTACCTAACAGCCACATAAATATGTGTTAAAAAGTGGAATTGTTTTGGAGCCGGCCCAGTGGCATAGTGGTTAAGTTTGCATGCTCCACTTTGGCAGCCCAGGGTTTGCCAGTTCAGATCCCTGGCGCGGACCTATGACTTATGCACCACTTATCAAGCCATGCTGTGGCAGGCATCCCACATTTAAAACAGAGGAAGATGGGCACAGATGTTAGCTCAGGGCTAATCTTCCTCAGCAAAGAGAGGAGGATTAGCAGTGGATGTTAGCTTGAGGCTAATCTTCCTCAAAAAGAAATTAAATAAATTTTTTTTAAGTGGAGTTCTGAGAAAAGACACAAAACAGGTGACTCTTTAGATCTTGTAAGACAGTAGTGGATTGGTAAATGAAAGCAGGAGAATATGAGCTGAGAAAGACATATGGAGAAAAACCAGGGGAAAGAGGGTATGCAGAGGAAAATATACAAGTATGATGGAAAAGACAGAGAGAGAATGATTTCACACAAACAATGGAGGACAGGTACCATGGTATGACAGATAAAATTTGTTGTCGTTTTACCAATTATGAGAAAATTTTGTAGGACGTAAAATGAGAATTTTGGTACATTAGTAGATTTCATTTATCCATAGGTACTCTAAGCACTGTGTTTGCTTCCTACTTAAAAATGTTATGAAAATAAGCTTCCATTTGGTAATTTAGAAAAACTAAATGAAAGCTATCCAATGACAGGATCTTGTGCTTCACATTTTTGAGAACAACCAAAAAGTGACATTATTCATAACATTTCTCCTATTTTTTTCACTTCAGAGGGGAAAGTGGGTCTCCAGAGCTCAAGTCGGCTGCCACATAAGCACTTTGATGCATGACAACTCTGGTCATCTCATGAAGATGTAGAATTAGTCAGTCGTGGTGTCCCTAAAGAGGACAGGAACATTTAGCTTTATGGTTATTCAAAAGTTATGGACAATTGCCAATTCAAATGTGGCCCATGGATTCTGACTTCAAATCTGTCCTCTATCTCCCTTCCCCCAATCCATCAAGTGTTTCCATTTTCTAAGCCATTATCAAGATGAACTGGATCTGTACCAGGATTCTAGAAGGGAGCAGCCCCATGGCTCATTGTTATTCCCCTGAGCTAGCCAGTCCCAGGGGCCATCCCTAACAACAGTGAACGCAAAAAATAAATCAAACTCTGGGATGGCTTTAAAAAGCTTAGTTTTCTTCTGAGAATGAAGCTTTAACCTTGCCTGGCACTTCAAAGAGCTGAAGGAATACAGTCTCCCATTTATTTGCATTAACCAGAAAGGCACTGTGCCAACATGGAGCCTTATTTTCCGCAAACACAATTTTGCAGGAGAGAAGGAAAAGGAAGAATTGGGATATCCATCAGAAGTAAATTTACCAGATACAAGGATCCAGTTGTGGCCAAATAAGTGCAAGCAATAAAGATACACGTTTTCAGAACTGTGCTTTCTTTAATATGTAAGATGCCACATAGCCTGTTAGAAGAGGAGGGTATTTTGGAGGCACAGCTTCGAGCTAAGCTGCTCCAGGACATACCCTAGCTGTACCTGAGATACCGCTTAGGGGAAGGAAATAAAGGTAGATCTCAGAGCAGTTAAGAAAATAAATTAAAACAGTAGTTTATCTCTCTGAAGCAAACTGATTAATAGTTACACACAAACTCATCAATAATGCTAATGCCTAGCAATGGTTAATGCTGCACGTTAACCTATTTGATATAAATGAAACTGCAGGAAACATTTGGGTAAGGTGTGAGTTTTATTGTGAGTACCTCTTTCCCAAGTTTGACCTTACAATTAAATTATTCACATCTCAAAGGTAATTTTTTCTGCCAGTTGGTATACCTTTAATATTTAAATAATCCTTTTAGCCAATGGCAGAATAGTTTAGTTAATATCCACTGTCTATTACAAATGTAAACATTGAGTCTCTTTGCTTCTTCTCCCCTCAACATATACCCATTCTAAAATGTTTCGTAAATTTCCTTTTTTTCTCTCTAACGGTCTTTCTTCTCTATGTTCTCATATCTCTAAAAAGAACAATATAATAAAATTTAATATTATGGTTTTGGAATTTAAGCAAGCAAGGGAATTCTGTTTTTCATTGAAATTAGGTTGGGGAAATTTGTCTTTGTTATATGAATATACAAATCTGAACATTATCCAAGAAAGCAAAAATCTACATCCTGGTGTTCTGTACAGTGTACACTAGATTCAAAGAAATTGTGACCCTAATGCAAAATTAGGGGCAACAAGGTGATGTTACATATTTTCTTAAACTTTGTAGTTACTCTATGTTTCACTGATATTCCATTTGATTGTCTAAAAGCAATTTATAAATTATACCCTCAAAGCAGCATAGTGTAGAAACATAAATGAAAAGATAGTTTGTCGTTTTTCCATCTAATATGTTTAAACATTTGTATTTTAAGGACTCATTATCTCTTTAGGCACCTGTAACTACAAGGTGGAGTCACTTGGTTGAAGCTTGAAAGACTTATAGCTCAAGTCCTTTCATATCACTTTGCCTTAGTTTCTCCATATACAAAACGGGGCTTATTGTTACACCATTTGCCATTAAGATTTCATAGGTATTCGCTGGATTTCATTTTTGTTGGACTTACATTTAAAGGTTACAGTTTTTATTAATCCACAATAAATCTCGATGAGAAATTCTACTTGAAGCTTTCATTGTGAAGCATAATTGCCTCATGGAATAAATGTGGGGTTTTAGGAATATGTAGACTTTATCCATCTTCTAGTATAATATCCCAGGCAATTTTCTTCTCTTGGAGCCTCAGTTCTTCTTTGATAAAATAAAAATAACAATAATACCTACCTCACTAGATTAGTGTAAGAAACAAATGGATGTGTAAAGAGCTCTTTGTAAACTGAAAAGTTGTGCTACACATCTTAATCAATAATATCACTGTGAAAATCGCTCTTGCCAGTTTTATCTTGTGTTCTAAATAGCAAACGAAATTTTGCATTTACATTTGAAATAGCAGATCTTAAAAATATGTGTTCCTTGTTAGGTAGTATTTCTAAACACATGGCTTCCCTCTGCTCAACCACAACAAAAGTTCATGTGGACTTCACCTTCCCTGTCTCATAGCACAGACTGCTTGTCTGATGGAGGATTACTCTTGTATTTTCTTCAGTGAACTCCTGCTCTGCTTCATTTTACTGAAAAGCTTCAAAATGGGAGGAGGAGTGATGTCAGTTAATGGAAACCAGAAAATTTTTTCTTTTCAAAAGAGTCCTTTGTTTTTAGTAAACTTCCCTCCTCTTTCTGATCAGTGGGCAAAACTGGCTTCTTATTTGACACATATTTTACATTTCCGTTTAGAGGTCTCTGTCATTGTGAGTATAACATGTCCGCCAATTTCATCTCATACTGTAAAGTTCTTGAATTTCTAAAATTGACAAGCTCTTTGGGCCTCAGGATCTATATGCACACTATTCCTTTTACCTAAAATAATCTTTGAATGTCCAGCTCCTTCTCATCTTTTGGGTCTCAGGTTAGATGCCACCTCATCTGAGAGGATGTCTCTGATCCTGAATCAAAAATACATTCCACCTATTTCACCCTTTTCTTTTCCGTCATAGCTTTGATCTCATTTCATAATTGTGTCTCTGTTTATCTACTTATTTGCTGTTTGCCTCCTCCAGTTTCCTGTGAACTCCATGAGAGAGGGTTACCATGCCTGTGTTAACAGAGTGCCTGGGACATAGAAGGCACTCAATAAATACCTACTGACTAAATTAATAAATTAATAAAAGAAACAGAAAATACCGTTGTTACTGTCTTTGTGAAAATGCAATTTGTCCAGAGACACCACTTGAGAAGATGGGATTGGATGGTTTTAGTTGCTGGCTGATCATCTCCTTGTGGATCTCTCGCTAACATTTCAGCTCAATATGCCGTAAGCTCAACTCACTGTTATTTCTTTCCTTTCTGTGGTCTCCTCCAAGCCTGCTCATCTTTATGCATTGCCTGTATCTTGTAATGGCTCTATCCACCTCCTAGTCTAAGAACAAACATGTTGGGAATCAAATTAGGGCCTTCATTTTTTTCACTCTGTACAACCAAATAGATTTCCTCATCTGAAAGTCTCTTTTATTCATTCTTATTTCATGTTCATTTGTCTTATCTGAAAATCTGCATTAACTCCTGACTAGTCTCTATGTCTCCAGTTCTTATTTACATGCTTATATCTCTGAAAAAATTATAAAATCTTAAGGGCAGGGATTCTTTGGTTATCACAGCTCCTAACGTGGTGAAGTACACATCCAAGTTCCAGGAAGTGGAATTCTAATGCTAAATGCAGAGAAACCACTTGATCTCTGAAGCCCATGTACTCCTAGGAGAATTCCTGCTTAGTGCTTATTGATTTATCCTAAGATTCAGTAGTTTCTATATGTCTTTGTAGAGTTTAGGTATAATTTGTAATAATGATGACTTATATTTGTAAAGTTTCCTTTTAAAACATCTTCAAATCCCTTGTTTCATAACTTAG
The DNA here is from genome assembly GCF_041296235.1 of Equus asinus. Classification (NCBI taxonomy): domain Eukaryota; kingdom Metazoa; phylum Chordata; class Mammalia; order Perissodactyla; family Equidae; genus Equus; species Equus asinus. The sequence continues at coordinate 46,136,599 of NC_091794.1, read as the reverse complement.
CTCTAATTTGGTAATCATTCAAACATTATCATTACACGACCTTACAAAGCCTGATTCTTTCCTCTTTTAGGCAGTTTGCCCTGAGGGTATAAACAATAGTATCTATCATTTATCCTTTAGGACTCCCATGTTATACCCTATTAAACCTTGACAAATATTCTGTCTCTGTGTTTATAGGGAAAATATACTGCTTTACTACTCTGCGTTCCTTGGCCCTATGCAAGAAAAAAAAAGAGTTGAGCATATATTTTCAGCTAGAAAAGGGAAAGGGAAACATGGTGAGCCAGTCACAAAGACTTTTGTCATCTCAGCATCTTTGGGACTTGGCCAGCAGTGGTCTCTCCTTTTGAAAAGTATCAGGCTTAATCAGAGTATAAAGAGGCAGAGGGATGAGGCTTCTCAGAGATTTGCCTATAGTGTCTAGCCATTCCTCTCTGCCCCAGGAAAAGGCGAAGAGAGTTTATCAGGCATATAGGCATCATATCAAAGGTTCTAGACACCCTCTGGGGCATTTGTGGGGACAAAAAGAGAGATTTATGACTGGACAAGTCTTTACTTGCCTCAGCTCCCTTGTCATATCGTTTCCTCGTAGTCACCATGACTGACATAAGATAATTAATTGACATGGTCTGAAAAATAAATAAATAGGCCTTCAAACTGTGGAAGAAGTTTCAGAAGTAAAACTTATAAAGGTGCTTTGTGAAAAATAAATAACATAGGTTTGGAGCTGGATTTAATTCCAGAAGAAAAATCTAATTTTAATAACAAACAGGTAGCCAATGAAAATCAAATTAAGGGCAGTCCTCATACATCTTATAGATTATCTTCCTGGAAAGTCACTAGCAATTGCAATGATGTATGCTAAATCAGATTGTACACACAGAATAGGGAGTGACTCTCTTGTGCAAGAGCCTGTAGGGGAGGAGGACATTTCCTCTCCCCAAATGGGGGTTCGTCTGGCTGGAGAACGAATTAAATTCACATGAGACAGAATAGCAAGAGAAAATTAAACAAAGCTTTAATGAGGAACCATGGCCCGGGGCCTTTCTTCCCGAAGGAAGAAAGGGCACCGAAGAAGTGGGGTGCAGACAGTGGTTATATAGCCCCCAAACGGGGTGTTTCCCATGTGATTGAAACGTCCCTCCCACAATAGTCACAAGATTGCCCTGTCAGCACAGAGCTTGATGGACACAGCAGGTAATGGTCTGCTATCTTGGTGGGCGTAGCAGGAGGCAAGTCTACGTCCGGAGCTGGGCGGTCACAGGTAAGCGCAGCAGCAAGTGGTTCCTAGCCTAAGGAAAGATGCTTAATCCTTAAGGAATGCCAACGTTGGGAGGGGGAGGGAAGTCAGTTACAGGAGGTTACCAGACTAGCACAATAAAATGCAGATTTTAAGTCCTTGCCTTTGGTATTGATTAAGAGTTTTTAGAGAGAAGGTCATCTCCTTTCTTCTTCCTGGTACAGAGAGGGAGGCACCTTTTACAGATAGAGATTTACCTTACAAATGTAAACATGTCCTAACAAAGGGCAAGTTCCATTCCTCAGAGCCTCCTTGCCTGTCCCAGTTTATCAAAAGCAATCAGCCTCAAATAATCCTGATGCCAAAGAGACATATCTTGGGGTGGCCATTTCCAGGTCCCCACAAGCCCATATGTACATATATATTATATATATATATATATATAACATTTTATAGACATTACTATAAGCACCACATACAAGGAGTGAGTGTTTAAACATTTTTTCCAGTAGAATAGCTTTTCGTATGATATTTTTAATAGACATCAAATGTATAAAGTAGATAAAAATGGAACAACTGTGATTAAAACAGTTATGGGGAAGAATTGGGAACCCCACACACTTGGCCTTCCCCCCATTTCCCATGGTGGCCCCTGAAGTGTCCTCCACACAACTTGGGCCAATATAATCAAGGACAAATACAACTTATATACCTTAATAATGTAAAACTTTCTAAAATACTCTTAAAAAACAATATAATCTTGGAAATATTATTTAATAGAGCATTAGTTACGTCTATAAAGTTATATCTTTTACCTTGTTTCTTCAGCAACAATTCAGAAAGTAAATAAATATTTTCACAAAAGTTATTGAATTCAGAAAGGCTTTGAGGGAAATTTGGCAAGTAATTTTGAAGAAAATAAGGCACACAGTGACTTTATTCTCATAAAATTTCCTAGGGCATGGGCAGTCAAGATCAAGGGGTTTCTCTGCATTTGGCATTAGAATTTCATTTCCCAGAATTTGGATGGAAAATATATTCATCTATGTGCTGCTCATCATAAGGGTCGTAAAGACTACCACAGGGGTTATGACAGAGTTCATTCAATACATTCACAATGACCTTAGATCAGAATAGTCTAAAATTAGAAGAGCAAAGAAGACCAAGTCATAAGACTAGGGAATGCTATTTTTCTCAGACTACTCAATGTATTCAGCTGTCTTAAAGTAATTTGTAAATACCCAAATGTACAGTTCTTTGGAGATTTTATCAAAGTAAACTATTAATACTTAAAGTTCTGAATGGCAAAGTTGGTCACACACTTTGGACTCTAGATGGAGGTCAGAATTTATTCTTATGACCTCCATTCCCAAAAAGAAAGAGTGAAAGAGATGCTTCATGTCCCAGGCATAGAAAGGATCCTTGGCCTCAGAGATCAATGTGGGACTGGGGGAAAGGAGTCATGTCACTCTCCCGTCCAGACTAGCTTTCTATTGAAAAATTCCCAGGGATCACACCTTGGCACAACTTCAGGATAGATGATTATACTCATATTTAGAAATGAAGTAGGCAGTAGAGAGAGATTTCCTAGTGTGGATTCATCACTAATCTAGAAGAGATGCGCGCAGGGTGAAAGTGGCCTAGAATGTGGCCCCAGAAACCTAGTGCAGAAGTAGCTGGTGTGTTGAATATTTGAGCCTCATTTTTTTCTCAAGCACTACTATCAGAGCGCTCTTTTATGTTCCCAAGAATGAGGGCTGCTGTATGTATCCATACAGTATTTTTATAGACATTATGAAAATATGAAGCAAATCCAAAGATAAGAATGTGCCAAAGATGAATTATTATTATCATCATTAATAAAAATTACAAATGTGACTTTTCAAAATCGATATTAAAGAAGACATGAACATTGATGATTCTTTTTGCTTCATAGCACTTACTATGAGTTTCTATTATGTTGAAACTATTTATTTTGGAAAATGAATTTGAAGTAATAAAAAAGAAAAAATAAAACCTCTTCTCAAATTGATAAGCATTTGCTCTATTCTCTCCTGACATATGATTAACCTTTTCTTCTGGCGTGCTTGCAGTGAGTGGCTGCTTGCAGCTTCATTAGGTTGACTGAAATTTTTTCTTCACCTGTTCACAGAAACTTGTCATCAGTCCAATACTGTGAATACTGCCTTCCTACTTCCTCTGTGTGGATGAGAATTAAGTAAAAATTAGGACATCTGACATAGAACGTTAAAGAACTGTCAGAGATCTAGGAACTCTTGGTTTCATACCCTTTCTTCTGCTTTGCTGAGAAATGGCGTTCTTTATTAACTCTCTAAGTCCCCCAGGCTGCATCAGCTGCCTCTTTTTTCTATTCCTATATCCCCTAATATTTAGCCATCATAATGCTTTTCATCTGGTCCAGAATCTGAGTGTTTTTCTGGGTCCCCAGCAAACTACAGCTTCCTTGAAGGCAGAGACCATGTAATATTGTCACTGTAGCCTCAGAATCTAGCACAGCCCCTGGTCCATTGGAGTCTCTCAATTCTACATTAACATGGAGACATTCATTTTGTGAATGGAGAAACTCAAATTACACCAACAAATGGCACTCTCAATAAATAAGTATGCAAATAAATTCTTTTTGGAACAAGGTAGTACAGTTGTTTATGCAGCTGGTTTTAGTTAGATAATACCTTCAAATATTGATGAGAGAGCAGGAAACAGGTGGCAAAATTCCCCTGTTCTGTCCCTGAGAAGCACTCTTAAGAAAGACAGTTGTTCTGTCGTTGACTCCTCCTACCATCACGCCCATTTATCCAGATTCACTTTTTTCTTTTACAATCCAGTTTTCCAGATGTGAGTCAGCTCATCTGATAAACTAATACACAATTATTAATAGATGTTAATATCAACAGAATAACTTAATACCCAGATCTCATTCATTCTTGCAGAGAACACAAGCATTCAAAAATGGCCTGTAAGGTTTAATCAGGAGGAATAATCCTAACTGGAGTGTTAGGGACCCATAGGAGGCAAGGCAAGAGACTATGACTATTCTCTTACTGCCAAATTACAAAAGTAGATAGGAGATCAGTTTGAAAGTGGTAAGTTTTAAATGTGGAAAGCCTCAAATAAATGCCTAGATCATTAAGGATGAACATTTGACTGAGATGGGGTTTCTAGGAATATTTTGTGGTTTTTTTGTTCTTAATAACAGAGCTTAGAACAATGGAAAACCACCTAGTCTCTTTTACATTATTTAGAATTTTGTTAGAAGTGATCATTTTTGACAAACCTTATTGAAATTTATTATTTTAGTGGGAACTCTCAATACTGCTTTTCTTAATTAAGAATATTTGTTAGAATTTTTAAAAAATGTAAATGAATTTGTAGAAACCATGGCAGTGGGGTATTCAGAAACTCTCTGAAACTTTCATAGGTGACCTGAAAATGTAAGGGAGCATCTTTCTGAAAATAACATCTCAGAGTGAACTAAGTAAGTAAATAAATAAATATATAAATGTGTGTGTGTAATTTTTTAACCAACGACTTGCAGCTTTTGTCACTATTGAATATTCGAAGGACTTCCATACTCCACTCTGGGAATGACTTGAGGGTTAATGAGACCATGGATCTATGAGCACCACTGTAGAAGATGCTAGCTACATATAAATGATTGTAATTATCCAATTTTACGAATGTTTTCTTAATAAGCTGATGGGAAATTTCTGTTCGTGGCAAGGAATTTTAAAGGCTTAATCATTTTCATTTTTGTAACCATTCAAAATTTCAAGTATAGCTTGCTGAGAACTCAAATTACTTTTAGAAATCATTCATATTTATTCCTCAGGGCAAAAATTAGTGAATGGATGTGAATAACTTTGAACTATCTACACAGCAAACAGCAAAGTGAAAACTTGGCAGTTGTTCAATTTATTTGATCACTATAGATTGTCAAATGGAATATTCATGGCCCAAAAGGGAGCCTTTAAAATTGTTTGGATTTAGATCTGCAAAGAATTGTTTTTATGTATTAATATAATGTACATGAGTCATTTCTATCAAGTCTATGTGAAAAACAGATAATTCTGCCAGTCACTCACTCAACCTTTTGAATAGTCAATCATTAAATCCAAAATTATTTCAATTGATATGAATATAGGGCACAATTATGTAGTGTTTTGGAGTCAGTGTATCCAGCTGTGAATAAAAACATAGTATATAATGGAAAAATTTCTGCTCTGGGTTTACAAAGAAAGCAGTTATAAAGAGTAACTGAAATAGCTCCTGGAGTTTCATGGAGCCTGACGGAAGTGGTCAGAGGTGTGGCACAGACTCTAATTAGCAACAAGGATACCTGCTCATTATCACTCCACACCAGTTCTCCCTGACAAGGCAGTGATTCAGGATCAGTGGGTGAGTGGTGCATAGTTACCAGCATAACTGCCCACTGTTTAACTAATGTAGCTCTAAGCATGACTCTGGCTTAGCTGTTTTATCTGTCTCTCCTTCAAGTACTTTCTTTGCAGCATATCACTGAGGTGGTATTAACATTCATCTGATAAAATCAAAGCATTTCCCCACAAATGTTGGACCAAAGCAAACACATTCACAGGAAAAATAAAAAGGAAATTTAAATACAAATCGCCTTCATAATGTTGCTAATTTGTTGCTACTTGCAGTAAAGCTCTTAATGGGATTACCTAGGATTGGGCCTGTTTCCACTGAGAGTTTGTTAACCTCCCACAACATTTTTCCTTCATTTATCCCTATGTACTTTGTATATTTGACTATCTATATTTCATATTTTGTAATTCAGTTTTTGCAAATTTGTAAAATTTGTTCTTATCATAAAGGAAAAACTCTGAGTAATTATGTGCATGACAAAAATGTTCTTTGTATAATATACATATGTCTATGTCCATTTGCCTCTATACCCGCCCAGCCAATGATTTTGTGAAGGTGGAAGGAAGAGCAGTGGAGAACATTTTTATCAAGTTCAGTGAATCTGCTGCCTCAAATTATTCTTCAAGTGTGGTAGACAATAAAAAAAACATACAACTGTCGGATATCTGGTAGCCTCAGCTTTCTGCGGTCCTATTCAGGAGTGATGCACAATTTAAATACACTATTTAAATGTATAGAATAGTACTTCTCAGGCTTTCACAGGCATCTAAATCATCTGGGCCTCGTGTTAAAATTCAGATGCTGATTTAGCCAGGCCAGTGTGAGGCCTGAGTGTCTGCATTTCTAACCAAATCTCACAAAGGCTGCTGGCTCATCGCTCCCTTGCCCTTTGAGTAGCAAGAGCACAGTGTATTAAACTACTAATAGGTAGAATTACTTCCAGTTTAAAGAATGGAAGATAAAGCAACTGAGTGTTACAACCAAAAACCAAAAAGTGAGTAATGCCTTAAGTATACACATAAGTCATTAGTAGATGCATTACATAGGAGCCTGGTTATGCATTTATCAGGAATTTGAGCTTTGTTAATTTAAATAAGATCTCATTATATGAATGAAAATGCCACAAAATGAGGATATCAACTAAGTGGGGCTCCTGCTGTGAAATTCTAATAGTCATATTAAAGATAAATCGCTTTATTAAAACTGGACATTTCTATTAAAACCAAAAGCTGTCCTTAAAAACAACTGTATGAATCAAAAAACAAATGTCCAAGGGAAACCAGCTGGAGTTATGAGGCAGACATTTTAGTCCCAGCTCTGCCTGGGACCAGCTTTCTTTGTCTATAAATTGAAGATGATAAACATCTGGCCCAAATCTCATAAATATGTAGTGAGATCTGAATATGATAATCCACATGTAAACATTTTGAAGTAATTTATAACTTGTACCTAAAACATTTTTTAAATTGCAAATATTTTTTTTCTGCTGTCGACACTAGGCCATGATATGAAAGGCCATGGGGTGCAGATGCTCATCTGCAGTGTTGAAGTTTGCTTATAATCTATGGGTTTTCACATACGTGAAGGAGAGTATGGTCAATTTTATTTGGAAATGCACTTTTAGAATGCCCGGTCTTCACGTGAAAATATGATTAGAGAGTCCCTTGGTTCAGATTTCATTTATTTATTTAGACTTTTTCTTTTAGTTTTATTAGATATAATTAACATACAGCACTGTGGAAGTTGAAAGTGTACAGCATAATGACTTGACTTACATATATTGTGGAACGATGACCACAATAAGTTAGTTAACGTCCATCATCTCATATAGATACAAAAGAAAAAAACGGTTTTTTCCCTTGTGATGAGAACTTTTAAAATTTACTCTCTTAGGAACTTTCATATACCCATACAGCAGTGTTAACTATTGTCATCATGTTGTATGTTACATCCTCAGTACTTATTTATCTTATAACTGGAAGTTTGTACCTTTTGACTATTTTCAGCCATTTCCCCCATCTCCCACCTCCTGTAACCACAAATCTGGATTCTCTTTCTATGAGTTTAGGGGTTTTTTTTGTGGGGGGGTGGGGGGGGCGGGGCGAGGATTCCACAAAGTGCATTATACGTGCATATAAGTGAGATCATATGGTATTTGTCTTTCTCTGTCTGACTTATTTCACTTTACATAATGCGCTCATGGTCCATCCATGTTGTTGCACATGGCAGGATTTCTTTTTTTTTTATGGCTGAATACAATACCATTCTGTGTGTGTATATATATATCACATTTTCTTTATCCATTCATCTGTTCTTGGACACTTAGGCTGTTTCCATGTCTTGGCTATTGTAAATAATGCTTCAATGAACATGTCAGGCGTATATGTCTCTTCAACATAGTGATTTTGTTTCCTTCAGATATATACCCAGAAGTGGAATTGCTGGATCATATGGTAGTTCTATTTTTAATTTTTTGAGAAACATCTGTACTGTTTTCCATAGTGAGTATACCAATTTACCTTCCCACCAACAGCGTACAAGTGTTCTCTTTTCTCCACATCCTAGCCTGGATTTATCTCTTATCTTTTGATGATAGCCATTCTAACAGGTGATCTCTCATTGTGGTTTTGGTTTGCATTTCCCTAATTATTAGTGATGTTGAGCTCATTTTCATGTATCTGTTGCCTATTTGAATATCTTCTTTGGAAAAATGTCTATTCAAATCCTTTGCCCATTTGTAAACTGGATTTTGTTTTTTTGCTATTGAGTTGTTTGAGTTCTTTATGTATTTTGGTCATCAACCACTTATCATATATATGATTCGAAAATAGGTTCCCTCACCCTGTACTTTGCCTTTTCAATTGGTCGATAATTTCTTTTGCTGCACAGAAGCTTTTTTTGTTTGATATAGTCTCACTTGTTTACTTTTGATTTTGTTGCTTATTCTTTGGGTGTCATAGTCAGAAAATCACCACCTGGACCCATTTTAAGGAGCTTTTTTTGTATGTTTTCTTCCAGGAGTTTTATGAATCTTACATTTAAGTCTTTAATCCATTTTGAATTTTATGAGTGACGTGAGATAGAGGTCTAATTTCATTCCTTTACATGTGAATGTCCGATTTTCCTAGCACTGTTTATTGAAGAGACTGTTTTTTCTCCATTGAGTTTTCTGGGCTCTCTTGTCAAATATTAATTGACATGGTTTGACATGGGTTTATTTCTGGGCCTTCAACTCTGTTCTATTAGTCTCTGTGTCTGTTTTTATGCTGGTACTATACTGTTTTGATTACTACAGCTTTGTAACACAGTTTAAAATCAGGAAGTGTGATGCCTCCCAGTTTGTTTGTTTTTCTCAGGATTGCTCTGTCTGTTTGGGATCTTTTGTAGTTCCATGTAAATTTTAGGATTTTTTTTCTACTTCTGTAAAAAATGCCATTGAAATCTTCATAGAAATTGCATTGCATCTATAGGTGGCTTTGGATAGTATGGACATTTTAACAATACTAATTCTTCCAACCCATAAACACGGGATATCTTTCCATTTATTTGTGACTTCTTCAATTTCTTTCATCAATGTGTTATAGCTTTCAATGTAGAGATCTTTAAACTCCTTGGTTAACTTTATTACCATTTTATTGTTTTCGATGCTAGTATAAATGGGATTTTTAAATTTCTTTTTCAGATAATTCATTATTAGTGTATAGAAATGCTACTGACTTTTGTATGTTAATTTTGTATCCCGAAACTTTACTGAATCACCAGATTCCATTTAAATGTGTGATAAAATTATTAGTTCTCATCTAAGGCTGTCTCTGAAGTTCTGGGATTAAAGGAGAGAATATAATTCCATACTTAGGAAAACAGTTAAAGAAAGTGATTAAAATTTATTTAATGATGGATATCAGTGATTATTTGAACTTTAATATCTGTGCCATCATTTTAACCCATTAAGACAACATGGTAAAGAATTTAAGAAGGAAGCTTAATTTATTAAACTAAGAAGTGAAAAATTTCAAAAGAATTTGCTGGTATAAAATATGTTCTGTTGTGAAAAAAAATTTATTGTTAGTCGACTCAGATTATCTCAAAGAAAGATAAGGTGTCAAAATGTCTGTGGAGTTAATTCTCTCAGGCAATGAAGTTTTGTTTCAAAAGTTAGTTTCTCCACGTTCACTTATGGAGGAGATGCAGTTCTGACATGTTTTGCTGAGTCAGAGATTCCTCGTGGCAACTGTCAAGGTTGATGCATCATCTTTAAAGATGCGCCTTATAACTTTGCCATGACCCCTGGCAGCTCTTAGACCTTTTTGTGGACCACTGAAATTTTAATTTAGTTTATTCAGGTTTTGCATTGAGTATGGGAATTGTGTTCCCTACTGAGCAAAAAGTGGGAAGAAAAATCTTTCTTGAGTTTTCCAGGGTTTTACTGGAAATAAAAACCCAGAAGTAATCTCATGTTCTTTTCGTTGTTTCCATTTTGCCATGCCAGAGACTCTAGATAACCTAGGAATCTTTCAACATGGTTTCGTAGTTTGTGTGAATCAACCAATTCTTATGTTGAAAGAATTTGTTTTAATTGCAGTTATTCTATAATGTCCATCATGAAGAATAATTATTTTCATTAATTTAATTTAACATACTTTTATTAAGCCCCATTGTTGGAATCATCCTCCAAAAGTACATAGCTAATCTTGTCTCTTGGTTTAAAGTCCTGTAATGGCCTGCTTCCCAAAGGTTTTGAATAAAGGTCAACCTCTTTAGGGTGGCATGCAAGGTTCCTTATGATCCTGCCGTGCCTACCCTGATTTACAATCCGGTGTCTTCACTCTCACACCCTGGCTTCCAGCCATATTGGCTTCCAAGGGTGGTTCCCTCAATGTGGCATCCTCTCTCAAGCCTCCAGGCCACCACATCCACAGGCTGTGGTCTATATTTAAACAGCCACTTTGGGTTCTTTCTCCAAAATCCCTCAATTTCAGCTCAAAAGTCACCTTCTGCCAGAAGCTTTCTAAAATTTCTGTAAAGAGTAAGAAGGGTACCCTTGCAGGGATGAGTGACCATTTTTCCTGGTTTGTTAGGGACAGTCCCACTTTATGTCTATTTTCTCAGCATTCCATTTAGTTAACACCCCTTCCCCTGGCCATGTAGTATATTGTCCTGGTTTGGGTAATGTATTCCATGGGCCATCGCACTTCTGGGGCCTCCACATTCCCTTGTGCAGCGAGTGAGAGGCCAAGAGCGTGACTGTTTGGAAGTCAGTCAGGTCTGATTGCAAAGCCTTCTTCCACTTTCTATCAACTGTGTGATGTGAACATAGACACTACTGACTGACATTTTTTGGCCACAATTTCCTCACCCATAAAATTGGGACAGTGATAGCTAACTTCTGGTGGTGTACAGTTTTAATTCAATTATGCATGCAAAGCGCATAGCTCAGTGCTGGTATATTGTAGGCTCTCAATAAATTACAGCTTTTTTTTTTTTTAACTTAGTAATGGTACTGTGTTGTAATTGCACGTTACCTCCTTCACTGGACTGTGAGTTTCTTAAAGACAGACTTGATGTCTTTTATCTATTTTCCCTTGAGGCCTAGCACTATAACTGCCACATTGTAGATTTGTAATAAATGTTTATCAAATGGATAAATGACTAGAAGAATGACTGATTGACTAACTGAATGAATGAATGAAGACATTGCCTGTCTTCAAGGGAAGAAAAGTGCTTTTAATGTAGGCCGTGCTACAGCTCAGAAGCACCCTAATAAATAAAAGACAATGGAAGCAGTGAAGACATTGAACTTGTTTCCACTGGGGAGAGTATTCACAGGGAAAATGGCACTCAAATCAAACTTCAACATGTAGAAAGATGGGAGAAAAAATGGCATTCCAGATAAAGGGCATGATCACCACATTTTCATTGTACAATGAATGTCTTAGTAAATAATATGTGCTGTAACTTTAAAAAAATAAAGAATATTTCTAAAATTGAGTGCAAATATTCAGACTTTCCACCCTCTGAAGAGTCCTTTGTGACTGCCATTTTTTTCAGCGACAGAGGTATCGCTGAGTTCGATTCCTCCTATGTTGATATGCAATTAAAAAAATCATTGGGCTTTCTTTTTCCTTTTGGTTTAACTGTTGAATCTTCATGTGTCTGTGTGGTGGGGGAACTGAGATACTAATTTCTTCCCCTTTGCTTTTTAATATGATAATCATCTCTTAAAACTAGAGTTGAAATTAATAAAGATCTTTTTTCTAAAATTAGAAGGATCTATTTGCTTTGACAAGTTCTAACTGTTTATAGTGTCAGATTATTTTCAAAATATTGCAGATGTGGAAAAGGGGTAGAATTAGTTTTGAGTAAAATTGTGGCTTGTCGGCAGATAACACAATCAACCTTTCAAAAGCAAACACCTCTTTCCAAGTATAGTTGTTAGGAAATGAAAGCCTTATTCAAATGCTAAATAAGAAAAATGATGATAGGAATAGAAACTCCTCTGGAGAGAAAAATAACAAAGAATAGCGTTTTAGGCTTGATTTTCAAGGAGAGCATCAATTGCAGGTGCTACATAGTTGTTGATTTGTTGATTGGATGGCCTTGATGGTGTTGACAGCCCATCAGAGCGTAGAATTCAAGTTAATGGACAGCTAATATCATGATTGAATGGTGCCTGATCTATTTGAGGATGGAAAATCAATAGTCTATTAGATTCTTCTGGAGAAGATGGGGAAGGGAAAGCGTGGCGTATTTGCCTTCATCACTACGGCTACACTAATTAAGCACCGCCTTAAGATGGAGAGGAGCCTGGAGAATTGAACTGGTAATGAGATTCAGGCTTGAAGTAAATGAAGCAACTTCACCATAAGGCACACTGACAGACAATTAAACCTCTTTATCAATGCAGCTTTCATCCAGAAATAAAATCTCATATGGCAGCTATAAAATAAATGGGGGACTGGGAGGGACTGTAAATCTTTTTCTCAGCTTCTAGTTGTACTTATAACTTCTGCATTGTTTTGACATTTGGGTTTATTTGCATTAGGAGTTAGTCATAGTGAGTAACATTTCATTCTTCTACATAGAAGTTCCTGCTGTGTCACATTTGTTGAACTGTTTCAAGAAAGGTTTTGATTAAGCATAAAACTGATTGGAGATAAAAAGCAATTTCCTCAAAAATTTTTGGACTGGAAAAGGGAATATTCTAAAAAGTAATAATTGCTGTTAGCATTTAAAAAAGTCCTTTCAAAAATATTTCAAAGTAGTTAATTTTATGAAGGCTTACTCTTGCTTATCCAAATACAACCTTTTCCTCAAGTTAACAATTCTCTGTTGGGAAAGACCATCGCAAATACCCAGAGAGTCTTCTCTGCGTTTTCAGAACTGGAGCAGATTTTATTTTAAGTGCAATGATGGGTGAGTGGGTTTTATTGGTAGTTAAATATTCTGGTAAATGAACAATTATCAAATATGCTATTACAACGTACTGACATAACATGATCCATCTGCATTTTGTAAGAAAACATGCCTTTGAATCAGAGGCCTTTTGTTATGTTGCGGTGTATTGGTGGTACAGTGAAATGCTGTCCATAACATAAAAATATCATTACCTGTTAGAATCATGCCTAAATTCCTCACCACTAATATTCTTCAATACAGTTCGTACTGTATGGCTTAGCTGTACATTTTCCTGTTAAATTTCTATATACATGTTCTAAGATTTTGAGGGAAAATGGCTAAGCATAGCATCTTTGTTTTGGTTTTTTTTTTTTTCATTTTCCACAATACCTAACAACACTATGTACTGCACATAACTGATATTTATTATTTTCCTTTACCTATATATAGGTTATTAGTAGCATTACCTAGTTTATCTTTTGTGTAAAGGCAGAAAAATAAAAACATCTGACTGTTTCTTCTCATTTCATAGAGTAATGATATTTCACTTTATCTTTTGTTTACTCTTATATATTTAATGCAATTTTCCATTTCTCAGTCTTTCACAATGGCTTCTCATTTCTTCTTTCGGTATTACAAATCATCCTTCTTTAAGCCTCTGTTATTTCCTTATTTCTTCTGCTATTTGGTTATTTGTCCTTCTGTCCATGTTCTATGGCTTGGCTATTTGAGCTTCAAAAATATTATAGTAATACTTCACTCAAATTGACCATGTGAGCTTTAGAACTATTATAATAATATTTCACTAAAGCTATTTTACTCAAATAGCTTTTACTGAGCACTTATTAGATATATAGCACTGGGGTATATTCATATAGGGATACAGATGTGTGCAGTCATTCGTCCGTTTACTCGGAAAATATCTATTGAATGTTTACAACTGAGTGTTCTGCATGTGCCTAAGACCATGGAGCATACTGGGAATTCAAAGTTAATCCTATTAGGCATAGGTCCTACCTTCAAGTATTTTATAATATTTATTTTAAAAATTCAAATATAATATAACTTATAATGCAAGTTAGGCATATTAAAGGTAAGTATAATCTAAATAAAAATGAAAAGGATAATAAACATGCATTTGACGAGCTGTAGTGGTATAGAAAAAGTTGAGGTTTTTTGTTTGTTTTTGTTGTTCTAACTCGGGAATTAAAAGGGGCTTCAGTGAGTGCAATCTTGCAAATGAGTAAGATTTTCATAAGTGATAGAGAAGTGAAGAGATGCTCATATTTATGAATATGTGTGGATCAGCAGGGTTAGAGTTAATAGTTTCTTTTGGCAGGGTCATAGATCATGTTGTGATGGGCAGCATGAAATTAGGGTCAGATCATAGAGGATATAAAATACTATGCTGAGGAGTTCAGACACTATTCTGGAGCCAATGGGAATCTACCAAAGATTTCTTCTGTTCAGGAAATTATGTGACTTGATATGGGTTTTCAGGATATGGCTAATGGCAAGAGTAGGAAAGAATGAGCAGCATAATGTGTTCTCAGAGTGTAACTAACAGCAAGAAGGGAAAAGAATGAGGATTCACAGCGTTTGATGAGGAGGCTATTGCATAAATGTGGGTGAAAAATAATATATTCGTGGGCCCAGCTCTGTGGCCTAGTGATTGGGTTCAGTGCACTCAGCTTCGGCAGCCAGGGTTTGTGGGCTTGGGTCCAGGGGGCAGACCTACACCACTCCTCAGCCATGCTGTGGTGGTGACCCACATACAAAACAGAGGAAGATTGGCACAGATGTTAGCTCAGGACAAATCTTTCTCTAGCAATTAATAATAATAATATATTTGTATTTTGGCAAGTAGGGTAGAGCTGAGGAAGAAGAGAGATCAAGAGGAAGTCTGATTCATAGTATGTAAGCTCTGACTGGATGTGGAAGGTGCCAGAATGGGAGGAATTGAAACTGAGTTTCTGGCTTGACTGTTTGGATCAAAGTATTTTGCTGTTGACCTAAATCCATGACACCAGATCGTTTTCATTCTGGGCAAGTGTCTTTACCATATTGAGAGGATCATGTTCTTCCTTGGGCATATATAACTTTCTCTAATTCTTGTGGTATTTCCACCTTTTTTATTTTTACTTAGTAAATTCCTGTCACTTCTCCATCAGCAAATAATAGTACAGAGGACACATAAGGACTCCTAAAAATGTATATTATCAATGGTGTTGGTTTTGGAGCCATTGTATGGATGGTTACAATATCCCATGGCCATAAAATTTGTGCTGGGTCATAATGGTAAACTACTCAAGAAGGTATAGAATCAATCTTTGCCTGAGATGCCTGAACTCCTGAAAATAGTGCAATAACTACGATTGATTGGGAATCTATATGGTACCTGACCCGGTGATAAGATCTTTACACAAAATATCTCATTCAGTCCTTGGTAAGAGTCATTAGTCTTTCTTTTACAGACAAGTAAAATGAAGTTCAAAAAGGTTAAATCGTTGGACCAATCTCACAACTAGAGTCATGAAGAACGATTTTAACTGATGTTAGAATCTAAACCTAAAGTTTATAAACTCCATTGTTAACTTTTTGAGATTAAGAAGCTCTTTCATATATGCTGTTTTCTCCAAGAATTTAGCATTATTCCTTATATCTAATATTTTCTCAAAAATTCAAGATTGGCTATATTTTTCCATTATAAACTAAAGCTATATTTTTGTATCTGATCTTTTCCCTCAGTATTTCTAGATCTAGAAGCAAATGTACAAAAGACTTCCAGTCATCCATGCTCAGGCTTCCTCAAGAAAATATTCTCTTCTTGTCTTTTATAATGATTTTGTGAATTATTTTACTGCATTTCACTTATTCAAAGCAATTAATTGCCGTGAATTTCTGTAACACCATACTTTTTAATTAAACATATTATTTGACATAATTGTAGATACACATACAATTGTAAGAAATAATACAGAGATCCCACGTTACATTTGTCCGGTTTCCCTCATTGGTAATATGTTGCAAAACTATAGTAGAATATCACCACCAGGATACTGATATTGATACAGTCATATAAGAACAATTCCATTACCACAAGGATCTCTCATGTTACCCTTTTATAGCCATACCCACTTCCCTCCACCTCTGCCCTCTCCTTAACCCCTTGGCAACCACTAATCTGTTCTTCCTTCTATAATTTTGTCATTCCAAGAACATTATATAAATGGAATCATGTAGTAAGTAAGATTTGGGACTGGCATTTTTCACTCAGCCTAGTTTTCTGGAGATTCATCCAGGTGATTGTATATATATACATATGTATATATTGCATACTAAAATGTAAGCAATGTCTTTAATATTGAGTGAATCTATATATTTTTATAAATGTGAGTATTTGATATATTTACAGAAAACAACGCTCTGTAAATTTTTTTTTTAAAGATTTTATTTTTTCCTTTTTCTCCCCAAAGCCCCCTGGTACATAGTTGTATATTCTTCTTTGTGGGTCCTTCTAGTTGTGGCATGTGGGATGCCACCTCAGTGTGGCCTAATGAGCAGTGCCATGTCCGCGCCCAGGATTCGAACCAACGAAACACTGGGCTGCCTGCAGCGGAGCGCTTGAACTTAACTACTTGGCCATGGGGCCAGCCCCTGCTCTGTAAATTTTAATATAATTTTTTGTACAGTTGTATGCTGAGTATTTCAAATAACCTTTATGCTGAGTTGTCTTATTTTTTTTTCTTTTATTAAGCTTTTAAAATTAACTGGCTTATTTGGGAAGAGAGAAATGAAAAATGATGAATGCCATAATATCTAAAAACAAGTGTCTTCTAAGAATTTTAAATTAACATTATTATACTTTGGGGGTGAATTATTCTTCTGGGAAAATTTGTAAAAATAGTAAGCTTCCTTATCTAAAGTTTCAAAAAGTATTTTTCTCCTGTATCTATTTGCAGCATCCTATTGACTATGCATTATTTCTCGTGTGTCACTTTCTAGTTTGGATTTAACTAGCTTTGAAAAATCACTATTATATGCTCCTGAATGGCCAGTACAGCTTTTTGAAGTTGCTTCTCAATTTTTTTTTTTTTTTTAAAGGTTGGCATCTAGGCTAACAACTGCTGCCAATCTTGTTTTTCTTTTTTTCCTGCTTTATCGCCCCAAATGCCCCCTGTACACAGTTGTATATCTTAGTTGCAGGTCCTTCTAGTTGTGGGATGTGGGACGCTGCCTCAACGTGGCCTGACAAGTGGTGCCATGTCCGCGCCCAGGATCCCAACCCTGGGCTGCCCCAGCAGAGCGCGCAAACTTAACCACTCGGCCACGGAACTGGCCCCCTGCTTCTCAATTTTTATTCTCTATGCCTGACTTATAAGGACTATCTCCTCTTGCTTGACCATGCACATTTTATCAAGCCACCTAATTTTCATAAACACTATATTTGACCTACACTGTCAAAAGGATCCTCTTTCTTTTCCTTTGATAGTATTTTTCTCCATTCCTGACCTTATGACTCCATAAAGGAACTAACATATTAAAAATATTCCTTTATCCTTCTTTATTTTGGCTCTGTTGAATTTTTATCCAGGGTGAAAAAAACATATTAGCCATTAATACGTTGTACCTTATTGGAACATTTGTGATAAACAAAGATGTGAAGATATTTTAACCATCGAAAGATTCCTTCCAGGGTTACATTTGATGTTACTTTCTAGGAACAAATCCTTTGAAATTTAAATGTGGATTCGTGCCTGCTGATGCCGTAGCATTCATGTCGGAAATAAAATCAGAAGCTGTCCATAAGTTCCTAAACATTTTCTCACATGGTCGGTTGAAAAGGGAGACGATGCAAAGGCCGTTTTGTGAATTAAAAACATGTGAAAGAAGTGCAAAAACCTAAAACACTGCTCTCCTTGAATTCTGTGGTGTGTTCCCCATTTCCTGGTTTCAGAGTGGTATACACTTGATTTGTCATTTTTAGAAGTAGACATTCTGCCAGTACTTACATTCTCAGACTTGTTAAACCTGGAAACTACAGATGTTCGGGTGAGTGGCTTCTTCTTAGCAAACGTTTCCCTGATTGTAGTTATTTAATTCTCTATTCCACTGGGGACTGTGCTGCATTTCCATGCAGATTTGTACTTTCTTTTCCACATCTCCACCTCTAAACCAGCCTTCAGTTCGGTTGTTTGCATTATTACTTTATCCGGGTGTTATTTCTGTCCAACTGTTTTAAAGTGATGTTTATCTCCTTGCATTTTTTCCAGTAAGGTTAGATATTATTCCAGTTCTTGTTTGAATCCAACATCCAGAAAAAAAAGCATAAACTCCTGAAACCAATGGAAAACAAATGTTTTTATTTCTTAATAATTGGCTCCTCAAGTATTTTTTCTTTGGGTTTAAGTACAATGTAAAAGTGAATGAACATTATTAAAAAAAGGTTAGCTATTATGGCACCAACACCAAGGACAATGCCTAGCACATAGTAGGCACCCAAAAAATATTCCAGTGTATCAACAAATGAGTAATTATAAGGGATAAAGAATGTTTGCTTGATGTAGACTGCCAAAATATGTCATTTTGACCAAGGAATTATGTTCCTAATATCATGGCTTTTGCTTAAATTATCTGGATAAATGCCTCAATTTTTCAACGTATTTTGACTAAGTAAACATAGAGCCTTAGAGCATTTCTTTTTTTAATCCAGGGAGACCCAGGGTAAAAAGTAGATGGGTTAAACAAATTTAAAGCACTAAACAAAAAATGTTATTCCAGAGAACAATCCTTTTCTGGCTTTTGGTAAATAGTTACTGCTGCTTTTTAAAGGTCACACTCAGAAACACCCAAGGCAAGTGCTGAGAAATATTTATTGTCAGTCCTTATACACGCTTGGGTACCACTTGGCACTAAGCAGCAGTAACTTTGTCCTCATGGGTCAGCCAGCAGACCATTTTTTAAGTTATCATTTTAATTTTTTTTAAAAGGCATTTTAAAGAATTGAGATTCTATGGTTTTCTAAACTATTAGATATTACTTCTGCTAATGACTAATCAGCCAGTCTAAGAGAGGAGGTACCGACTCATATTCTATAGTAGGGCCGGGTGAGGCAGTGAAGTTGTCAGGGAGAGACTGTAGAAAGTTTGGTGTGGACTGAAAATCACAGTCCGCAGGGAAAGTAGTAGCATTTCTTACCTCTGATCAGTCACATGTATAAATGCAGACCAAATATCTCCAGATCTTACAACTGTTTAAGAGAAGCTAGAACTTGAGATTTTTATATAAACTCTCCTCTCCAAATCTTTAAATGTAGCCAATTATTTCATGTGTTTTTAAACCCAGTGTGATCAAAACAAATGAACTAGAGGAGTATGCAAATTACAGATGAAGCTTAACAGTATATTAAATGAAACAGAATCCCCAAATATTTCACTTAGCCTGTTACCTTCTGTAAAGTTTAAAATTATAAAATCTACTTTTTTTTGGTGAGGAAGATTGGCCCTGAGCTAACATCTTTTGCCAGTCTTCCTCTTTTTCTTTCTCCTTTCTCTTACTCCTTTCTTACCATCTTACTGAGGAAGATTGTCGCTGAGCTAATGTATGTAAGATCTTCCTTTATTTTTTGTATGTGAGATACCACCACAGCATGGCTTGATGAATGGTGTGTAGGTTCGCACCCAGGATCTGAAACCACAAACCCCAGGCAGCAGAAGCGGAGCAAGCAAACTTCACCACACCATCGGGCCAACCCTATAAAACCTACTTTTAATGGAAACGTGCATATGCAATAAAACTCTACAGAAAGAAAAGCTGTGGAATGATGAAAATAAAGGATGCAGAATGGTAATGATATTTGGTTGAGGAAAGAATGAATTATTGGATACAGGTTATTATTAAGATCCTATCTTATGGTTTGAGTGGAGGGTTCCTGAGTGCTATTAACATTATTAAAAATAAGCAATTAAGTGGGTATAAATGAGAGCCACACATGAACTTACAAGGAGAGTATGCCATGAAACAAAGGTTAAGTTCTGTGCACATTGTCTAATTAAAAAATATATTAGACAAAGCTAAACATGTACTGTTAGATCTACCAGTGAACCTAGTCTTGGAACCACCAATTTTCAACCTTTGTTCTGAGAGACAGACCCAACTAGCAAGATGATTATTATATGGGTGAGAAGCTGATACATAATGAAAATAACAGTTTAATGGAATGACTCAAGAAATGTCACATAGTAATATCTGAGCAATTGCCAAATTAATACATAGGCAGTTGGCACTAGATCATGAATTAAGGAACGCTCTAATGACTTAGAAAGATTTCTGTATGAGGTGTAACAACTAAGTCTTGATGTTAGGTAGTTTATATATAGGAAATTCACAAGGTCAAAATATCCAGTTGAAAGATAAAGTCACCTGGATGTTGAAATAGAAATGTGGATACACTTTAAACTTTCTCTTACTCCTTTCTTACCATATCTATAAATTTAAGAAAAACTTCTCTGTATTTCAGAAGGCTGTTATGAATATGAGAACTAATTCACAAAGCAGAGCTCAAACTTCATGCATACAGGCATTAAAATAAATGTGGGAGAAGTTGGTGTTATTATTGTTATGATTCTGAACTGATCACCGTACTTCCTATTTCTCTTTCTTTGACTCGATGCCATTTCAGTGATATTTGGCTAATACCACTCTGTTCTGCTCACTGTTCAGTAGATCCATGACACAGATTAACGGCCCAGGTTGGATGCAGAATGTACTTTATATTTTCAGCTGTATTGAAAAGTCATTCTAAAATGTCACTCATTACTCCTGCTTCTCTATTAAAATGATGAATTCAAACACTAGGAAATCAAAGTAAATTGATTTTGAAACTCTTATTTATAAGCCAATAATATCACATTTTAAAAGATATATTAGACTAAAATGCAAATATGATTTATTCTTTATTTTGGGCCTGTTACTGATTAATCTTGAATCTGGCATAGTGATTGGTTTTAGTAAAAAGCAAACAAGTGAATTAATGGCTTGGTGTTTTTCGCCTTTAATTGATCCTGGAAACAACTTGGTACAAACCACAAACTTTTATGGCTAAAGAGAAGGATGTATGTATGGGTTATTTTTATAGAATATGTATATAAACACATATGCCTACATGAACACAGAATCCTCTATAGTTTTTGCATTCCCCTTTTCAAGGAATATTAATGTTATCATAGGATAGAAGCATTAGTGAGGAAAGGAAGGTGAGAATAGTCAAAACAGAAATAATCCTGCCACTCAAACGTGATTTTTAATGTTTGTTTCTCATGTTCCACACCAAGTATGAATGCTTTGACATTTCTCCTCACTTGAATACATCACTCCTAACAGCATTTGCTTATCAGCAGTATGTGAGCTCCAAAAGACACAGTTTCACATGGTGGTAGATTAGGATATTAATTTCATATACTTTCAACCAATTGTCTTCAAAGAATCGAACAACAACATCCAGTGATTTTAAGCTTCAGGTGTTTCTGAAGAAAAATGATAAAGTGAAAACAATGCCAAAAGAAGGATATGTTTTGTTTCCAAAATGAGACAAAATTTTATGAGACATACTCTGTACTATTTAATTCAAATATATCCTAACCTGGTATTTAGTAGGGGAAAGTGCCAGTAAAAAGTGGTTTAAAACTTTGTAGTACCATGACTTTCTTAACGTGCTTGCATCCCATAGCTAAAATGAATTCAAACCCTGCTTTGTCCTGAGGACTTTGCAACAATTATTGCCGTAAGGACAACAACTAGAGATACTCTGTGTTGTTTCAGGCCTGGTGAGAGGAACGAATGAGCTTAATTTCTGCATAAACTGTAGCTAAGAGTACCCCTTCCTAAGTTTGTGTTCTGGCTTTGCCACTTATTAGCTGTGTGACCTTGGAATAATCACTTAAGTACTCTGAGCCTCAATTAAATCATTTAAAATGTGGATGCAAATAACACTTACATCATATAGTTGTTTTGATATAGTAAAATGATTGTATAGGTCTTACGAGCCTAATATTTAGACATATAATAATAATACTTGAAATATTTCTGGTATTTTGATAAGCCCACTGTTAAATTTTTGTATATCAGCAATGGATGAATCACCTTAAAATTTAAGAGCTGAAAATTTGAAGGGTCTATATCATCCCTTTGTATAGGCACACTATAAGTCCTTGGAAATCAGGATTTATAACATCAGCCCAGATAGAACTTAACTACAGCACAGCAGTAGCAGGTGCCACTCTAATAAAGATAATTTTTCATTTTGCCAGAAGCTTTCTCCTCTAACTTTATCTTCCCCTCCTTCTCTATTTTTAGATTAAGTGGTACAAAGATTAGCTAGAAATATTCAACATATGTTAAATGGAGCGACTCTTGTGTAACAGAAATATATTTCTGCATCATCGCTATTTAGACTGAGGAACTGGTCTGAGTATTTCAGTGTTGTGCATGCACAGGCTTTGGTCTTCATACACGTCACCCAAGCTGCTTGCATTTCTTGGCTGTCTTCACCACGTGGCTTTTAGGCATCAGAAGTATTTAGGCATTTAAGTTCCTAGAAACACAGCTTGCAGTAACAAGCATATGTTATAAACATTAAGGGGACACTTTATGGAACTCATTAAAATACAATCCTTGAAAATCAACTTTAAGCCCCCAGTGATATGACTGCAGTTGTAAAAATGATCTCTTCTCTAATTTTGCATAATCCTTCGTTTTAAAATGGCATATAAACAATTTCAAAACTCCCAGGAGTGCTCTAAATATTGTAAAGTGGATGCTTCACACCACTTTATCTGAGGCCTCGCCCAGTGAGGATTTTGGTTTCGACTAGACCAAGTCACAAAAATAGTTAATCTGTCAACAACAACAAAAAAATGTAATCATGCTTTCTTTCTTTCAAAATCGGTTTCCTCTTATTACAAATTTGGTAAACATGATTTGCTTGCATAACTTCTAGTCACATTTGTCACATTTATATCGTGTGCACAGTTTGCATAAGCTTCCACATTATCTGTAAGATTCTGTTATCATTGTCTACCCCACAGATGTAGCCAGCAAACACATCTCTCTCCCTAAGGCTCATTCTTACCCCTAAACGAAAGTTCCTAGCAATGCTTCTAGGCCTCCTCTCTCAGAGAATCGTGTCTGCGGAGTCTTAACCCTCTGACTCAGCAGATTCCTTAATCGCAGAACTGTCCTACAAGCCAGTAGGCATCATTATTCATCTGTTGAAGGCAAGTACACTGAGGTTCAGAGCAATTTGCTCAAGATTATGAAGCCAATCAAGGGTAAAAGTTGGACCAGAAGCTAGGTTTTCCAAACCTTGATAGGGACATCCATTCTGCTTGGTTAGCAAGGGACTATTGGCTACTTGAAAGTGGTCCCATGATTGTGGACTGTCTCCTTTAAAATGTATTATGATTTTGGTTCTTTCTATTTGCCAATTTAAAGTCAAAGTTAACAGAGTATGGTCAATGGAGTAGAACATTGAAGTTAGACTTGAGTTCAAGTCCTGTAAGGCTGCTTGCTGGCCCTGGGACCTTGGAAAGTGATCTAATCACCCAGTTGACTCATTTATCAGTGAGAAGATTAAATGAGATAACTAAAGTGCTTAGCTAAGTACAATGCCTGACACTTAAGCTCAAGAAAAAATAGCCGGTATTTTGTAAAAATTAAAATGTGGGAAGCAAGGATTAGATATCAGACATTGTTTAGTCTCTAACTTGGTTCTCCATGTTCTTTACTGCTGCATGACCTTGAGCAAATGCTACCTTCTGGATGTTGTTTTCCTCATCTGTTAAACAGATATATAAAACCATGTCACAGAACCATATAAAGATAAATGGTTCATGGAGAGATCCTTGAAACCAGAGAGTCTAGAGGTCATAGAGATAACTTTTGAATCCCTGATCCAAGAAATGAAATGCATAAGAGTCTAGGAATAGGTGATAAGCAAAAGGTTGGCAGGGTTAACGTAGAGAATGGGCAGAGATAATGGAAGCCTGGGGCTATTCTTACGTCTTAGATGATGTAATAAAAAAGACAAAACCTTAGGGTTTAGAAGGTTGGACTATAATTTCTCCTCTACCACTACTTTGATGTGTAGCCTTAAAGATGTCATTTAAGGGGTTGGCTCCATGGCATAGTGGTTAAGTTCATGTGCTCTACTTCAGCAGCTGGGATACCGGTTTGGATCCTGGGTACAGACCTACACACTGCTCATCAAGCACTAAGGTGGCGTCCCACATACAAAATAGAAGAAGATTGGCACAGATGTTAGCTCAGGGACAATCTTCCTCAAGCAAAAAGAGGAAGATTGGTAACAAATGTTAGGTCAGGGCCAATATTCCTCGCCAAAAAAACACACAAAAAACCAAATATGTCCTTTAACTTCTCTGATCTTCGAGGCTCTTTCTGCTCAATGAAGATGTGGAACTAAGTGACATGTGACTGTGGTCACTTCCAGCACTAAAATTTTGT
Organism: Equus asinus; assembly: GCF_041296235.1. Lineage (NCBI taxonomy): Eukaryota > Metazoa > Chordata > Mammalia > Perissodactyla > Equidae > Equus > Equus asinus. Next base: position 46,112,037 of record NC_091794.1, on the reverse strand, counting down.
GTCTATACATTAGATGAGAACACCATAAAGTATGTTCCACTCAATACTTAATATTCCACTTGATGTTTTGGGATAAGGGAATGAAATGTTCCAATAGGTAATTCTGCATATTCCACCCACCTCCTGAAAAGTTACAATAGAAACCTACGGGAATATTAAACATCTAGGAAATCCAATACAAAAAGAAAACTATTAACCCCTTAATTCCCAAACTGAATAGCCCCCGTGGGACTTGTATAATCACTTTTATAAATGCTGCACTAGACAATACAAGGGCTTTGGAAAGTACAAAGTTTTAGTCAAATGTAAGAGATTTTTATCATTACCGTTCCTCACCATCATCACCACCACCACCGGCACGACCATCATCTTCATCAACAGCATCACTGTTACTATCATCTTACATTTCTGAATACCTGTTCCATATACTGCACTACGAATTGTGACATACAAGGTTTTTGGAACTCACAGGCCAAAATAGCATTTGGAAATTGTATGCTCACGTACCAGAAAGCTGAATAGTGATTTTGGACTTCAATGTTATCTTGGTGCAAGTGTAGAATTCAAACAATCTTAGATAATGGTAATCGGAATAGAGGGCGTAGGAGCCACACTCCAGTTAAATTTCATTTCAGTCCTGAGTGACTTTCACTTACATTTTCTCATTTCTTAGAAGAATTAACAGAATGATGTATGTAAAGTGATTTATATTCCATAGAGGGGAAAAGTATAAGCTGGCATTGACAGCCTTATAATTTAATAATACACAGTGTTCAAAGCACTTTTACATCCATTATTTTATTTGATATTTGTAACAAGCATATGAAATTAGGCTTGGCAGATATTATTTTATCCATTTTATGGACGAGCAAACTAAGGATAGAAGAGGTTGAGTCACCTCTTCAAGGGCGCAGATAATTTTGAATTTTTAATGAGCATTAATTTTTTAACTTTATATCCTATTTTGTTTTGCTGCTATTTCCTTCAATTACATTACCTTCTGTAACAGACATTTATCAAAAAGCTGGTTCATGTGAAAGAATGAATATTTCAAATAACAGTAGATAAATGTTTCTCAAGTTTTTTATATCATAGCACACAAAGAAAATCACTGGGATAAATGAGCCAGCTCACTTATGGCCAGTGAGAATGGGCCATCAGGGATGCAAGGTCAATATTTAATACACCTGCAACCTCTTTGTGACACAACATTGTGTTGCTGCCCACCAGCTGGGAAGCTCTGAAACCCGTAAAAAGATATGATTGATTCAACCAAAGATTAGAAGGAAACTCTATTACTTTCATTTTCATAGATCATTTTTTTGTACTACCCATTACAAATGTCCTTTATTTAACATAGAATCTTAACAGACATTCACGTCCAGTACTCTATTTCAGGATCTGAATCTAATCTGGCTTCAAAGAGAACAAAGAAATCCTATACGCAGGGAATAAATTTGCTTCACAAGGAGTTTTTTTTATCTCTGCTAATTAAAGTCATGCCACTAATGCTTATTTTTTGTTGATTTTACCTTTAAAACTGCTAACTTTTCTTTCCTCTTTTATTTTTTATTTTAAAATTCATAAGTTGTTTGAGCCATTATCACTTACCACTGCCCAGGGTATTTTTTTTAGTGGGAAGGAAAAGCAAGCATTTTTTTCAAATTCCTTTCATGACTCTAATCACTTTCTTCTGAGTGTGACACTTATTGGGATGCATTTCACTTATTTTCCTAGAAGGAGCATCCATGTCTGCTTCAGCCTCAGAGCCTTCAGAGAACTTACTATAATATCTTGCTTGTAGCATCCTTACTCCACAGCAAAACCCATCCATTTTCTGAAACTTAATTGGGCACTGACTATGAACTCTGTTTTTTGCAGCTCTGAGAATTACACAATAAATAAAGATGTGTTTTAAAGTGTACATAATTTAGTGATAAAAGCTAAGGTTATACAACAATTTCAATACACTGTAATAAGTGCTAAGGTTTAAATTTTTAAAGGCATCATTTATTCACTTGTAGTGGAGAAGGAGCTAAGTCAGGAAACATTTCATCAAAGACCGAAATCCTGAAGTTATTCTTGAAGGATTCTTAGACATTCAATAAGCACACGGGGGTGAGATGGGCAGTAAAAAGAAGGATGTTTCTAGCATGTGCCTGCCTACATGATCTAAAAGTGACATAAGAAGTCTAGGTATTTGGAAGGCTCTGGAAAGAAGTTATGTACGCATGGTAGAGTGGAAAGTAAGGTTTGGTGGCTTTGTATTCCATGCTAAAGACAATGGTGTTGCTTTTCCTGGCTTGTATAAGCTACATTGTTGAATGTGAGCAGTGTCTGATGTTTTCCAGAATATATAGTAAATGACCCTATGTATTCTCAATATTCTCCTCTATAATGTTTTCAAAAGGCAATAATAATTGATATTCCATCTCTAGCTAAGGCAGAGGACACAGGGAAAAAGAAATCATTGGAATATGTTATTTTCTTCATGCTTAGAATATGTACGATTCAATTAAAATAAAATTATTACAAAAGTAATGCATATCAGTTACTGAAATGTCAAATAATACTATTATTAGAGCAAAAACTAAATGTCTTTCTTCACCCACAACTCATCACCCATAATTTATCTTTTCAGAAGTCAGACACCATTGAGAGTTTTGTATGTGTATTTCTAGACCCATTACAATGCATTTCTAAATGTATACGTTTCTTAACATCATAAATGCAATCATTATATAACATGCTTTCTTCTATTTGTTTCTTTTTCACTTAATGATATGCCATAGACAACTTTCACTACAGTACACATAAATTTACCTCACTCTTTTTAACCACTTCAAAGTAGTCCATATCTTAGATTTGCTGTAATTTATTTTTAAATCCTTCTTGTCTTAAAATTTTATGCAAACCCATTAAAGTAGACAATGTTCTAAATTCACATGGATCTATGAAAGCTTTGTCATGTACCTAATTATTCTGTGGACTTGTATTTGGGTCCTCTGTTCTATACCACACGCTCTTGCTGGAGACTCTAAAACTGCTCCATAACAAGGGTTTCTTCCTGGAATGACTACAGGATTACTATATGACTGACCTAGAAGTCAAACCCTCAGAAGGTAGTAAGCTCTTTTTGACTTAGAAAGTGCTTTAGTAATATTTGCCAAGGACGCATCACTCTAGGATTTATTTATCTAGATCAGAATTACCACACTGTGTTCTGTGGAATACTAATATACGTCAATAAGTGTTCAACCAAAAGGAATCCTTTTGTCATATAATACAGTACTATTCTAGTTTTCTTCAGTTATTCATGGGGCACCAACTTTAAGGTCAGAAAGTTCCCGTAGTAGAGAAACTTATCTTTGTTTATTCCAGCATTTCTTAATATGAATGTTAAATCCGTTATAAAGTAATAGCTATATCTCATGAAATATTGGTATTCACAGTTTGAGAACTACTGGTCTAGATACCTGGATATTTCATAAAATTCCCCTTAACATTAAAAGTAACAAACACTGATAAACTAAATTCTAAATATCTTAAAATAATAGAGCTAGGAATATCATTAGAAATAAGTGTGAAGTTGTCATGAGTATTAAATGAGATGATGATATGAAACAGCAGGACATCAAGCACATAGCAAGTGTTCATAAAATGCTAAGTCTTATCACTATTAGTTCTACCTATCTGGTCATCTCATTGAGTCACTTGTTAATTTGACTCTCTAGAAAATCTTTACCAGTGACTCACTTTACCTTGCTTAGGAATTTAAACTTGATCCTGTGGCACTGAATAACAATTGGATATTTTAAAGCAGGATATGACATGGTTATGTTTGAGTTCTAGAAAAATCTCTCTCTCTCTCAGCGGTGTGGAGATTGAATTGACAGAGGAAAGTTAAATCCCCTAAAGGTAAACTTTTAAGCCTCAAAAATACAAAGTTTCCTGGCCAAGATATTACAACTTAAAAGTGCTAGAACCAAGACTAGAACTCAGATCTACTTAACTCTGAATCTAGGCTGCCTTCAACACCACTCTGCTGGCTGTGTTCCCAGCTCTTGGTAAAATAAGGCCCAGCAGTCATTATTTGACTCACAGTATATCTGAATCTGCAGAGCAATAGGCCTTATGTTAACCACTAGCTTCAGTAACCTACCGGTCTGCAGCTTTCAAATTCCCGTAACTTAGGCACTAGGAAGTACCGTGGAGCTATGAAAATTCAAGTTGAGTGATACCTTTAGAGTCAACTGGGTAGCCCTGCATGTGCCCTACAGTTGGTAAAACATCCAGGGTTCAGGCCGAGCACAGATGCTCATTATTTCTGCTGTTTGCAGCAGTGACTAGTGGCAGTATTTGAAAGAACAAAAGCAGTGAGTTCTGTCTGAGAGCCACTTGACCTTTTCAACTCTACTTGACCTCCACTCTGTCCATAGGTCCTAAGTGGAACGAGCATGCCTGAGAGTGCTATTGTCCACAGCAACATTTTATGTTGAGATCACGGACCAGACACATTTCCACCCAACAGGGTGACCTGCGCTTTGTGTGAAAATGCTGTGTGGATAGCACAGGGCAACATTGCCAAATTGGTCCACATTTGTATTCTAGACAAGTTGGCAAGTGTATGAAATTAGCTAATGCAATCAGTGATTGGGGCTTGAGCTTCAAGTAGCCTTAGAAATTCGTTCTAAGGTAGCCTTTCAGCACAGGAAAAGAAGAAAAAAAAAACAATCTTTGCTCCATAGCTATGGGAATAAAATTTAGTTCTAAATAGATTCATTTCTTAGTGTTCAAATCTCCAATCCTCACCACTGAATTTTTCATCAGATATCAAAAACTAGCTTTCACTTTCAAACTCCTACACCTCCAGGATCTAACTCAATGAGAACTGTACGCCCATTGATGAAAGCAACCATCATTTAAGGTACATGGGATTTTACGGGGACGGAATCGTAAACCAGAGTGTACTACCAGAACATGTGTTTCTAATTTCTTTACTTCGTAGAGCCGAACCTACATGAGCATATAAATATGAGAAACCGAACTCACAATTCTTGCACTTGTCGTTTTTTTTGTTTAAATCAAGCAGAATTTTCTGCTTCTAATTTACACCCACACTCTCCTCCATCTATTCTCTTCCCCTATTTCATATATGTGGAAAATTTTGCCATCTTTCATAAGTAAAGACTCATTCCCCTCTTTGAAACCCCTTCTCCTCCACACTGGCTCTTGATCATGTTGCCTTGAAAGGTCCCGTGGAATTAAGGAAATAGATGAAAGGAAAAATGAGTCAACATACTTCCCAAGCCCAGCCACGCTGCCCATGTTCAGTCTCCATAAAAACATCCAAGTTGTTTAATGCTCCCTGCGTCTAATTATTTTTCCTCTTTAAGGAGGTAATCTGCTTTAAGAGCAAAATTTTTTCACCTAAAATTTTAACCCATTTTGAAGACTGCCTTGCTACAAGTTCTATAAGAGCTGGAGCATGAAGGAAAGGCTTAATAACCATAAAATAAAAATAGCAGGGTCTCTCAAAGCAAGTGTAACCTCGTTGCATTCTTTCTTGCTTTAACTGAAAGCAGTGTTGTGCCCTCTGTTAGCTGAAAATCCACCAGGATCCCTTAGTCTTTTATTATCTTCTACCTAGAGGGGGAGATTATTTTTTTCCACCTCTCTGATGACATTTTCGAAATAATTCTTGTTCTATAATAACCTCTTTGGGGAGAAGGAAAGAATGCAATTTACGACATCCCCATGATTGTCATGTGGCAAATTTGCCCTCCAGATTTAAAAATGGCATTGTTTTAAGCCAAAACCTACAGCTGGATCTCCCAAAGCAAAGACTGCTTGCTCTGGGTTCTCCCTCGTGCAGAAAATCATCCACAGCCTTGTTTATTTTATGTTTTTTAAGTAACAGAGAGAAGAGAGATTTTTCTCTTTTTAGATCTGGATCTGCCATACCTACATACCCTGGTAGCTTTGGTATCAGAGATATCCAAAGAAAATTTATTTCAGCAGCATATTATTTAAAAATAAAGAAAATAAATAGGTAAATCAACAAATAAATATCCCATTCTTCAAATGAGGTAAGAAAGCTTTGTAAGATGGTAAGCATATATTCAAATATCCAGCAAATTGATATTTGAGCACAATGTGGAACCACCAAAGATGGGGATGCCAAGCGCTACCAGTTATGCATTTAGGTAGTGGCAAATGGAACCATAGATGCTTAATCTAAGGTAAATTCTCCTAACGTGAGGCTCTCTGGTGTAGACTCCAACCGTATGGGAAAACACTGTTTTTCTCCTCTATCCTCAATACTTCTGATACTATATGTGTGGGGATTTTCCCACACCAAGAAATTCTCCAGTTCTCAGCAGACAACAACTGGGTGTCCCACAAATTTAACTCAGTTCTGATAGTATCTACTTGGAGATAGCATCAGATCCCACAGGTTAAGGGCTCAGTCCCACAAGACTATCCCTACTGAAGATGCCAATCACAAGTCCAGGTTGTCACCAATACTTCTGACCCAGCAGCTATAAATCAGGGTTCCCACAATCCCCTTCTTAAGTTTGACAATTTGCTAGAGTGGCTGACAGATCTCAGGGAAACATTTACTTACATTTCCTGATTTATTATAAGCAGATATAACTCGGGAACAACAGGATGGAAGAGATGCACAGGGGAAGGTATGGGGGGAGAGGCACGGAGCTTCCCTGCCCTCTTGGGGTGCACCACCTCCCAGCACCTCCAAGTGTTCACTAACCCAGAAGCTCATCAAATCTCATTGTTCAAGAGCTTTTATAGGTTTTTTTTTTTTTGGCTCCAGCCTCCTCTGCACCCTGCCTCCTTCCCACAGGTGATATCTTAGGCTGAAAATTATAACCTTCTAAATACTTGGTCTTCTGGGACCGGTCCCACCCTGAGGCTATCTAGGGGCCCCACCCTAAGTCACCCCGTTAGCATAAACTTAGGAGTGCTCAAAAGGAGCTCCTTTTGAATAACAAAAGACCCTTCTATCACTCAGGAAATTCCAAAGGTTTTAGGAGCTCTGTCCCAGAAACAAGGGAAAGAACAATTATATTTCTTATTATACCACACCAGCTCATCAGGATTCATAACTGGCAATGCCAAAGCAAAGAGAGAGAGCCATTTGCAGGCAGGTTTTGGAGATGAAAACCAGTGGCAAAAGGCAGACAAAAATGATGGTCACCTGAGTAGGCAGAACTTTGGGATTTGTTGCTGGTGAATGACAGGAGATAGACAGCTGAGAGCCCATTAGCCAGTGTGGTGGTCAAAGATTTCTACCTGTGAGTAATCAATGCTGAGCTTGTAGGCAAGTGGCTATTTTGTTCATAATTCTGCTTTGGGGTCTCTTCTCTGGTTTTAAAAAATTCTCTTCACAGCCTCCTCATTCTTATTGGGCTCTTTTCACCTTCTTGCCTCATGGAGTCATTAATATTGTTTTTTCTCTTCCACTTATCATAAGTTTCCTTTCTTTTTCTATGGAACTTTCCTAGAATCACTCCCTTCCATCTGTTCCCACTGCTATTACTGAAGCTCTTGCTTCTATGCCTAATTCATGGGTGGCTATCATAACCAGAACCCATCTCATCCATTCTGCCCATAGCTGCCATATTAATCTTCCTGTGAAACTCTATTGGTCATGGTTCAAAGCTCAAGAATGTGCATTTTTTTCCTATTGCCTCCTGCACTAATCGACACTTTTGGTTGGCTTTTAGAATCTTCTAGGAATATACACTATATACTTCAACTGCCTTTTCTCCCATGTACTTTGACTTATGTCTTATCTCTTTTATGAAACATTGTGCTATGGACTGAATTCTGTCCCCCCAGTCATATGCTGAAGTCCTAACCCCTAATGTGATTGTATTTGGAGATTGGGTCTTTAGGAGGTAATTAACCTTAAATGAGGCCAAAAGAGTAGGGCCCTAATCCAATAGTACTGGGGCCTTATAAGAAGAGGAAAAGAGATCTCTCTCTCTCTACCATGTAAGGACTCAGCAAGAAGGTGGCCATCTGCAAGCTAGGGAGAGGTCTCTCACCAGGAACCCAATCAGTCAGCACCTTGATCTTGGACTTTCCACTCCCCAGAACTGTGAGAAAATAAATTTCTGTTACTTAAGTCACCCAGTCTGTAGCATTTGTTATGGCAGCCAGAGCAGACTAACATACGTTGTCACTGGTATTGTTGTTGCTCAATTAACGGCTACCATTTGTTGAACATTAATGCATCAAAAAATATTTCTTGAGCACCTGTTTTGTACAAGGCACTGCACTAGGTGGTGGGGATGTGCTAGCAATGGTGAATAAAACTGCCCTAATTTCTGTCCTATGGAGTAATCTTCAGGGGAAATGGAAATGAAATAAATATATATGTGCTAAGTGCTAGGAAGTAGAAACACAGAGTTCTATGAAAGTGTGTACTGAAAGGACCAGTCTTAGTCTGGAGGTTTCTCTGTGAAACTTTAAGCCAAAACTTGAAGTATGAACAGGAATTACCAGGCAAAGGGGTAGAAGGGAGAGCAGGTGCAAAAAGCCTGACGCAGGAAGGGACCTAACAAAGGACAGTTCAGCTGAAGAGTATTGAGTGTGGTGGAGAATGGCATGAGATGAAGCTGGAGAAGTAGTTACGTGGCAGATTACAATGTGGTACTGTAGGCAAAGGTCTAGATTTTTATCTTTATTCTAAGAGCAATGGGAAGTTATTAAGGGCTTAAAGTAGAGATATGGTATGAGTAGATTTTGTTTTAAAAGGACTTTTTGATGACTATACAGAGGATGATTTGGATCAAAATGGAAAAAGTAAGATTCATTCAATAGCTTAGTCTGGAGGCAATGTTGGCTTGCACTAGGATGCAATGAGGAAGGATAAAAAGTTGAAGTTTTATTTAAAATATACTGTGAAAAACTTAGTGACTGATTGGATATGGGGGCAAGGAAATGAGGACTATTAATGATGCCACCCAGATGTCTGGCCTGAACAACTAGGAGGATGGTGGTGCCATTTGCTAAGATAGAGGAAAGTAGAGGAGGAGGGGGTTGGGTAGGGGAATTGGTGAGATACAGTGAGTTCAGGGGTGGACATATTCCCGTTCAGAGCTGGTCAAGTGGATAGACAAGTGGAAGTATTGAATAAGCAGTTTGGGACTCAAGAGACGGGTCAAAGTTTGAAATATCACCCATGAAGTTGTCAGAATATACATGTATATGTCACAGTTGTACATGAGATTGTATAGAAAGAGAACATACCTTGATAAAAGAAGCAAGCTAAGGTTCAGCACTGAGCTCTGAAAATAATCAAGAAGTATCCAAAGAGATAGGAGGAAAACTTTAAGACAGAAATCTCAAGTCACAGGGAATGAGGATGTTTCAGGAGAGTTGTCACTAGACACCTTGTCAAAATTAATGAGGTCACATAATGCAAGGCAGAAAATGCCTGTTGAACTGAATAACAGAGGTTCTACTTTGGGGCAGATACCATGCAAGGTGTTTTACCTTTAGCTTTAATTCTCACAGTGCAGTAGGTATGATTGTCATGGGGCAGATGAAGAAACTGAGCATCAGAGTTCAAGGTCACACATTAAGCAAGGGTGGGAGCAAACCTGGGGTTCAAACCCAGGTCTATGATGCTGCAGAGATGGAGCCCTATATGCCTACTCAGCCACTTAAGTCCTTCCCTGAACTGGTTTTGTTGTTCTTGCTATTTGTTTGTTTGTTTTGGCATTAAAATCAAGGCCACAGAACTAGATTCTGTTTATTCTCTTATTGCTTTATGTGTATGTAGTAGCCTTGTCTCTCCCACTAGATTTATGCGTTCGCTGAGGGTAAGCACCAGAGCATAGTGTAGGGGAAAGAAAATAGGCTTTGCAAACTGACAGACCTGGGTCATAGGTTAAAAATTATAATGTCCATGAAGTGTCTAGTGGAGTGACAGGTACAGATGAGCCAAGTGTTGAATGGATATGACTTTCATTATTTCTTTGGATCCCTTTCAGCTCAATGTGCTGTACAGAGTAAGATTAAATAAATATCAGATTTAATTCTTAGGATCCTGTAAGCCATAATAAATTCTTCATCAGTTAATTGTACCCATCATAATTGCTACTATAGTTTAGGAGTCAATCTACTCCCAATAAGGAAGACTTGCCTTACCTTGGGACCAAGAAGAGCATAGAAAATGAGATACTTTGCCTTTCCTTAAACCTGCGCAAAGGCAACATTGAAAAACTAGATCCCTAAAAATCATGAGCTCTTTGAGGACAAGGTCTGTGATTTCTCTAAGCTGCCACTTCCATTGTGCCTAATCTAGTACCAGATGCATGGTATTTACACAGTACTTACTAAAATAAAATAAATAAATTGGATGTTGATGAGGAGGAGATTTCTTGGACTCTAAAGACATTAGAAATTTTCTTTTCTGAACTATAAAATGCCAGGTGCTAGCATGGCATTCTAAATTTCCAAGTTCTGCTCTAAATTCTGTTTGGCATATAGCAATATACAGTTTATATGCATGTACAATAGGGTATATCTTATCATTCTTTCCAAAAATGTCATGGGAATAATGATTTCAGAGGTTATGTTTGTCACATGAACAAGCTAAAAATGTTTCCTAGGTTGAAGCCAAGACTTAATAAATATTTTTACCATCATGACTCATCAAGCTTAATATATTGGAATACTGTGTGAGGAAACTCATCTAAATGGTTCAATCATGTCCAAGTATATCGGAATTTATGTGGGAACAAATAATGTGGATGTTTAAAATCTCCTCATTTGAGTGTTTCTCCCCCTCCCAAAGCTTTATAAGTATAGTAACAACCACATGATCCAGTGTGCACTCATTTTCTATTGGTTAGGCATTGTAAGAAAATAATATTTTAAAGCAACTTGATTCTGTTATTCTTCTGTTATTTTCTGGAGGATTTGTTTATCTGTGATAGCTAAGTTTTTAGACAAAGGGACAATAGCATCTGTAACTTTTGGACCTCGTGTAGGGCTATGAATAGTGCTATCCTCCCCCTCAACCCCATGCTCCTGCCAAACTGGTCTCTTCCACATTTTCAAATGTGCCAGTTCTACTACCTACCCCTGAGATGGCAGATACCTGCCATGAATCTTACTGTGGAAATTCCACTCCTTTCAAGTCTCAATTCCAAAACTACCCTCTCAAGAAGGTACACGTAGCAGGTGCTGAATAAAGGCTTGAGTACAGTTTAATAACAATCCACAATTTTCTTCCTAACTGAATCCCTTATGTACTATTTGGAATGAATAAAGTGGTTCCATTAAATATCTCCTTCTAAAACTTCAGTGAATATATGCACACTGCAAGTGTATCGCAGGTACCACAAACACAAATGTTTATAAGGACCAGGCAGTTAAAATAAATGAGTATAGTGCGCCTGGTAATCAAAATATGATATACGGGTGGTGGGGGCTGTGATAAAACCACAGAGCACTTGCTGGTCTATAGAAGCAGTCCCTGCTATTTTTAGCTGATTTTGCCGGACTTTGTTCTGTCATTTTCTCAATGCCTAGAAATGTGCCTGGCACACAGAACCTCAAAGAATATTGTTGAAAGAGTGACTGACTGGCTGAATGAATGAATGCTAAATTCCATTGCTTCCAGATCTCCTAATTTCTCAATGAAGAAGAGAAGTCTAAAATTTTTGTTGGAAACAGTCTGAATTTTTAATTTTGATGACTAGTTCATTAAAATGAAAAGTCTGTTCTGATCACATACATCTACAGAGCAAGTTTGATTGGAGAGCCAACAGTTTGCTACACATCCCATACGCGTTTTTTAAGAAAGAATTCATTTCTAATAATTTTGTAAAGTATAGTAATTCACTAGTTCTCTCTGGCTGGAGTCATAAAAAATAGTAAAACCATAATAGAAAAGATAATGTATAGGATAGATAGAAATTACGTTTAACATTTTCTGAAACATTTTCATTTGGATTCTCACTTGATCCTTACAACAGCTCGGTTAAATGGAAAGAAAGTAGCTTTAACCTCCATTTTACTGCCTTTGAATACATCCGGTCTCTTCAATGCTGCTCTGATTGAATGGTGATTATTTATTGACCCATTTTAAAAGCAGCCCCAAAGTCCATGTAGTTCTTGTCTTTGTACATTTAGTCAAACTGACTGACCTTAGAGAACCCAGAGCAAAGTGCTTTTACCAACTCAGTGGGTAGCTTGTAACTTGTCCATTTTGGGACGAGCTATTTCAGTGGGCTTCATAAAGGAGCCACCTGCCTGGACATTCAGGAAGGCTAGGTTCTTTAGCTATGGTGCTGCATAAAGCAACCTGAAAGGAACATCATAAAGCATGCCCTGATTGTTGCTTTCCTCACTGCCTCATCCAGAAAATGTGTCTGGCTGCCAAATACAGCAAACTCAGGAAATCAAAATAGAAATGGGAAACAAAGGAAATTAGAAACACGTTTATTTTCAGAGTGTGTCCTTGTCCTGTGAAGAGCAAAAGAAGGCGGTATCTGTTTGAGGTCATTACCTAGACTTCAATTCTCGATTCAAGCATGTCCAAACATGTATGGTTAGCTTGTTGTCAAATCTGGAGACAAGAGACCTAATACAAGTAGATGAGTACCATATAAAAGTAGATGCCTTTCCACTCCTTATTAAGTTTTCATTTGGTTTCGGAAGTCTTGGTCTGCCAGGGAAATTTTCTATCCTGTACCTTCTAGACTCAGAAGTGTTGGGGCCCAAACAATCAAATTTTTGGTTCAGACCTTAAAGAGGTAAGAATCTCGGACAGTTAGTGTGGAATAGATGAATAAATGTGCTTTAACACACCACCTGCTCCTCCTACCAGGTACACAACATGCACACACACACAAATGCACACATTTATTAATTCCACTGTATCTAGTAAAAAGTGTGAAGTGGAGCTGAAAATATTTAGAGACCACAACCTGCATATAATCTTAGGAACAGATGAAAATTTTCCTAAGTTCACGACGGTGAATTTAGCAGTCAAGGTGCACATGACACTTGAGTTAAGTTGGGCTTGTTTGGCTCTTTGAGGACTTCTGACATTTTAAAAATTCGTGCCGGCCGGACTTCAGCTGTGCTGCTGGGTGGGTGGTGTACCCCAGCCCATGAAACAGTATAACTTTACCTTAAGACTGGGAACTATGTCAGTTCATAACACTAAGCATGTGAAGAAATATTTGTATTTAATAAGACTTTTTTTAAAAAAATGCAAAGATAAAGTAGCTAGTGTGCTTTATAAAATAAGATAGTTAAATATAAGTTAAATGGGTCCTAAGTATAATTTTTCACTGTCTGCTCCAACGCTTTTGCCATTCAAAGTTCATGTGTAATTTTCCAGTAAATAATGTCTTCAGATTTACTACTGATCGGACTTTGGTGCTCATTGGATCCACACTTCTCTTGTAACCCTTAGCAGCTGTAGGAGTCTGTCTGTTGGCAGCCTACAGAATCCAGCTTCAGTGCATACCAGGAAGGAGAGAGAACATCAGAGCAGAAGGCAGATGATACTACCCTGAGATCAAGTCACTGTGTTGTGGACCCACCCAGGTTCCCCTAAAGCTTTTTCTACTTTCCAAACCAAAACCTGTTACTTGTCTAGCAGCTCTAAACTCTGGGGAATCTAAATGGACCAGATGGATATAATATAATAAATAAAAATGAATATGTGCATTCATGTCTTTATTCATTCCACACGGTCTTGAGGACCTGTGATGTGTCGGGCAGTGTGGTAGCAGGAGACACAAAGACGGAAGAAGTTGGGAGACAGCGGCTAGCAGGGAGCATGGTGAGGGTGTGCCAGGTGGAGCAGGCAACAAGAATGACAGCACAGGGACAGGACAGAATATTAGCAGAGTTGCAGTCATTTATGAAGGCAGAAAAACAGGGTATAAGGGGAGGAGAAATGAGAAAAAGCGATAAAAAGAGGGTTTCAAAATTTGGTTTTTATACTGAAAGTTAAAAGCATGCAGAACGGCCTTCAGTCAACAGCGGAGAATACCTACTCTGAAGCTACCTGCCAGAAAGTGTGTTTCTATAATGTCTGGCTTTCAGTTCCTGCCAAATGCTCACTGAGACACCATTAAAAAAGATTTTGTCGTGGGGATGTAGGCAATATATTGTGACAGATCTTGATGGGAATCTTATTCAGCATATCCCCTTCCTAAGAAGAGAAAAAATAGTATAATGGCTATATTAATTATCTATTTGTTAAGCTTCATCTCTATATTAAGCCGGGTTGCTAGGTCACCAGGAAGCTTTTAAGCATCATCAGGCACTTTAACTCCTCATGGAGATGGCCTGATACCCTTGCCTTTCTCTGAGGCTAATGTAGGAAATAATCATACATGGGAACATCTCCGCATGTTGAAACTATTAATAACATGTATATTGTCTGTTACGTTGTCCAAAATGATTTATATAAATGTTTTCACACGTATTCCTTTTAGTTCTCTGAGTTCTGTTAGCCTTGAGAAAGCTACCTCTTTATTGTGGATGATGAAAGCCCAGAGCTGAGTTCTGATTTACTTAGCCAAAAGGTTTTTTTCCATTTTAGTTATATTTTTGGGGGTAAATTATTTGCACTCTCTGAGCATCAGTTCTCTCATCTTGAAAATGGGAATAATGACAATATTAATAGCTATAATAATAAATAATTCCTGTTTTACTATCTGAAGATAATTTTTTAAAAAAAACTCTAGTGTAAACAGTATAACATATGTGTATGTATGTCTGTTTAAATAAACTATAATCTGTTTCCTAGCATTTGAAGGGCCTTAATCAGAAACCCACATTCCAACGTGGTTATGTAAGCACTAGAAATGTTATTAATGAAACCACACCGGACGGTCTGCCAATGATTACGAGGGGATATTAGAACTCTATATAGTGAAATGATAGGCATTTAAAACTTCTCGTTACCTGGAAAGATGGTATGGACATCACTGCCCTTTCCTAAACAAAAAGCTCAACAGCTTAATTTCTTCAGAAATGTGTTCCAGGTCTGGACATCCCATTTGGTACTGTGTCATTCCCATTTCATGGAGAACTTTGTTGGCTGATCCAGCTCAAAAATTAGCCCTCTTTGCCTATGTTGCATCTGCCTAGAATGTAAAAGCAAATGAATTTTCATTCATAGTTTTTCCCAGAGTTCCTCAGGATAAGAGTGTGGGCTCCCTTGAATTTACGGAAAAAAGGATGTATGACAACATTTGTGTCTGCTTGCCCATCCACCTTTGTAAAAGAATTTGGTGTAAGATTTGCTTTCATTGTAATATATCACCTGGCAGCTTGGAGATCTGTAGAACTCCACCAGCCTCTGATTACTAGAGGCTAAAGATATTTACAAAACAAACAGACCCTTGATGGTGATGTGAAATCTACTTTTCTGGGAAGTCTGTAGAATCTAAAAAATAATAGTATATGATAAGAAAGTGTTCTAAGAACTAGATTTAGGCAAAGTAAAATTAAATAGTCAGAATTAGACAATCAAAATTACACAGGAAGCTAAACATGTAGCAATAAGTAGATTAAAAATGTATGGTAAGTAGTTGTTTTTAAGTGTGTATCTTTTGACTTAGTAGTTCTACTTCTAGGAATTTTGAAAGAGGAAACTCTAAGACAACGCACAAAATTGAAATATAGGAATGATCACTGCTATATTGTTCACAACAAAGAAAACTGGTAATACCTTGTTTCTTTCAACAGATTATTGTTTAATAATTTATGGTACATTGATATAATGTAATAATTTCCATCATTACAATGATAATATATAACTGTGTTGTTAGTACAGAAAGATGTCCATAACATACATTAGATGAAAAGGCAGATTACAAAAACAGAGTAATAGTTTAATTGTATTTTTTTTAAAATGTATATGTATAGAAAAACATCTTGAATGATACACATGAAAATATTAGAAAAGATTATGTCTGGAAGGCATAATTCAGGTGATCCTTATTTTTGTCTTTGTAATTTTGCATGTTTCGGCTAATGGCATATACAATTTTTATAATCATAAAATTTAATTAAGAAAAACTTCATATTCCTATCTCAAATCATAGAACTAGAAAATAAGCTTGCAAAACCTCTGGCTGCCAAAACCAGTCGGGTAACTCTAACTCATAGACTTAGGTTTGCAGGTGAGCCGTGCTTCTTCATGACTCAAGGAACTCCCATCCCTTTGTACTCAATGCTTGATTTGGGGAATGTGTTGAAATGATCTGCACTAGAAAAATTAAGGCATTCTTTCCAATCTTGAAGATATTCCTTGGTCTTTCCAATTTAAGTTGCTTTTAGGATCTTATTATTCAGACTTCAAAAGTATTTACTGTTTATATTATCTTCCCCCCTCCTGTGTTTTTTGTTTCTTGGTAGGGGATTCTAATGTGCTTGTTATCAAACTGCTCCAGGCTCTCTTAAAATAAGTAACCAACAACTGGTGAAGACCATCGTAGTGTATGATGACACTATAAAGATTATCCTCTTCAAACTTCCCTACATCTTTTGACTATTTTTCAAATGTCTGTTCCATAGAAACAAATATGTTCTGTTATGTGGTCAACATATCCCATCAGCAGTTTATTTTAATGCTAATCTAGAGGCTTCCAAATGAGTTCAAGACAAAAACGTTTCTATTAATGGTTCAACTTCCTTTGTGCCTTTCCTCTAGGACATCACTTAACTTGTGATTACGTGATGATTTATTACTAAGATTTATTACTAACCATAGTAATGAAAATCTATGTAGTAATAAAAAGTGCTGAGTTATCCCCAGTGAAACTATTGATTCAGAAATGGATCACCAATGGATGCCAAAACCGTTATGTGAAAGTTTTGGGGGGAAACAGAATAATTGCAAGGTTCCAAAGTATCACTCAACAGATTACTTGTTAATTGCAAATGGGAAAATTTGCCTTTACTATGGAAAAATCAGGTGGGAACTACCTTAACCAAGAGATCAATTTTCACTTCATTAATAGTGGGACAAGCTGACCTTATGTGCCTTTTGATTTCAAGTAATATGAAGCACAAAGTATCACCCGTGGAGTATTCTTGCTGCGACTGTTTTACTTTAAGCAAGCCGTTAGATCTAACTTTGAGTTCACAGGAAATGGAGAGGACAGAGGAACAGGTTAACTAACACCAGGAAGAAACAATCAGAGAAATCCAGATTGTAGGCCATTCCACAAGACAATTGGCCTGATCTCTTCAAAAAGTCAATGTAACAGGGGAAAAAATAGTGGAAGACTGCTCTAGACATGACAAATAAACGCAATATGAAAACCTTTATTGGCTCTTGATTTGAAAAACTAGCTATAAAATATATTTTAGAAACAATTGAGAATATTTGAATATGAATTGGATATTGGATGATGTTACAGAATTGTTAATTTCTTAAAGGTGATAATATCATGGCTACTTGGAAATATGCTTGTTCTTAAACATGAATATTGAATTATTTGAGGCAATGACTTGTGTATGAAATCTACTCTCAAACAATCCCTCCGAGAGGATAAAGAGAACGAGAGAGAGTATGCAAATACAGCAAAATATTAATAATTGTTAAATTTAGATGGTACTCATATGAGCACTCAGTTTACTATTCTTTCAACTTCCTGTGATTTGAAATTTCTTAGAGTTAAAAGAGGGAGAAGGGAAAATTAAACCACAAAAGGCAAGCCCTTTGTATTAATACTTGGCATTCTGATTGCTTTTGCAAACCTGTATCATGAAGATAAGATATTTAGAATTTTCCTTTCATGGTTCTTTTCTTTTAAAACTGCTTCAGAGAAAACAGTTTGAACACTCTTGTAAGACTGGCCCTGTCTTGACAGATTTATGTATTTTTTTTCAGTCTATTTATAACCTCCTGTAAGTCTTCTGGAACCTTTTGGATTAATCATCAGTAGACATTTAATAAGCATTTCCCAGAGTTCAAGGCACTATACTAGTCACAGTGGGCTTAACGGTATTCAGAATAGACACAGTCACTGCCTCAGGAGTCAGCAAAATGATTCTGTTTTCATCCAGTAATAAGGCTATTTTAAGTGATCTCAACAAGGAAATTCCATCTAACAAATGATTGAATATGTCCCAGGTGTAACACTCAGTGCTCGCCACCAAGGGAGTGGGTGCACTTGCTTAAAGGGCATGGAGGTTGAGAGAGCCGCAGGGAGTGTTGACTAAGTGTGGAATCCAAGAATCTGCTAGGATCAGTCTGTCCTTTGGCCACAGATAAATTAGGTTTAACCCTGTGTCCATGATTTGTGGAAAGCCCAGTGCCCTCCCCATGCTGGCTGTGAACTCCTGGGTGCTGTAGAGTCTCATGGTCACTTCAGACTCTACTCATTTACGACCACTGAATTAATTCTGTTCTTGTTCCATCCATGTCAGCTCAGCCCTACACCTTGATTTTCATATGAAAACAAGGATTTTATGTATTTATTAGAATTTTTTGAGAGATCATGCAGTCAACAACGTTAATTGTATGTAGGAAGAGGAGAGATGTAAAACCAAAGAAAAAGCAGCCAAGATGTTAAAACTTTCACAGGTCATTCCCTCATAAAAGATTCCAGATCCTAACCTGTTTCTTTATCCTTAGGTTGAGCCTCTCTGGGAAAATGTCTAACTTTTGACTCTAAATTTTCAGCTATCTTCCAGGAAACTCCATCCATTTAATCTCTCCTTTAGGATCCATCCTCCTTTTTCCCAATAGTACAAGTCCAAAATCTAAGAAATTCAGTGTGAATTAATGCCTGGGTTACCTGCCAGTCAATTCTTGGAGGCCTTTTGCCCTTTGAATGAAGCACAATTTTGACTTTTGTTGGGAGACAGGTGGAGTTGGGTGCCAAGGAGATGGAGGATGTGGAAAGAGGCTTTGGCACTCCCAGTTAGCCAAAACAGTCTTTGGAGGACCAGATCTCCCAGTCCGGTCCCCTTGAAGGTCTTCCCTCCAGTGCAGATCTTCTTAATTACTCCTCTGACTGTAAGAGTGAATTCACACATTTTCCAAAGATAAACAATAACTTTTTGGAGGCAGATTGTCAAATCCCAGGAGAGAAAATCTTTTTCTACCTACTTTCTTCATTAGCAAGGCCGTCTTTCTCACAATGGAGTGAATATTTCTTATCACACAAAATAATGATTTTTTAACGTCTACACCCCACCACATCCCCCATACAACACACACACCACACCACAAGCACACACACACATATTTTTTATTTGAACCTTTTTAAGAATTAGAAACAGACCTGGGTAATTCTCTCGGTTATTCTAATACCCAGACAAAGCTTTGAAGCCACTACTAATAAGGTCTCAGACTTTTAATAAGTTCTTAGGCAAGGTATTCCTCCTCCTCAGTTTTAATCTTGAAGGTGAAGGAAGAGGACAAATTATATTTTATTGTAGCCATAAGAGCAAGAAGGAATGGTTGTAATTAAAGGACACAAGAAATAGGAGAGTAACAGGATAAGTAGCCAACAGACTGAAAACAGAATCAAAAGTATCATTTTAGAAAATAGTGAATGGGGAATCCAGTTTGCAAAACGTTAAGGAGTGGATAGATCATGAGGAATTGGTGAGGTAAAAACCTACAGTGTTTTAATAGTCTACAGGTGAAACTGAAAGAAATGGAGAAGCAAAATGCCCATCTTGTTGGGTTATCAATTCAGTACTTTCATGTACATGAAGCAATTTACTTAGCCAAAAACATTAAATAAATCATTTTGAGAATCTTTATAATTAAATTATACCTGCCTTTAAGGCTTTGAGGATAAAAAAATGTATATTCCTTTGTGAGCCTGACTGAGATGAACTGTCCATCTTCCTGACTTTGTACTGAGAGGCTAAGAAACCAGCCCCATGGTGGGTGCCCAATATGATACTCCATAAAAAGACTGAGACATGTGAAATAGTAAGAGAAACCTGATTGGATTTATCCTTATATTTCTACATGGCCCCAAAGGAGCCTGGAGCTTCTAAGTAAATGACTTGAAGCTGCATAGTGTGGGCCCTGGCAATTCTGAGGACACTCTCTTATGCCACCAGAGGGGTGAAGACTGGATCAGTTTATCATACACAGTGAATTGCTAGCTGACCGGTGGTGGTACAGCTGGGTGCCCAGGTGAAAGCAGAGCCCAGGGTCTAACCCTGCCTTCCAGATATCAAGCAAATTCTCCAAAGGATACGCAAGAGACATCCATGTCCGGGCCCTTCTGCTGTGTTCCTAGAGAGGCTGGTGACCTCCCTGCAAGAGCCTGATGTTTATTCTTTCTTTTCAGAAACAATCATAGCTACTTCTGATATAGAAAAAGGCAATTTAACGTTCTGCCAAAGTTCTGAGATTATTAAAACCATTTTTCCTAATGTCTTTATTAAAATAGCTATCATTCTGATCATCCCACATTCCCACATGCAACATTATTGTTTCTTAAGATTTCTAATGCTTCTTACTCAGACATTAGGTTTCCTAAGTTAACCACTTCTGAGGCAATGTCCTGAAGATTATATTTCCCAGAGCCTTTATTTTAAATTGTTTATTAGGTAAAAGTCTGAAAATACGAAGTAAATAAATGAGGTACAACTTTTATTTTATTTTATTTATTTATTTATTTATTTTTTAAAGATTTTTTTATTTTTTCCTTTTTCTCCCCAAAGCCCCCCGGTACATAGCCCCCGGTACATAGTTGTATATTCTTCGTTGTGGGTCCTTCCAGTTGTGGCATGTGGGACGCTGCCTCAGCGTGGTCTGATGAGCAGTGCCATGTCCGCGCCCAGGATTCGAACCAACGAAACACTAGGCCGCCTGCAGCGGAGCGCGCGAACTTAACCACTCGGCCACGGGGCCAGCCCCTCAACTTTTATTTTTTTGACAAATAAAATTGTGAGTAGTTAGCTAGAACATATAGTAGGATTGTCTTCTGTTACATCCTAATGACAGGTAGATGACATGAAGGTGTGACAGTATGTCAAGGTAAACAGTATTAAATATGCTTGGAGAGGGGCAATAGTCGCCTAGAGAATATGTGGTGTAAAGCAAATATTTTTCTAACCTTCTGAAGGTTTTAATGATTCCTGTTAATAATCCAAATATATCTTTGAAATAGCAAGCTTTATTACTCTTGTTCTAGGTAAATGGGTTTAAAGTTCTAACAGTTTTGACTTTTAAAAGTATATTCTCTCATTTCCACATCTTCCAAGGAGCAAAATATACACACCTATGGGGTTCAAAATATTGCCTGTAGGATACTATGGCATATGGATTCTGGTGCTGCAATCATCACTGTGGTCATTTGATGCTTTCACTTCATTTAAAGTGAAAATTGAAGTTTACCTATTGCTAAGTATGTAGCATAAAATGTACAGATCAAGAACTATCATGACTACATAATTCTTAACTATTTTAAACTAGTAGCTTCTGAAAAAGCCTTTTTTTTTTTTACTTTTATTGAGGTCATAATAGTTTATAACACTATGAAATTTCAGTTGTACATTATTGTCAGTCACCATATAAATGTACCCCTTCACCCGTTGTGCCCATCCTCCCACCCTCTTCCCTCTGGTGGCCCTTAAACTGTTCTCTTTGTCCATGTGTTAATTTGTCTTCTACATATCAGCGTTTATCTTTCTCTGTCTGGCTTATTTCGCTAAACATAATACCCTTCAGGTCCATTCATATTGTTGCGAATGGGATGATTTTGTCTATTTTTATGGCTGAGTAGTATTCCATTGCATATATATGTACACACCACATCTTCTTTATCCAATCATTAGCCAGTGGGCACTTGGGTTGCTTCCACATCTTGGCTATAGTGAATATAATGCTGCAATGAACATAGGGGTGCATAAGTCTCTTTGAATTGTTGATTTCAAGTTCTTTGGATAAATACACAGCAGTGGGATAGCTGGGTCATATGGTATTTCTATTTTTAAGTTTTTGAGAAATCTGCATGCTGTTATCCATAGTGGCTGCACCAGTTTGCTTTCCTACCAGCAGTGAATGAGGGTTTCCTTTTCTCCACAGCCTCTCCAATATTTGTTACTTTTTGTCTTGGTGATTATAGCCATTCTAATTGTTATAAGGTGATACCTTAGTGTAGTTTTGATTTGCATTTTCCTGATAATTAGTGATGTTGAATATCTTTGCATGTGCCTAGTGGCCATCTGTATATCTTCTTTGGAAAAATGTCTCTTCATATCCTCTTCCCATTTTTTGATCATGTTGTTTGGTTTTGGGTTGTTCTTGTGTGAGTTCTTTGTATGTTTTGGAGATTAACCCCTTATCGGATATATCATTTGCAAATATTTTCTCCCAGTTGATGGATTGTCTTTTAGTTTTGATCATAGTTTCCTCTGCACTGCAGAAGCTCTTTAGTCTGATGAAGTCCCACTTGTTTATTTTTTCTTTCGTTTCCCTTGTCCAAGCAGACATGGTATTCGAAAAGATCCTTCTAAGACCCATGTCAAAGAGTATACTGCCTATATTTTCTTCTAGGAGTTTTATGTTTTCAGGTCTTACCTTCAAGTCTTTGATCCATTTTGAGTTTATTTTTGTGTATTGCATAAGATAATGGTCTACTTTCATTCTTTTGCATGTGGCTGTCCAATTTTCCCAAAGCCACTTATTGAAGAGACTTTCCTTTCTCCACTGTATGTTCTTAGCTCCTTTGTCAAAGATTAGCTGTCTGTAGATGTGTGGTTTTATTTCTGGGATTTCAATTATGTTCCATTGATATATGTGTCTGTTTTTGTACTAGTACCATGCTGTTTTGATTACTCTAGCTTTGTAGTATATTTTGAAGTCAGGGATTGTGATGCCTCCAGCTTTGCTGTTTTTACTCAGGGTTGCTTTAGCTATTAGGGGTCTCCTGTTGTCCCATATGAATTTTAAGATTCTTTGTTTTATTTCTGTGAAGAATGTCATTGGGATTCTGATTGGGATTGGGTTGAATCTGTAGATTGCTTTAGGTAGTATGGACATTTTAGCTATATTTATTCTTCCAATCCATGTGCATGGAATATATTTCCATTTCTTTATGTCATCACCGGTTTCTTTCAAGCATGTCTTATGGTTTTCATTGTGCAGTTCTTTCAGCTGTTTGGTTAAATGTATTCCTAGATATTTTATTCTTTTTGTTGTGATTGTGAATAGGATTTGTATTCTTGAGTTCTCTTTCTGTTAGTTCATTATTAGTGTATAGAAATGCAACTGATTTTTGTAAGTTGATTTTGTACCCTGCAACTTTGCTGTAGTTGTTGATTATTTCTAAAAGCTTTCCAATGGATTCTTCATGGTTTTCTATATATAAAATCATATCATCTGCAAAGAGCAAGTGTTTCACTTCTTCATTGCCTATTTGGACTTCTTGTCTTTCTTTTTCTTGCCTAATTGCTCTGGCCCAAACCTCTAGTACTATGTTGAATAAGAGTAGCAAGAATGGACACACTTGTCTTGTTCCTGTTCTCAGAGGGATGGCATTCAGGTTTCCCCATTGAGTATAATGTTGGCTGTGGTTTGTCATATATGGCCTTTATTACGTTGAGGTTCTTTCATTCTGTAACCATTTTATTGAGAGTTTTTATCATAAATGGATGTTGGATCCTGTCAAATGCTTTCTCTGCATCTATTGAGATGATCATGTGGTTTTTCTTCCTCATTTTGTTAATGTGGTGTATCACATTTATTGATTTGCGGATGTTGAACCCTCCCTATATCCTTTGTATAACTCTCACTTGATCATGGTGTATGATGTTTTTGATGTATTGCAGTATTTGGTTTGCCAATATTTTGTTGAGGATTTTTGCATCTGCATTCATCAGCTAGTTTTGGCCTGTAGTTTTCCTGCTTTGTGTTGTCTTTGTCTGGCTTTGGGATCATGTGATGTTGGCTTCATAGAATGTGTTAGGAAGTATTCCCCCATCCTCAATTTTTTGGAATAGTTTGAGAAGGATAGGTTTTAAATCTTCTTTGACTGTTTGCTAAAATTCTCCAGAGACATGATCTGGTCCTAGACTATTATTTTGGGGGAGGTTTTTGATTACTGTTTCACTCTTGTTACTTGTAATTGGTCTATTCAGATTCTCTATTTCTTCTTGGTTCAGTTTTGGGAGGCTGCATGAGTCTAAGGATTTATCCATTGCTTCTAGATTGTCCAATTTGTTGGCATATAGTTTTTCATAGTATTCTCTTATAATCCTTTGTATCTCTGATATCTGCTGTAATTTCTCCTGTTTCATTGCTAATTTTATTTATTTGAGACCTCTCTTTTTTTCTTAGTGATTTTGGCTAAGAGTTTGTCAATTTTGCTTGTCTTCTCAAAGAACTAGCTTTGTTTCATTAATTCTTTCTACTTTTTTGGTTTCAATTTCATTTATTCCTGCTCTAATTTTTATTATTTCTCTCCTTCTGCTGACTTTTGGCTTTGTTTGTTCTTCTTTTTCTAATTCCATCAGGTGTAGTTTAAGATTGCTTATTCGAGATTCTTCTTCTTTGTTAAGGTGGGCCCGCATTGCTATTAATTTCCCTCTTATGACCACTTTTGCTGCATCCCATATGAGTTGGGATGGTATATTTTCATTCTCATTTGTCTCCAGATATTTTTTGATTTCTCCCTTAATTTCTTCAATGATCCATTGGTTGTTCAGTGGCATGTTGTTTAGGCTCCACGTGTTTGTCACTTACCCAGCTTTTTTCCTATAGTTGATTTCTAGTTTCATAGCATTATTGTCAGAAAAGTTGCTTGATATGATTTCAATCTTCTTAAATTTATTGAGGCTTGCCTTGTTTCACAACATATGGTCTATCTTTGAGAATGTTCCATGTGCACTTGAGAATAATGTGTATTCTGATGTTTTTGGATGGAGTGTTCTATAGATATCTATTAAGTCCATCTGGTCTAGTTTTTGTTTAAATCAAATATTTCCTTGTTGATTTTCTGTCTGGATGATCTATCCATTGATGTAAGTGGAGTGTTAGGTCCCCTACTATTATTGTGTTGTTGTTAATATCTCCTTTTAGGTTTGTTAGTAGTTGCTTTATGTACTTTGGTGCTCCTGTGTTGGTTCGATAGATATTTATAAGTGTTATGTCTTCTTGGTGGAGCGTCCCTTTTATCATTATATATTGCCCCTCTTTGTCTCTCATTACCTGTTTTGTTTTGAAGTCTACTTTGTCTGATACAAGTATGGCAACACCTGCTTTCTTTTGTTTGCCATTACCTTGGAGCATTGTCTTCCATCCCTTCACTCTGAGCCTGTGTTTGTCTTTAGAGCTGATATGTGTTTCCTGGAGGCAGCATATTGTTGGGGCTTGTTGTTTAATCCATCCCACAACTCTGTTTCTTTTGATTGGAGAATTCAGTCCATTTACATTTAGAGTAATTATTGATATGTGACAACTTAATGCTGCCATTTTATTGCTCGTTTTCTGGTTCTTCTGCATTTCCCTTATTCATCATCTCATGTATTTCAGACTACCAATTCAGTTGGGTAGTTCTCTATGATGGTTTTCCTAGTTTTCTCTTTCTTTACCATTTGCGTCTCTGTTCTGATTATTTGTTTAGTGGTTACCATGAGGTTTGTATAAAAAAATCTCATAGGTGAGATAATCCATTTTCTGAAAGCTCCTATTTCTTTAGACTAAGGCAATTCCATCCCTTTCCTCTTCCCCTTCTATTCACAACTTATTCCATCTTGTATTGTGAGTTTGTGGTTAAAATTATGAGATTATATTTATTTTTGATATTTTCCTTCCCTTTACCTTTAATGTTATAATTAAGCATTTGATAACCTGTTCTTATAGAGAGCTGCAATTTTCTTACTTTGTCTACTTATTTGTCTCCTTGCTCAAGGCTTCATAAATCCTTTTTCCTTCAGATATGAGGACCTTCTTGAGTATTTCTTGTATGGGCGTCTTGTGGTGATGACCTCCCTTAGCTTTTGTTTATCTGGGAAAGTTTTCATTTCTCCATAATATCTGAAGGGTATTTTCACTGGATAGAGTATTCTTGGCTGAAAGTTTTTGTCTTTCATAATTTTGAATATATCATTCCACTCTCTCCTAGCCTGTAAGGTTTCTGCTGAGAAATCCTCCAAAAGCCTGACAGGGGCTCCTTTGTAAGTTATTTTCTTCTGCTTTGCTGCCCTTAATATTTTTCTTCATCATTGACTTTTGCCAGCTTTATTACTATATGCCTTAGAGAAGGTCTTTCTACATTGATATAATTTGAACATATATTAACTTCTTTCACTTGTATTTCCAGCTCCTTCCGCAGGTTTGAGAAGTTCTCAGCTATTATTACTTTGAACAAGCTTTCTGCACCATTCTCCTGCTCTTCTGCCTCCAGAATACCTATAATCCTTGTGTTGCATTTCCTAACTGAGTTGGATATTTCTTGGAGAATTTCCTCATTTCTTTTTAATCTTTGTTCTCTCTCCTCTTCCATCTGAAGCATTTATGTATTTCTGTCCTCATGACTGCTGATTCTCTCCTTCATAATATCAGCTCTGTTGTTTGGGGAGTCCAGAATTTTCTTTATCTTATCCATTGTGTTTTTCATCTCCAGCATTTCTGATTGGTTTTCCTTTATAGCTTCAATCTCTTTTGTGAAGAAGTTCCTGATTTCACTGAACTGTCTATCTACTTTTCTTGTAGCTCATTGAGCTTTTTTATGATAGCTATTTTGAATTCTCTGTCATTTAGATTATAAATTTCTGTGCCTGCAAGATTGATTTCCAGGTGCTTGTCTTTTTCCTTCTGGGCTGGAGTATTAAAATATTTTTTCAGATTGTTTGATGGTGTGGATTTGTGCCTCCACATAGTGATAGTATTTGGTTGCAGCTTCCACTTACCACCCCTGGGTAGGAGTCAAGAGCTGAATATTCTGAGCTGGCAGAGATCAAGACTCACTCACTCACAGCTGCTGCTTTTCTATCATATGCATAGGTTCTCTGGCCGACAGGACAAACTGGAGCACTGGGCAGGGGAATGAGTGCTTTCTTTCACCTGTGCAATCTTAGGGATTTTCTCACTCTATCGTCATTATCTGCTATCCTGGGGTGCTGGCTTAATGAAGACACTCTGGCAATAGCTTAGCCACCTCTGTGTGGGGCTTTCCCACGGGTTCTGAGGGAACTTGGAGAACAAAGGTGTTCCTGCAGAGGGCCTCCCCTCCCCCACTCCTCTCAGAGCCATGCACAGTCCCATGCCCTGAGTTGCTGCCATTGAGTGAGGGAGAGGAGATTCCATTACCTCCTTCTACTTCCTCTATGGTAGTCCAGCATCTCTACTTTTCAGATATATGGCTGCATGGGTCTCTCAGGCGTCTTTTGTGTTGTGTGAATGTCCTCTGTTGGTATATGAAGGTCCTTTTCATTGTATCTTTAGGGGGAGAGTCTGTGGGAAGAGCTCTCTGCCATAATGCTGATGTCACTCCTCAAAAAAGCCATTTTTAAGACTCTGATCCAGATCAAATCTGGTGAAATAAAGAAACAGAAACTACTATTAATGTATCATTGGAAATTAAAATTCAATCAAGTGAAAAGTGCCCATTATTTGTAGACCATTGTTTTTCAATTTTAGAATTCTACCCTTCCTCTATTTTCTTGCCAAACATGGTTTAGTTTCTATTCTAATATGTTTAAAGCTATACACACATATAGAGGTCTTAGATCTTTGCTCAATCTGGAAATAATTCCAAAACTGCAAGATTGGAACAGTCCTCAATCACTGAACATTTTGCAGCTCAAAGGATACAGCAGATGTCTATAAGCTCTGAAAATATATATCTAATGTATTGGTGGGATGTTTACATTAATATTCAGAAATGGAACATCAAAGGCACATAGCAATACATATCATATTATTGATGATTGTTACCTTCACTTTTCAGGTACTATAGGAAGGAACCAAGTCAAATGGATACTCAAACCTGTTTTCATGAGCCCTAACACTAAATTTTTGTGTCTCAGTGTTATCAAATTGGACTTAGGCCATTGAATTGTGGGGGCACAAAGCCAGATAAGATAAAGGGAAAGCCTTACACTTAGTTGAGTGGACAGAGCAACATTGTTCTGATAGTGAAAATGACCAAACTATAATTTTTTAGGAAGAATGCACCTAGTACAGACCATCTGATTATTAAGAGGAAGCTGGGAGGGAGTTCTACTGCAGATAGGGCAGAAACACTGTTCTCTTGACATTTTTCATTAGGTTCAGGGGAAACTTTGTTTACCATGAATAAACTAGCTCTCCTGAGCTATGAAAATAAGTCCGGTTCAGGCAGATCTGCTGAGAGCTGCTTTGCATGAAACTTTAGGACAGGGAGTTGGGCTCCTATGTTAGGATGAACTCTTTAGGCTCCCTAACTATCTAGAGCCAGCTCCTACCAGAGAGGGGTGATCATTCATAGATGTAATAGCCCCTGAAGGCCATTTTGGCCCTGGCCAAGACTTACCACTGGCATAGCTTGCAGTGATCTATCCCTGCAATTATCTTGCTGTGCAACTCCATGCCCGAGGATTTAATTGGATACACATTATTGTGTATTATGTCACTGCTCTTCCACTCTTGGTTAGAGGGTATTTTCCTGCTAACTTATTCAGTGAAAATAAACTATGAAAAGAAAATAGGAGGAGTTTTCAACTGAAGATACTCTTAGCTCTCTGGCCCTATGAGAAAACAAATTATACTGAAAAGGATAGGGTCAATTGTACATTCATTCATTTATTCACTTATTCAACAAAAATCTACCCTGTGTCAGCTCTCAGCCAAGTTCCAGGTACTGTGTGGTGAGGATATACAGTCTCTGCCATCGTGGGGGTTGGAGTTCAGTCACAACATTATGCTAAAGACGTTAAGAGCATTCTACTCAGTGTTTGAAGACCCACATGCTTTCTATCATGAAAGTATGCTTCAAACAATGCATTTCCCTCCGTGCTATGTTTTCCTTTGCATTTATCCTACTTAAAAAATGTGTGTATCTGTGTGTTTGTGAATGTGTGTAATTCTAGTTTATCTTGTCAACAGTGGAACCGATTTTCCCCTGTTCAACTGGGGGATTTCCCAGGGAAATGTGATTGTTGGCTCTTCTTTTGTTCTCTATCAGCATAGATACATTTGTGCTCTTATCTGAAAAGAGGAGAGATCCTAAGTTAGAGCTCTAATCTTTTTTTCATCATTTATTGACTCAATACTAGGAAAATTACTACAAATTGGTTACAAATATATTTTCATACTTAATGCAATATAGCATTTTACTCATAGCAACCCAATAAATATCCGATAATTATATTCATATAAAACTTACCACTATGTGCCCAGCAATTATTAATTAGCAGAAGATAAGAGGATGAGTAACATATAGTCCTCCCCTCTAAGTATTTAAAGTGATGATAATTTAAACATTAAAACTAGAGAAGAGTCAAGACTTTAACTGCTTTAACTAGACAAGTGCAGTTAAAAAATAAAGCTACAATAATTTATTTTTCATTGCATTTTATCTAAAGAAGTATTTCACAAAATGTTCAAAGGTCAATTATACAAGAATTCATTCCATGAGACAAAGAGCTGATGATGAAATCAGTTTAGGTTATATCATAGATACACAGAGACATGTAACAAAGTTAAACAGGTAGCTTTACTCCAGGACTTAGTACATTGACTGTTCAAAAGATACTACTATGCTAGATTTCCCAAACTAATTTGACTATAGGATCTTGTTTTTCTGGAATACTTAATAACTTCAGCCTCACAGAACACCTCTGTTCCATTGAACACAGTTTGGGAAACACTGCGTAAATTATATGTACTCGAATGATATCTCCCAGAATATGTTTCTACGTGATCTAGAAGAAAATGAAATACACCAGTAAGCAAAATGCAAAAATTCATAAATAAATATGAACTACCCAGTTTCCTAAGGCTGTTCAAACATTACACTCTAACATTAAGAATGGAAACAACATCATTTTCTAGCGAAGAGGGTTGGTTTAGGAGTCACTAACCTAGGTTTTAATCTAGACTCCAATTTACTAGCCATGTGACTTTGGGAAAGCAGTGTCAACTCTCTGAACCTCCATTTTTTTCATATGTTCTATGGAAATACTCATATCTATTCTGGCAACCTTGCTGGATCTTTGGAAATCTCAAATGAAGCCATGGATATGAAACAACTTTCAAAACTCTTGCATGGAAGGATTATCATTATGATTCACCAGAAATACTATGTGTCATTTAATGCACTGGGATAACAGAAAACTGTAAACATGCATAATGAATCAGAACAGACATATTAATTTTGACATTTCTTTGAGCAAGAAATACACCTAGGTCTATATTATTTCAGCTGTTTCACATGTGGGGAAACAAATATTGAAACAGAAAAACATTCCCTCTGGTCTTATTCGGCAGAAAGGGGCAATAACCTCTATTCTAGCTCCTGATTTCTGGAAAGAAACAAAAACACGCTTTATTTGCACATATGGTGCCCAAACTGTTCTGGAAACCATTTATCTTGAAACATTTGGTCAGGTGTCATTCTACTTGTTAACTCCAGTAGCATAGAAGAAATTGATCACTCCGGTTACACTGCTAATCCATTTGACTCAAAATTGGCACCGCTTTCCAACCATTCTATTAACCCATAGGTATCATTCCAAATGCTAGGAAGTTTCAGTTTTCTTAAAATCTAGCATAATGCTTAAGATAAAATAGAAATAACTTGACATTGGAGTAAATAAAATAGTCTAACAGATAGCAAGTTTGGTGTAAATAGAATTTGTTATTTGAAATTTGGCATAGAAATTTAGTCTCCAAGTGTATAAGGTCTCTTGGCAACTTAATTCAAGTTACTAGAAAGAAATGTTAGTTGCCAAAATTTATGTAAATTATTTTTAATAAGGTTGCTTTTTACCTTCTCAAGTCTTCACTCTAAGTTGCAATTTAGAATGATATCATTATTTTTAAATTATAACATTCTGCAATCACTACTATTACTGCTTTTGGCTTAAGATTTAGTTCATTCTCCCTAGCTCTATAATTCTAAATGTTTTTATAAGATAATGAATATATCACTCCAATTATCAATCTTTATTTCCCCCTTTTTGGCTGGTCACAAAAGATAAAAAAGGAAGGGCAGGGTGCTAAAGGTAAAAATATTAAATCACCTAGTTGATTAATTAATTTCAGGCAGTAAATTTGGAACTTTTGTTTGTTTATTTAAATTGAATTCTATAGTTGTTTTATAGTCATGGCTAAAGAGTACATAAGCCAAACATACTTTTAATACCTAGTTTCAAACTCTTGTGCAGAAAAATTAGATACTATATTCTACTAACATTACCGTATATTGCTTAGTTAATATGTAGGTGCCAAATGCTGTTATTTTTAATTTATAAACTTTATTTTTTTATAACTGTTTTAGGTTCACAGCAAAATTAACAGAGTTCCCATTAATCCCTGTCTGCACACATGTTCAACCTCCCCGGTGATTGACATCCTGCGCCAGAGCGGTACATTTGTTACAACTAATGAACCTACACCGGCACATCATTATCTCCCAAAGTCATAGTTTTCATTAGAGTTTGCTCCTGTGGTGTATATCCTATAGGTCTGGACAAACGTATAATGACATGTATCCACCACTGTAGTATCATACAGAATACTTTCTTTGCCCAAAACATGCTCTGTGCTCCATCCCCCTAGCCTTTGGCAACCACTAATCTTTTTACTGTGTTCATGTTTTCCCTTTTTCAGACTGTCACCTAGTAGCCTTTTCAGATTGGCTTCTTTCTCTTAGTCACGTGCATTTAAGTTTCCTCCGTGTCTTTTCATGGCTTGATAGCTCATTTCTTTTCAGCACTGAATAATATTCCATTGTCTGGATGTACCAGTTTATTTATCTACTCACCTATTGAAGGACATCTTGGCTGCTTCCAAGTTTTGGCAGTTATGAATAAAACTGCTATAAACATCCATGTGTAGGTTTTTTGTGTGGATGTAAGTTTTCAATTCATTTGGTAAATATCAAGGAGCATGAACACTGGATTGTATGATAAGAGCATTTCAGTTTCCTAAGAAACTGTCCAACTGTGTTCCAAAGCGGCTTCTCATTTCGCATCACCAATGAATGAGAGTTCCTGCTGCTTCACGTCATTGCCAGCATTTCTTGTTGTCTTGTTGAGTTTTAGATTTTGGTCGTTCTAATAGGTGTGTAATGGTATCTCTTTGTTGCTTTAATTTGTAATTCCCTAATCTTTTCATATGCTTACTTGTCGTCTATCTATCTTCTTTACGGAGGCGTCTGTTCAGGACTTCTGCCCATTTTTAAATTGTGCTGTTTGTTTTCTTGTTGTTGAGTTTTAAGTGATCTTTTTATATTTTGGATAACAGTCCATTATCAGGTGTGTCTTTTGCAAACATTTTCTCCTAGTTTGTGGCTTGTCTTCTCTTTCTGTTGACAGATACTTTTCTTCTATAAAAATATTAGCAGTACTTTTAAGGTTATTTGTCATATATTATTTATTTTATCCAGCATTAAAGAGATTTGTGATTTTGGACCAGCAAAATTTTATTATAAGACTTTCAACATAGAATTGATCCATGATCTTTTGCCCCATGAATTTGTATGCTAACTTGACTATTTATAATATATTCTCTAAATTTATTTTAGACACGTTCATTGACTAGTTAGTCTTTAACAGATATTTTGAAGATACCCATCATGTCTTTCCCACAGAACTGATGAGTCAAATAAATTAATCTTTTCACTTAAAATTTCATATTTTAGATAAGTAGTGGTAAAACATATCCTGTATGCTGGGGGTGTTCCAAGTATTTTATGCATATTATTTCATTCAACCTTCAAAGCTCTATGAGATGAGGACTATTATTATCATCCCCATTTTATGAATAAGGAAATAAGACAAAGAGAAAGCAACTTTCTGAAGGTCATACAACTCGTGTGTGGGTGGTAGAAACAGCCTTCAAACCCAAGCAATATAGTCCTGCAACCTGGGGCTTACCTCTTACATTTCATTCCTGTGGGTCATAGTCCTCTTCTTTGGAACATTAAAATTCATGATTGATCTTGGTTGGTAGTATCTCCTTCAGCTTTCTATCTTGTAGATTATTCTTTTTTAAGAAAAAAAACAGTGATTTTTTTATAGAGATTAAATTTTGAGGAAAGAGCCGAGGAGGAAGGTACCACTCCAATTAGGTTTAAGTGTTCATAAATTGTATAGCCAAAAGTTGAATGATTTTTTATAACTCTGTGATTGGAAAAAAATTGTATTAGTTAATGACTCAATTCTTGGGAATGGTGTTAGCAATTTCTTTTTAATCTCTACATTAAAGTTTTATCATTTATTATTTCTAAAGTAATTAAACAGCCGAATAGTACAATTTGAGTAAAAGCAAAATTTTAAAATACATATGTTAAACATTGTTTAATGGCTTCTTAGCTCATTTTATAATTGTTGTTACACTTCACTTAACATTTTTCGGTCTTCCTTTAGTAATTAAGTACTTTGGGCTTTTCCATGCCATTTAAGTAATAGTTTCTACCCTGTTTTTCATTAAGAAATTAACGAGAAAAAGACATTCCTTTAATACAAGTAAATTATTTGTCAGGCAGTTACAGGAGTAAGATTACATCCTTCAGGAAATTTACAAGTAATTTTCCTATCCAGTGATAGAGTAGATGAGAGGAGGGATGACGAGAGTTTCCTAATCTTTCATCTTGTCATATTAGGATTCATTAAATGCCAAAATTCAAAATGCCTCTTGTGAAGAAAATAAAATCACACACATCAATGGTCAGCTATACGAAAAGAGCAATGGGTATGTGAACAGGAGACAGTTTGATAAGAAAATGATTTGATTCACTGAAGATATATAATGTTGAATAAATGCAACTAACATCTAAAGTCTTCCAAGGAAACAATACATACATATACACCTAAAACTGTCCTCCTGACAATTCTCTGCAGTTAGTATATTTGTAATACATATCTGCTGGTGATTCATTAAATCAACAGATCAGTTTATTTAGTGCCTACTAAGGGAGAAGCACTCTCCTATTTTGAGCACTGAACCAGAAAGGTACCAGCTTTTGTGAAGCCTGCAGTCTGGTGGGGAAAGGGAGAGAAACTAACAATAAACAGATCCACAATGAATGAATATGTTAATTTCAGATAGTGATAAGTTATGAGAAAATACAACAGGATGAATACAGAAGGACTGATGGCCTATTGTTTTAATTTTAAAATATTAAACATGAAAATGTTATTAAATAATAAATATTAAACAATATTATTATTTATATTACTTTTTCCATGTATATACCACATATACATAATGAAAGCACAACAGCTTCTTAAAACCTAGCTAAAGAAAAAAACATTTGAAGCCTCTACGTGCTCTTCTGATCTCAACTTCTCCCTTAGCCCCACCTCCAGAATTTGCCACCACTTTTAATTTTGTGTTTATCATTTGCTTAGTTTTCCTAATGATTTTGTCACATACCTATGTACCTGAAAATATATTGCTTAGTTTTGCATGCTTAAAATGTTATAAAAATGAAATCATAGCTTTTTTTGTAGCTGGCTTTTTTTGAGTCTACATTTTGTTTCTGACATTCATCCACATTGATGGATATTCATTCATCTTCAGTGCTGTGTATAATATTCCAGTGTGAACTCGTCACGGTATATGTATCCATTCTGCTCTCTATTGACATCTGGATTGTTTCCATGTTGTTTTCTATTTGTTTACTATTACAGCTAACATAGCTCTGATCATGTTATATCACACTTTTCACCTGATGCACATGTTTCTCTGTGGACATGTGCCTAGATGTGGAATTTCTGAGTTATAGGGTATGTTAGTACCCAAATTTCCTAGATACAGTTTCTGCTTGTTCAAGTAGTGTTACCTATGCACAGTGGAGATGTGACTATTTGGGTGCATAATATTCTATACAAAGATAGTACAAGCAAATGCCCTGAGGTGGGATGAGCTTGGTTCTTAAGAAGAGAAAGAAGGGCCGAGAAGCCAAAACATAGCAAGAGGTCTAAAAGCTAGGAAAGGGCTAGATCAGATAAGGCCTTGTGGGACATCTGAAATAGTGATCAGGATGAGGAGGACACTATTTTATGCACTACACCAAATTGTTGGTAACCTTCAAATATATATACATTTATTTTACATCAACAATATATATTGATAATATATATTAATATATAATAATATATAATGTATTAATGTATAATTAGCTATTACATAGTGTATAGTTTGTCATTAGTGCTGTTGAGTTGATTCTATTCCTAGCAACCCTGTGCACAACAGAGCAGAACCCTGCCCTGTCTTTTGCGCCATCCTCTCACCTTCTGCCCTGTGTCAGACAATGCTTCGCTGCTATTCACAGGGTTCTCATGACCAATTTTTTTCCGAAGTTGGTGGCCAGGTACTTCTTCCCAGTCTGTCTTAGTTTGGAAGCTCTACTGAAACCTGTCCACCAAGGGTGACCCTGCTGGTATTTGAAATCCCAGAGGGGTATCTTTCAGCATAACAGCCACATGTAGCCACCACAGTATGACAACTGACAGATGGGCAATATGGTTCCCTGACCCGGAAATGAAACCAGGCCTCAGCGATGAGAGCACCACGGAATCTTAACCACTAGACCATCAGGGTTGGCTATGATGTATAATACATATTATTATATAATATATAAATATAAAATAATTTATAATTTATAAAATAATTTATTTGTGTTTTATAAGAAACTTCAAGTTATGAAACCAAAGTGAAGAAAACCACAGACAGTAAAGGTGCTATGTTGATGTTTGGGCACAACTTTCCAATTATTATTCCTCCAACACAAGATGAAATTGTACTCCCCTAAGATGTCACCTCTAATAATCTCTCTGCTCCAAGGGGACTTGGACATTGTAGCCAGCCTTGGTGGTCAAGTGGTTAAGATTTGGCGCTCTCAAGCAAGAGCTTCAGTTGTGCAGCCTGGCTAAAAAGCAGGCAGTAGAGGAGACTTAGATTAGATTAAGTTTACTTTCTTTATTTAACGTTGACTTTGTGAAATGGTGGAGATTATTGGGGTCTAAAACCTCTCCCCACAACACACCCCTTGACACACCCACAGAGAAACAATTTGAGTATGAAATTACGGTCAGTTATTTCAGGCTCTGAAAAAAATAAATAAAATGTGTTTATTTTTCTCCGTGAGACGCAAGTTTAGGATTTGTTAACAACCTCTTCACAGCAGAAATTAATTACCGATTAAACAACCTCTACAGAGCTGAATAAAGCAATGTTGCCTGATTAATTAATATATCTACCTTGTTCCCATAGAAGAAATAAGATGTTTGAGATAAAATAGACAAAATAGTTAAACAAAAAGGCATTGAAGAAGCATATATTGCACTTTGTTTTTTTAAAATGGGTCATCAGTCTTAAATCTCTGACATTGCTGCTTGCGTTTTGTAGCACATTGACTCTACTCCGATGACTTTCTCGTTTTAAAAGACTAAATAACGCCCTAAAAGTCTAAGAGATGACCATTATTTTTAGTTTTTAAAATTACAATGCATTTTGGTAATTTTTTTCACTACAATGCTAAAGGAACATAACGTATGTAAAAAGATGTTTAAATCTAAACTTCACATCTACCTAAAATATTAATACAATTTCATTAAATGTTATAAGCTCTAATACAAGGAAACAATATGCTGTAGTGCAATGGCTTTAAACTTTTTGACCACATTTCACAATACTGGAAATATTTTACATCACTCTTGGTATCTATGTACACACGTGTGCACGCACATGCACACACACGCACAAACCATATAACTGCATCAAAAGTTTCAGAATCAAAATTTACCATTAACATATGCTTGTACCTAGATATAACCTATTCCATTAATCTGTTCTATTCTGTTCTCCTTTTCTGCACACTTTCCTTCCCTCCCTCTTTCCTTCCTTCCTTCTTTCATTCTTTCCTGTCTTTCTTTCAACTGTTGTCATGGTTAAGAACATGACTCTGAAATCAAACAAAACTGGCCTGAAGACTTGATTTCACTACTTTGAGGCCTTACGGAAGTTATTCAATCTTTAGCTGTAAAACTGGGATAACAACAGCACATACGTCGTATGGTTTTTGTGAGATTAAATGAAATAACGCATATAAAGTAATCAGGACAATTTTATAACCAATAATAATTGCTCAATGAATGTTAGTTATCAGCAAAAGTTTTCGTTTTAATTTAAAATCAAAGTCAATATTTTTAATGTTTAAAAATGATTCAAATAAAATTTGATATGAAAAAGCTGACATGAATTTGAATTACAAAGTGGACCTTTAAAAAAGTAATCCATGATCTATAGTATACTTTTCTTTAGTAGGATTTGCAAAAACAGGTATATGAGAAAAAGAAAATTCAGTTCATGGAAACTGTGCCTTAACAAGGGTGAAAAACACCTTTTAAGCAGAATTGAAAACTTTTTTCTTCAAGATGGTTTATAGATATAGATACCCAATGAACTCCTGATAGTTGAGATAGGCCTTACCATTCATCCCCGGTTACAGAAATAGCATTCCAGTTGTAGCCAAACTACAGCTATCAAGTTGAACTGGGCCATGTGTAAGGATGTCATGCGAAGCATCCTTATACTATGTTTCCAGCGCCTGGAGAAGGCCTCTTTATGCCAAGGGAAGACAAATCATGGCCGGTGGGGCCTGCGTGGAATCAGAGAGCAAGGGCCCCACCTACAGGCCTACTGAGTTACAGCAAATTGTTACAAAAGGGACTGAAAAATCTGGATTTTTGTATAACAGCTTCCTATTTTTAGATTCTGGCAAATAATTTTTTAAAAATTAAACACTATGGGGGCAAAACAAAACACATTCGTGGCTGGATCTGGCCCATGAGGTGCCAGTTTATAGCCTGTGATATAATTCAGCCTGAAGATTCACACTTGCTGAAATCAGAGGGAGGGAGTGTGGGAATTAATGAGATTATTGTGAATAAGAGTTTCTTAATATATTTGGAAAGACCTCCACTTCAAACACTGCATATGAATAATACATGATAATGACATGAATATTATTGTACTTTAAACACAAATGTACCACTGCATTAAAATAGCTTCTAAATCCTCCTCGTGTTCTTAGTTGCAGAACAAATTTGCATGCCCCAATTGCCAACATTCTGGTGTGCGTTTAGCAGAACACTTCTACAAAAGAATGTGTGTCATTCAATGAAGAATGTGACATAACAGGGCTTCAAGCTACTAAACCAAACAATGAATTTTTAATTTTGTCAATGACAAACATCAGCTATTCTCCAATTTGATTAAGGAGCATGGGTGTTTTCCCACTTGGAGATGTTGCCTCCTTTTTCTGGTTAAAAAAACAGAAGACCTTAGAAAAATGTGTCACTTACGAATGTATTGGTTTTTTGTTCAGTTTCCTCAGTTTAGATTAAAGTCAAAAGTGACACAATGTGTCAGGGATAATACAATCTTGCAAAAGCCATACATTACCTGTAGAAGTGGTAGGGTATAAGTAATTATCTCTGAATCATAGGTATTCTCCATTACTTATAGGTGCCTAAATAAATAAATATAAGTATCGAACATTTTCCCCCTTGCAAACTTGGAAATATATACCAAATTGCCATGATCCTATAGCCAGACTTACATTTTTTTCTTTCCTTCCCACTCTCTTGCCTATATTCCTTTAAATCCATTTTCAGTAACATATAATTAATAGTCAGCAGCATAAGTGAGTTTACTAGCACTTAATTGTGTCCTCCCACTTAAGTATATAGATCTGTCTGATACAGACACTATCTAGACTTACACATGTATTCTAAGAAGTTTTGTGTGTTATATATCCAAGTAGGATTATTAAATAGGGATCAAAGATATTAAGCTATTAAGAATTATTGAAGACTCTATAGTAACTATTTGTGTGGTTTCATTCTTTCATTTATTCATTAAATATTTACTCAGCACTTGCTATGTGCTGATTCAAGTATAAGTGTGAATGATACACCAGTGAAATAGAGTGCTTATTATTTGCACTCCACATTTTCACAATTATATTATTCTGCTAGATCTACCAAATGAAGTACAAGTTACCACAGCATGCCATTCAAAAACCTGTTCCAGTAGTACACAATCTCTTTCTGACATTACTCCCTACTCTTCTATGTGTACTAATGCTCCAATCACATCTGATCATATTATCAATCAGAAAGGTTTTATTTGCAAGGACCTGGTAGACAAGGACATTCTTAAGATGTGACTTTATCTAGTAGTCATGACCTCATCTAGTTCTCATATTTTCGTTTTTCATAGGGAGGGAGAACTTTCAGAATAGCACTAAACCCACCCCTGATGTCCCTCAAGGCTCCATTGGCCAGAACTGGATTACGGTCATGCCCTGGCCAGAACTATCGAGTAATCCACCAATAGTGTCTGCCATAAACACAGTAACCAAGACTTAACCATTCTTTCATAAATCTTCATCTTCCCTCACACTATTCCTTTCAGATATCATCTCCCTCTGACATCTCCACCTGTTAAGAGTCTACATATCAGTAGCCAACTTTATCCTGAAACTTTCATATGCCTCTCTTTCCGCAAAACAAATGACTTCTGTATTTTGAACACTTGGTCTGTCCCTATCTTCTTGTCTAACTGTTCTGCCTTATTTAACAGCTATTAGCATGCTTCTCTTCATTTGTGTACCAGATTGTAAACATCCTTGAAAGTAAGCACAGCTAAGTTCTTATTTTTTATGGCCTTCAAACCTTTCATCACTTTCTTAAGATGATATAGGCACTGAACAAATATTTGATAAACTGAATAAATTTAAACCCAAAGATCTCTAAAAGTATTTGAAGTGATTTACAAGTGGTAACTAGGACAACATATGATAGATAAGAATAAAAGAGAATAGAAACTAAAGAAAATAAAATTGGGTACTACAAGAAACCTGGATAAGCAGATCATTGAGGTTGGGTAATAAATTTGTTTGAGAGCCTTTGACTAGCTAGCCAGAAAAAGGAAAACATGTTGAATTACACAGATGTTGCATTCTGTCAAATGTGACTTACAAACTCACGTTTGCCTGTAAATAAACTCAAGACATGGCTGTTCAATACATGGATAAGTTTCATCCTTTATTGATGAATAATCTCTATTCTTTCACCCCTTTTGTCCAAGGAAACTTAAAAGCATTATTTTTCCCTGTCTTCTACTCTATAATTGGACACCAGCAAAACAGTCACAATATAACTAACATTGTAGAATAAGGAACACAGCTAGCAACTTAGACCACATGTAGACTGGAAAATCCATCCAATAGAAACTTAGTCATTTCTTTAAAGTATCAGAAAGGCCATACAATGGAATTGTTAATGTTTTCAGTGTAAATATTTAATAACAAAGACAAAAATAAATTCTGCTCCTCTCTCTCTTTATTTATTTATCTTTTTTGCTGAGAAAGATTTGGCCTGAGCTAACATCTGTGTCAGTCTTCTTCTGTTTTGTATGTGGGATGCCAACACAGCATGGTCGCCAATGAGTGGTCTAGGTCCATGCCCAGGAACTGAACCCAGGCCACCAAAGCAGAGTGCACCAAACCTAACCACTAGGCCACAGGGATGGCACCTCCTTTCTCTCTTTTATATTAAGATTCATCTGTTTCAGCAAAGCTGATTGCAAACAAATACCTCTAGATCTGGGTTTCTTGTCAATCT
Organism: Equus asinus; assembly: GCF_041296235.1. Classification (NCBI taxonomy): domain Eukaryota; kingdom Metazoa; phylum Chordata; class Mammalia; order Perissodactyla; family Equidae; genus Equus; species Equus asinus. The sequence goes on along the minus strand of NC_091794.1, from coordinate 46,071,201 downwards.
CAGCACTATTAACACCTTGTGCCAAATTAATTGCTTGTTGTGGGGGACTGTCTTGTATATTGCAGGATATTGAATAGTATTCCTGACATCTGCACCCTCTCAGCTGTGACAACTGAAAATGTCTCTAGACATTGCCAAATGTCTCCTATAGGGTAAAATCACTCCTGGTTAAGAGCCACTGTTCTAAAGCCTGTCTTACGTTGCCATGGTTCTGTTGGGAACCGGGGCTGCAGGTAAGCCAGAAGTAGGAAAGTCACATAACACAACATAATGTGACGCTATATGAATATTGAAGCCTCTCATATAATTGCTGTTGAAGCTGTAGTTAAAGGACATGGCCAGGATCTAGCAGAGATTCAGGAGGTATACATTAGGAAGAGATGGCAAATCACTAGTTTAGTTGGAGTGGAAAGTGTAGGGATGGAAGAGTAGAAAGGACTAACATTGGAGAATACAATGGCATGAGAAAAGATTAAGCAGTCAAGGGTTAAGTTCTTGCTAGTAAAACTTCTAAAACAAAAATAAATTCTGCAGCATGCTGGCCATTGTATCACACTAGTTATGCCACCTAACATCATCCTCTCAACGAGCAGGGTTTGATCTAGCTGGTCGTTTGTCTCCAACAGCATTTTCCTCATTGCTTGTTCTCTCCTCTGCCTTGAATTCCCTGGGGCATAGACATTTTTTCCTCAAGTCTGGAAACATCTCTACTGCTCACATAATTTCCTCTTTCTTTTCTAGCTAAGCATGTGTGTCTAACAGAGCAGGGCTGCAATATCATATATTGGCAAGTGGTGCCTTTTATACCTAGAAAACAACAAAAACAATCTTCATTTTGAAACATTGAGTTATTATTATAAAAAAAGCTAATTCCTCGCTTATTCTCACCGATACAAGCTTTAAAAAAGCTGTATTTCTATTATAACTTAGAAAATGCTGTGTATTAACAGAAAGGTTGCTATCTCTCTATGGATTGATCAATCAATCTATACTGGTTAATATTTTAAAATTTTACTTTCTACCTTCATTACCTTCTGACAACCTCTGTGGGCATTTGAAATAGTTGCTCTCATATCGAACATGCTGGTCATGTGCACAATTTTTAAAACATTCTTCTGACATCTCTGCCATAGTATGTGTTTGTTTGCATTTCTCTGGAATGTTGAATTGTCCTCAGGCCTCTAAGTTAGAACATATTTATCTTCCCAAATAAATTTCTCATAAGGACTTATCACAGACAGATTAAGTTCCCATGAATCTCTAGAATATTTGTTCTTTGTAAACCTTTACATAGCCTTCAGAAAACAAGCACAGCTTGGTACAGATTTATTCAGATCATTGTGTTATGTTGATGGATTTCCTTTGTGAAACCTAGTTCTAAAAAGGGTTTTTGCATTAAGGACTGAGTGACTGATTTAGACCAAATATGCTGCCTAAACCATTTGTGCATTAAATGAGGTCCAGATATTCCTAAGGTCTTTGAACAGTCAGAGTTCCTCTTCTGCTTTTTAACTCATTCCCACACTGCAGATGGACAAATGATTTATTTCACAAACTCATTTCCGAGTTAAAAGTTAGCTGAGAAAAAATTTCTCATGAACATATATTAGCGTTTTTTTGGACCTCATAATGTGACTAGAAAAGAAAATGGCTATGAGAGAAAGAATGCAAATACAAAAATATCTCTGTGTATCACTTCTCATATCAAAATATTATGGATAAGCTTTAATCACAAATCACATGCAAAAGCAGCCAACCAGAATAGGTCTGATTTTTATATTCTTCTGAATTAGAAAATACAATGACGGGAAATAAAAATTATTAACTAAAGCTCTAAAACATTTGAAGAAATATAGAACTAAACTTTTCATCTGGAATTGACCCAAATGTACCAGGTATTATTCAAATAGCAAAAATTATATATAATATGCACATATCTATCTGTTTGTCTATATGCAAATATATACCATCTGAACCACATTTAGCAGGTTTGGATCCTTCATCAGAAGGATAGAATGGATGTTCTTAATTTCAATAAAACAATAAAATAATTTCAAGATGAATGGTACTTTGCTTATCAAATATATTATTTTTAAAGGACATATCATTTAGGCCTGCACGTAGTATTCACTGAACATCCAGGGAGTTCTATCATATTATGGGAAAACCTTTTTTATTTCATACTCAAAGAAGAAATCCAGATAATTAATCTAACATGAAGATCCTAAACCATCCACTTCTGTGTACCTGTCACCACCATCATCTATGATCCGTGCACCAGCCAGTATGATCATTTTTAAAAGGTTATCAAATCATTTTACTTTTTTGCTTACAAGTCTATGACAGCTTTTCAGGCTTTTAGAATAACATGCAAATTCCTTGCTAGACTTTATTAAGTTCTGTATAATCTAGCCCTTACCTACCTTTCTAACTTTACCCCGTTCTCCTTGTCTCCCTCTCTTGCTACACTCCAGGCAGCCTTAAAACATCAGCTCAGGGGCCAGCCCCCATGGCTGAGTGGTTAAGTTCACATGCTCTGCTTCCGTGGCCCAGGGTTCGCCAGTTGGGATTCTGGGCACAGACTTAATGCATCGCTCATCAAGCCATGCTGCGGTGGCGTCCCACACAGAAGAACTAGAATGACTTACAAGTAGCATACACAACTACGTACTGGAGTTTGGAGGAGAAAAAAACCAGGAAGATTGGCAACAGATGTTAACTCAGGGCCAATCTTCCTCACCACATACAAAAAAAGCATACCTTAAAAAAAACAAACACCAGCTTAGGTCCTCTACATCAGCAGCTAGGCTCTCCTATTAACTGACTTCCTCATCTTCAAGTCTTAGTTGAAACAGTACTTCCTTGAGGAGGTTTAGATATATGTCACTCTCTTATTAGTCTCTTCCTCAGAACTTCATAGAACTTACCACAATTTATAATTCTGAGAAATTGTTACATTTGCATTTTATAGGACAATGGTCATTATAATAATGAATATACTTAATGTAAGCAAGATAACATTTCAAGGACAATTTTAACCTCAATTTCTCTCTGGTTTGAGAAAAATGTGAAGGTAAGCATGGTGATATTCACTTTCCCACACTCATTTAAAATAGCCATCAGTATAGACATATGTAGCATTGTGCTTACAGAGCAAATAGTACTGAAAATAGCATATAGTCTGGCTAGAGGTCTTAACTTTTTTCTTATCTCTATTGTCAACTCTATACCTTAATAATCACATTCATATTTATACTTAATTTTTCATGATTTTAAAATAGCAAACATCTTTGAAATGTTTATGACTCTATTAAATTTAAACCGAGTTAAAGTTGGCACATTATCACAGAATAAAACCACAATCTGTTTGATTTTAAAAATATACTTTTAAAAATCAGTTGCATTTTGAACCCCAAGGATTTTAAAATTTTAATTGAATATTGTTTTAGATTTTTTTATTGTCACGTTTTCAATTACCAAATGGTTATTTTTAAAGTGTTTTCTTAAATGGTACCAGATTATAGTGACTTACAATATTTGGATACAATCAAGTTATCAAAATAATTCAGATAAGAAACTACAAATGAATACGAATTTAACGACTGAACATATAAAAGAACTTATAAACTTAAATATTTGAATGAATTCAACTGAATTTTTCCTGCTAAAGTAGTCACTATTTTTCCAAACACTAGCCAATTCAAAATGGCTATCTATGATTTTTCTCTATTTGTGTTTCCTACTGTCTTTGGCATTTACAAAAGAATGAACTATAACGTAACCAAAATAAAATGTAACTTGATTCATTTCCATATGTGGTTAATGACCCATGGAAAATTTTTGAAGGTAACTCATCTTTACTGAATTATATTAGGTTATTAGAGAATCAGGAAGGAGTCTAGAAGTATCATTATTCTTTAAGATGGGCACTTTTTTCTTCTCAGAAAAAAATGGATCACAAAGAGAGTTTGTGCTCCATTTTACAAAGAACTTCAATATTAAACTGATTTTAAATAAATTTCTTTATTAAGATGATACTATAAATACATCTTAAGAAGCTGTAATGGAAAAATGAGATTGTATTTCTGCAGAAGCAAGTGGAGATCTTTCCCATTTAATCTAGGGCTCTCCATCCTCAAATAAATTGTTCTGTAGATGACACAAAGTAAGTGGCTTGGTTCTTTCTACACAGGATTTTTCAGATCAAGCTTTTATGAAGGACTATGACTACAGGGAATTTTACTGAACTGGAAAGTGTAAATGAAGGATCATTGATGAGATGTGTTGAGAGGAGAGCACAATCTGACATGCTGCGGCACTAAATGAACTTTGTTTTGTCTCCAGGGCAGCCATGACTTAATGAAATACAGCTCTGAGCAGAATAAACCAGAGTGCACAGAAAATTCATGATGAAAGCAGCTAAAAAGGAACTGCGATGTCCCCAGTATAGAATATATATGTTTGATATATGCGTGTATGTATTTGTGCATGTGTGTTTGTGTATATAGGGAGATTATATATGTATATATATGTATACATGTATATATTCCTATATAAAGATCTTCATTTTCCCTTCCTAAACGCATCTGATAAAATGGGAACATTTTTCTTCCTCAGTTATTGAAAGATCAAAAGCCATCATTTTAACATCAAATAGCATAACTTGGATTTTTTTTTATTAAAAAACTTGCCCTTACGATGTCTTTTCTCAAAGACAAGACATTGGTACTCTAGGTGGAGGCTGTTTATGTTTCTTTCTTTTTAAGAGATGCTTGACAGCTGCTCCCTGGAGAGGAGCTCGGACTGTTTAAATTTTTATTAGGCTATGGTATTTGAAATTTGGAGAATAGACATTAGCCTTTGAGGTGCAGTGTTTGATGGTATTAATCTTTTAAGCTGTAGTACTGTGAGAGAAGATTTTAGAGATTTGCTACAGACCATTTGCCGGGGGACAATGAAGCATTTGTGAACAATATATAGTGAAAATACGCTGGCAAACTTTCCATTAGACAATATAGGAAAATTGTACCGGTATGTTTTTCAGGTTTCAATGATATGTCAAATAACATAGCAACTAAGGGTGTAATGGGGTTTTTTCCATTTAGTTCTCATTTTCAGACAAAAGAAATGTCTCCCTGACTAGAATTGCTTTATATTGCAGGAGTAGTATATAGCATAAATTGCAATGAAAATAAGAGCCTGCAAAGTGAATAAAGAAGTATCAAAATGAATAAAGAAATAAGGGTGGCAAGAACTGGAGTGTGCATGTGTTCACATTCTTTTTGTAATGTAAAGGAACGCTTGCAGTGTTTCCAGAGAGCCAAGTAAATCTTAGTGAAATTCCTTTTATAAGCCTTACAGAAAAAGAAAGTTATTCCTTTAATTTTTTTCCTTAAAAGTGTTTCCCTCATCATTTGTAATCTAGCTACAATACTTTGAAACACCTTCCCATGATAACATAAACTGGCAGGAGGCCAAATTTAAGGCACACATTGATTTTTTATTTTATGTTGGTGAGGAAGATTGGCCCTGAGTTAACATTTGTTGCCAGTTCCTCTTTTTGCTTGAGGAAGATTGTCACTGAGCTGAATTCTGTGCCAATCTTCCCCTATTTTGTATGTGGGATGCCACCACAGCATGGCTTGATGAGTGGTGTGTAGGTCCATGCCCAGGATCCAAAACCATGAATCTTGAGCTGCCTGAGCATGCAAACTTAACCACTACACCACCAGTCCAGCGCCATTTATTTTAAGTAGCATGGTACACAGGCTGAGAGAAGAAAATTTACCAGCTTTAACCAGTCAAGGCATAAAGAGCAATAGTAGAGGCTTTGGTGAAAAAAGTTGTTTTTCTTTAATAAATAACATCATGCTCTGCTTCTTTTCTGCTTTAAGGCCTATATGGAGAAACTCATTGTTTACTGGATAGTGACTTTAGCAATACCATTTAAGCCAGTCACCTGCCTTAATACTGTAGTAAACTTTTTAAACTAACAGCTATTCCCAAAACAGTTCATTTCTCTGGAAAATCTGCATAGGAGATATTTCAATCAGAATCAGTTGGACTCCCAGAAGTATACTCATCCCTGTTGCCTGGTCACCTTGGGCTGCCATAACCAAATACCATGGACTAGGTGGGTTAAACAACAGACATTTATTTCCCACAGTTCTGGAGGCTGGGAAGTCCAAGATTGGGTTGCTGGTTGATTTGGTTTCCTGGTGAGGGCCCTCTTGCTGGCTTGCACCTGGCCACGTTCTCACTATGTCCTCACACAGCTGGGGTGGGGCAGGGGGGAGAAAGAGAGAAGGAAACAGCTGTCTGGTGTCTCGTCTTAATAGATAGTAATCCCAAGAGGATTGTCTTAACCTAATTAACCCCCAAAGACCCCATCTCTAAATAGCATCGCATTGGTTGTTAAGGCTTCAATATATGAGTTTGGAATGACACAATTTAGTCCATAGCACTGGGATTTTTTCTTTTTTACCTACTTTATCTTGTTTTGTTCATTTAATGCTCTTAGTTTTCTAAATAAAAATAAAATTATCTAATTGAATGGAATATTTAGGAACCTCTTTCATTCAGTGACTTTATATAATTAGTCATCTGTCAATGGGAAGAGTGAGGTTTTCCTATAAAATTATGTTATGGGTTTCATAGGTTTGATACCTATGTATCAGAGGTAATCATTTTAAGAATGATGCTAATTAAGATGTCATCTAATATAAAACGTAAGAGGGTATCTCACTTAAGGAGGTCCTCATATTTAAAAGAAAATAGTTTATAATATGAAACTTTGAAAAAGTATGATATTGATAATATTTACAAAGTCTGATTTTTGCAGAAAATTTACAATTTAATGCCAAAATTTAAAACAAAAATAAAAATAATATAATTGCAAATCTAGCTGACCAAATGAATTGTAAACTATATATTCCTCTATTTCTACACTACAATACCACTTACCAGATGGTAAATAGAAATATCTCACTATTGTGTGTGAGGATTCATTTTAAATCATGGGATTTTAAATAATTTTATAAATAAGCACTCTCTCTATGCGTATATATACATATATATATATATGTATATATACACATATATAGATTCCTTAAATACAATGGAAATGCCCTGTATTTTAATTACACGTTACATTAATGCAAGAAACTCAGAAAGAACTCAGTGAGAGGTAGAGCTGGGAATGTGTTGAAAAGAAAATGGATGTTTTACTCCAAAGCCAATTTGAACAAAGTGCTGTGAACAAGATTTTCAGATCATTTGTATTCAAGAATGCTTCTTAACAAGATGCTTATTTAACTGAAAACATAGACACAAGGACCAGTGTAATTGGTAACTTCAAAACATTTTTCTTTTTCATATTGTAGTGCATTAGCCTGTTAAGGAAAATAAGCAGTATAGTATGTTTTTATACAATGTGTGCACTTTTGCTTATTAAAAAGTATTACAAGTCATATTACTAATATGATTGACAAAAGTTTTTCTAAACACTAATTTCTTCCCTATCATTAATAAATTTAGGTAATTCTGATATTCTTTTAAAAGTATATGTTTTCAATTTCCCCATAGGCATTAGTTGACATAAAGCATCCCCAAAAAATAAATAAAAGAAGATAAAATGCCTAATACATTGGTGGTGCTCAATGAATGTTAGATATTTATTATGAAAGTAAAGCAAGCTTTTTAAAAGTAGCATGACATATATATGTATGTTTACTTGCACATTTATACATATTTCTACTTGTGTGTTTCAGTGAGATAATTGCAAATGTCTCTTTTACCTCTAAATGATCTTAAGAACTTTTGCTTGCAACCCAAGCCCCTCTACTTCCTGGAAATAGATGGCCCTGGTCATGATCTCCAGTCATCTCCTCTCCAAGAACAGGGAGAAAGAAAGGGAAGAGATCTACAAGGAGATTAAAAACAGAATGGGGACAGGGAAGAAATAAAGGTTTTAGAAGAAGCATCATAAATGTTAATAAGACATTTTCCTAAATCATATCTTTTCTTTTCCTTTTCTCACCCTTAGAACACTCTTACTCACTTCTACATAATTTTTCTTCACTACATTTTAGGCTTAAACAACAATCTGAGATTGTAACACCACTAACTACAATTGCTTTTTTCCATTGCCCTAAGTAGAAAGCACGCTGTCCAGTCTACTAGTCCACCTACTGTGGGACTTCTGGAGGGTCAGAAGCGGGAGAGAAGATCCGTGACAAATAAAATGCTATGTCTAAATGGCATTAAGATTGGACAGAAGAACAGCAGTATGTTTTGTGTTTACTTACCTCATTAAGTGTGCTTTCTTTCCTCCAATCAATGATAATTATTATTCTGGACTTATTTTGAGGTACTAACCAACAAAATTTCAAACATGAGTTTCTCTTGTGCGAAGAGAAAATTTTCATTCAAAGACTTTATAAAGTGATACAATAAAATTTAAAGTGAATTTATTTGAGCATGTATTACTTGAATCAAACCGTGTATCTGAAACTCTTTGTATATTATGTGGAGATAAAATATAAGTAGAAACCAAATCCAAAATAGTTAATAAATCTGGGGAGGAGGGAAATGACATATATAACCACATAAACATTAAAGACAATGTAAGATAGAATATCACTGCAATTCACCAGAAAGTCATTGTGATATACAGTCTTGGTTCTCAAATTGTGGTCTACGGAGCAGAAGCCCTAGGCACACTTAGATGCTTGTTGTAAATGCAAAATCTCGAACCCTATCTCACAGCTACTGAGTCAGAATTTGCATTTTTGCAAAATCCCCAGGTTTGATTTGTGTGCCTTATATATGAACAGTGTTCTTTATGTGGGTACATATTATTTTGTAAGGTGAGGGGCTGGGGAGGTAGGAGGAGGATGAGAGGAGCTAGGGCTGGAGATATATACTGTAGTCTGAAAAAGCCATTAATGAAACCATCAAGGTTTGCTTGGTGCAGACATCAGGCTCACCGTATCCGAGCTCCTGAACTCTGCCTTATAAACCAACCCCATTCATTCTTCAGGCCTTTCCCATTACCTTCTTTGTTAATCCAGGCCACGGTAACAACTGCTCACAACTGCTGGGTGTCCTCATATTTTTTTTAGTCTCCCTTCCTAAAATCTTTTTTCTGAAGGTTTCACAATGCACGTGAAAGATATAAAAATTCCCTTTCTGCAGGGTAGAGAATTCTTTACTGAGTAACCACTGGGTCAACCCAGGAATAGCCAGGCTGATATTTTTCCAGAATGCACTGGGCACCGTTGTATCTGTTGTAAAATATCGTGACCAACTCCCTAGAGAACAGCCATTACCATAGAAGTAAGACTTTTATTCTTTCTCCATAGTTCTCTGAATTCATGGCACTCTGAAAGCCAAGGATGAAATAAGATATTTGAGAGATTTTCATCCTTGTTATCTATTCCTATGTGACTATGTGACTTAAATTTTGATCCATTTTTATAACTTGATAAGTGTCACTCAACCACCAACCAAGAAGCAAATCAATAAAAGGTCAAATCCAAGAAAAAGCTATTTGAGGGCAGCTTTTAATTGAGAAAAACATTTTTAAACTTTAGCTCTAAATATAATATAGTAAGGCTCATATCGTATTCACCAAGAAACAACTAAATTTTATGAAGTCCGATGTGTTCTGATTATACAGACAGGAACGGATAAGAAAGAAACGGAATCTAGTGAAAAGCTGGGAGAGGAAAAAGAAAAAGAAACTCCAGTAAGGAAAGAGATTTTCTAAAAGAGGTGGAGACGCGAGAAATATTTATGCAGAGAAGATCACACAGAAGAGAAAAAAATGTATAGAGCCAGTAGGAGAAAAGTTCCCTAGGCTATGAGGTTGATGAGTTAATCAAGTTAGGCTGCTGGTCCTTTTCCGGAGTTTGTTTGTACTACAGTCATCAAAGTAAGCTATCACCTGTTATCCTTAGCCTTTGAAATTCCAATGAGCTTTTTAGCAATTATCCACTAGCCACTGCTCTTCAACCATTCTTATTATGCTTAACCTTCGGTATGCGTTTAACAGGAAGCCATGACAGCCTCCATGGGGGATTGATTTCATTCTCTTAGATGCAGTGTTACAGCCACAGCAATATCATTTCATAAGTACTCAGAATGGGCCAGATGAAATCAATTTCTTAGGGGATCTCCTTTTTCATGCAAAACACATATTCAGTTGGTTCCCTTATTTTTAGCATGGATTCTTTTCCTTTCACCCAGCTCCAGAACTCCAAAATACACACACATGCACACAAGCAAGGCTCTACAAACAGAACCCATTAGTTTTTTTCTTTTTTAACTTGTATTTTAAAATAATTCCAAACTTACAGAAGAGTTGTAAGAATTCCACAAAAACTTCACCAAGATTTTTCAAATATTAATGTTTTACCACATTTGCATTTTCTCTCGCTCATTAGTTTTCGTCTGAGCCATTTGTTAGAAAGTTGCAGACCTGCAGGTCCTGAGCACTCTTTTTTACTAAATGCTTCAGCATTCCCCTCCCTCCAAAAAAAAGAAAAAGGAAACTCTTTTACATTTAACCATCGTAATCAGTTATTTAAACATTGTTTCTGTTATTAAAATTGTTTGGCACCCTCAACCACTGAATGACTTATCTACAGTAAAATCAGAGTTTAAAGAACATCTTTTTTATTTCACATCTTTCTTCCCACAAGAGCATTTTTTCAGTTGCTGACATCTCTTTCTTCATATTTGTTCTTACACTTTTGTAAAGTATTTTGGAGATGCTGCAAAGCATAAAACTTTGAGTGAATACTGCTTTTTCTACATACTTATTCCCATCCCCTTCCTAAAATCCAGGCTTGACCCTACAAATAGTGTGATGTTATCTCACTTTGAATCAGACCAATAAAATATTCATCTTTAACAGTGGCATCTGAAGAACTGAAAATGGTTTATTTTGGTCAGCCAATGTAAAATTCCAGAATGACAATCTTTGCCTTTCTAACTTCATTGAAGTCATGTCAACTTGGATGTCTACCACATAAGGTTTTTGTGAGGATTAAGTGTGTTAATAAATGTAAAGCACTTAAGACGATGTTTGCTGGGTAGTAAGTATTGCATAAGAGCTGCTATTATTATTTTTTTATATAAAAAATTCTTCAAAATTATCTTTCCTTCCTATTATTTTTCCTACTGCCTTCCATGGTTATATCATATTCATGGCCACACAGGTTTACTTTGTTAGAGTGAATATCGACTTTCCCTCCTGCTCCCCATTACCTCATTCCGCCTTCGACTCCCAGGCAAATATATTTTACTATTTCTGCTTTTATATTGGTCTTGTTACTGCCACCAGCCTGGGCCAGGCCTCACCACATCATGTCTCTACTGTAGCATCACTACCCCAGTTCCAGCTACTCCCCAATTTGGTCTTTCCATACGAGACAACCAGATTAGCTTCTCCAAACACTTCTCAGAAACACAGCATCCTACCTCAGCCCTTCAGACCACAATACTCCTGCTGACAGCCCTCTATTTCTCTTTTAATCTATTCATTAAGTGAGAATATTTGTGAATGTCCTTTGTAGAGTAGAAAGTCCTATGCAGGATGTTACTGTTATGTTACATTTTAACTTTAACATCTCTGGTTTTTAATCTGTTGATAGGTGAAAATTCTATTTAGTGTTAACTATAATTCCATTCCCCAGTCGATGTGATGACACTGAAAATTAGTGTGTCCTTAAGGGGTTAACTTAACTATATGTCAATTGTAACTTTATATATATATATATTTTTTTTTTTGTCACTTCTATTTTTCATGGAGAAAAAGTGACCAATTTTTAAACAACCTGATAATGTAGATTGTGTTTTCTTTACCTTTCCCTCTCTTTACTCAGTTGAGTAAAGCATTGTGAAATCAACTCTGAATCTGTGATAGAAAAATCATATGAATAATATTTAGGCTAATGGATCATAGCTTAGAAATTCAACAGCAAGCAAAACAATTAACCTGAAAACCATTACTCACTGTCAGAGTTTCACATGTCAGAAGTACATTATTTACCTAGGAGGCAAAGATTATTTTATTTGGACTCCACATTGATTTAGGTAGCATCTACGTGAAGCTTCTGTAAGGAATTAAAGAAGGAAAATATCGAGTATCTACTATGTGCTTAATATATGTGCTATATGTGCTTGTATAGAAAGTCATTTCAGTGTGACTCAAGATTTTTATCATTGTGAGCCTCAGCTTCCATCCACTCCCACAGATTCAAGAATTCTAGGATTGAGAGGGGCTTAGATGGATAGTCCAAATCCCCATCCAAAACAGAAATCTCTCAGCATTTAGTTCAACGATCACAGTTGACCCACTGGTAGTCATAAAAAAAGCAGCCAAACCTACTTCTGGACAATTTAGTGTCTAAACTGAGGAACAATCCAGCCCCTGAGTATCTTGTACCCATGTGTCCTACCGATGACTTTTTGAGCAATATGAACATGACTACATCATATCCTTCACATGCAAATAGAAATAAGAACTCTGATGTCTCCCCTCCATGTTGTTTATTTTTCCTTTCTCCTGGCTCTATTTAGTCAATTCGTCTGTGCCTTACATGAGATGGTCTACAGACTCTGACATCATTCTTTAGTTTGTCAAAATGAAATATTCATAAATGCATCCAGTAATCCAGGTATGGATTGAGTTTGATGGGACGATAAACTCTAATCAAAAACTGTTGCGTTTCACTTAACGTCTAGAGCCGTTGCTTCATAGTTTTTCATTCATTAAGAAAATGATCGATAAAATCGTTATATTTTGTTCTGCTTTTTAAGATCAACTGCTGTCAAACTGTATTATGTCCAATTCTGTATTGTGCAATTGATTTTTGAATTTATTCAATGTTTTGCATTCATTCTTCTAAATTTTACTTTATTTTCTAAAGAAAAGATTGGATTGCCTTCAATGAGAGAATGGCTATGGATTCTGACTATGGATTTGCATTAAGAAATGAGACAAGTTTATAGCATTTTTATGGCTATTCCGCCATCTTGTGAATATGAGAACTCTCCATGGGTTCACACCTAGGATGCTATAGTAGACTGTGACTCAAAGAAGAGGCACCTAATTAAACGAGGATAAGAGAAAGGAAAGAAAAAAACACTCTAATTCTGTGGCTGTTTTCTGTCAAGCACAGGAAGAGGTATGTGAATTATCACTTTTTATTGACACTCAATCCTAAAAGGAAGCTATATATACATCTGTTCTCTTTGTACTCTACTGCGCTGGGTTTAAAGTCCAGAGACTCAGGCTCACATCTTTTATCCACCATTTGCTAGCCATGTGTTACAAGCAAGTTCCTTGAATCTTCATCTTAAAGTGGAGAACAGATGAGATTGAACTTCACAAAGACAATTCTCATTAATAAGTGCTGCCCACATTAAGGTTGTTCCTAACGCCAGGACACCACTATCTGCTGGACTAGAATATTTTCTGGATAGGAGTGGAAGGAAAAGCATCAGCTTTCTTCTTCAGGTTAGGAAGCTACTTTTTTTTCTCGTTTCATGAGATCATCATTCACTATCCATGGACATTTCTAAACCCAATCTCTCTAGTCAAACTTTGTTGTTCCCTTAATATACAAAGTAAATTTCCATATGAATCAGAGCCTAGAAAACTTTTTGATTTTCCTTCTGTGACACCTTTAAATTTTGTTCCCTTAGTCCATCAACATTTCTCACCTCCTACAACCTTTGATAACATCTTTTAAACTTGAAAAAAAATCCAAAGAGCTTTTCCTGGAATTTTTAGTTCTTTCAAAGCTACTTTGCTTTTGTGCCCCAGTAATAGGGCATTACAGAGCACAGCAGCGCGCGGATGATCCACTGCCATCATCCATCAGCAGGACTCCCTGGCTCCATGATGGATCATTGCATTACATCATCAGCCCAAGGGCTGACAGGAAAGAAAGTGCTTCAAACAGCCCTCTTTCATAAATTGTTTTAGTCCTAATGAAAGAAAAAATGGTTTGAAAGGGTATGGATGAATAGGAAAACTCACTATATCTTTCAGCTCTATATTGAATTATACACATGAAGAGCAGCCACCGAATTTTCGTGGTTCACAGGATAGAATTTTCTTTTCATTTTAAAAGTATGATACCAGTTAATATGTGTAATTGGTGACTGCAGTATTCGGCAACATCCTAAAGGGACTTTGGGTCATCTGAATTAAAGAAATGACTTAGATGGTATCAGTGTAGGTCTTATAATATGCGCATTTTGGCTATTCAGTAATGTATTACACATGTATGTTATTGCTCTATTAATCCAAATGTTTAATTAACTACTTGCTACATTTTGTATCCTTATCAGATAACAGAATTGTCACTGAACTTGAATGTATCCATTTACATATTTGTACATGAAAAATGTGAAACAAAAATTTGCATTCTTATTAAAGAAGACCAGTCGTGAACCCTGTTATCCATTTGCTCAATATTTGACATTTACTAGGGTCTTAATAAGTTTGCTGAAAGAATAGTTAGTCAAGTATATGACTAAACCTCTAACTTCACTTCTCTCTTTTTTAAGAAAATTTTCAATTTGAATTGCACGGCAATATCATGTTTTTGAAGATGAGTCAAGTACTTTTGCAAACAAACTACATAAGTATCTTATACAACTATATGAAAAATAATTTAAAATCTGGTGTCTCTGTTGGTTGTCATTACCAAGTTGTATGGAAAACATGGGCTTTGCAAGACAGTATATACTTTAATTTGCCAACACTGCACTTCTTTATTCCTAGATTAAATAGCATTGTGAACAAAATGAATTTTAGGACAAAGCCTGTTATATCTATCCTCCTGAATATACTTCCTCTGCATCATTTTCCAGTGGTAGGATTTGCTTGTTAAAAAATATAGTGGTGCACTCTGCTAGGGGCAAAGAGAACCCTGACCTAGAATATGAGCTTGTAAACTAGTTTCTACCTTTTCCTAATAACTCATTTAGTGTCTTAAAGAGATATTTTATCTTGAAAATTAAATATTAAAGTCTTTAATTTCCTTCTGAGGCCACTAATAAAACTGGGTAAAATGAGTTCATAAGCATTTTTACAGAGCTCTCATAATATCAGCACACAAGTCACACCATACTTTGGGATTCTGAATTTTCAGGTATTACATTACTAGCAAACTGTGAAACATTTAGTTACATCAATTGACTTCTTCTTTAACAGTCCCAGGACTCTCCTTGTCACCAATTTTCCCTCTTCTCACTCCAAGTTTTGTGACCTTGAGAAGCTCGTGTTCCACATGTCAGGGTCACCAGTTTGGGTGACAGTAACTCAATCCTTTTATTTTTCCCCAAATTTTTATTTCTCTGTCAATTATTCATCATTCTAGTTAATATAATAACCTTTTCTTAATTTACTTGCCAGGCCCAAAATTCTAATGTAATTCCTAGATTTAGGATTTAAACTCAGATCTTTGGATCTTTAGATACCAAGAGTTTTTCCCAAGGCTTTCTCTATCATGCCGAATATCTGTTATGAAGTTCTCCTAACCTTTAAAATACTCACCCACTTCTTTGGTGGCGTGGATATTGCATGGAAAATTATCATTAGAATTCCACTCCCAGAAACCTATGGCATCTACTAACCCTTCATATGTGCAGAGGGCTTTAGCTTTTATAAAGTGTCTCAGGGGCTGGTGCAGTACCATGGTGGTTAAGTTGGCCTGCTCTATGGCAGCCCAGGTTTCACAGGTTTGGACGCAGCCCTAGCACCACTCATCAAGCCATACTGTGGCAGCAACCCGCATAAAATAGAGGAGGACTGGCACAGATGTTAGCTCAGTGACAATCTTCCTCAAGTGAAAATAGGAAGATTGGTAACAGATGTTAGCTCAGGGCCAATCTTCTCCACCAAAAAGAAGATGTCTCCATATTGATTATTTTAAAAGATTGTGAGGTACCACAGGTGTTTTACACCATTTTCAGAGTAAGGAAAACGAGACTCAGAAGGTTAAAAAACTTGCCCAAAATTATGCAATCCTAGTCTAGTAAAGAGCCACACCAATCCTGGGTGGCGCCATGCTGCAGATATCATAATGCCTTCTTAATAACCCTGCCATGCTTGCCACTGATGTGATTGCCATTGAGAATGTCTTTGGGGTATTTCTCTTCTCCCAACTGTGGTGAAAATATTATATTTGTTTTTCCCATTCACCCCAATGAACATATGTTCTCTGTATTAAATCCACATCCACATCCAAAAAAAGTTCAAGGGATACATTATTAGGAGGACTTTCGTACTACACACCCATCTCTGAGTTCTGTTTTCAGGCCAGATTTCTGGCTTTGAAATTGAGTTTCTTGAATATTGTATTTTACTATGTAATTTACAAATCGTATTGGGAAACGAGACCATACAATCATATATTTTTTAGTGCAAAATACCCTTCACTTTTTACCTTAGAGTACCCAATTGGAGCCTCATTAAATATATTTGTATCAATTAAATATAGGAAGCAGTCAAATAAGAATCTTTCTGTTATTTACACACACATTTAGGATTTTTACAGTAAAAATCTTCAAACCATGTTTAAAACTTTACTGTCTTTGGTTGACTCTAGTTGTACACAGACATAAATTAAATAAGTCACCAGTGGCATTTTAAAAGTTTTAACCAGGATATATGGAACAACAGAACTTTGCAAGTAGAGTGAACAGCTTTTCTACAGGCCATCGGATGTAAGATTCCCTGTTTCTACTGAGCAGACTGCCTTCCTGGGAAGGAGAGAACCATTGCAGCTTAGTACTTGGACTTTCTCTTTTTTGGGGGAAGAATTGTAAATTGTTTTGTATGTTAAAGTGCAGAACAGTGAAGGAACAGTGAGTAATGACTTTGTGATATAGATTGCTGTCCAAAGGGAACAGAACAGAAGCCAGTAACATCATTCTAACTGGATCTAAAAATCAAAAGCATATATCTTTAAATGCAAGCATATGCATGCAATCACACACTCACATACACTCACAGTTAATATCATTTGACTACAATTCATATACATTACATATGGACAGACAAGACAGTTCCTAGTAATGTCTATGACTTGTCCTGTCTGAAGCTTGCTTAAGTTGTGATATTTCTCAGAATTAATCCATGCACACTCCTAACTAGGCAGTGCTAAATTTTATAGAACACATCAAATAAAGTTATCTGGTCAGACCTAGAGTAGCAGATTTTTATAATCTGACAAGCTATAAATATTTAATTTAAAATGATGCTATTGTAAAACATAGAGTTAATGTAGAAAATACACTGTTATGATTTAACTGTGCTCCTGTCTATGCACTATACTCAAAATTTGGAAAGTATTTCAGAAATTTTGGGTGTATATACATTCTACTTCAATGTCAAACAAATTTCTTTATTAAAATATTCATGGAAAAAGTTTTGGAAGGAAATAGACCAACCCATTCTTTTTCTCCAACTGAGGGTATTGTGGGTGATTTTTTCCTTTTTGTTACATTTCTTTTTTCCTCAATTTCCTATATTGAGTTCATTTTTTTTTTTTAACTTTAATGGATGAAGAGTTGCTTCCTTTTCTTTTTTTAAAGATTGGCACCTGAGCTAACATCTGTTGCCAATCTTCCGCTTTTTTCCTTTTTTCCTCTTCTTCGCCCCAAAGCCCCCAGGACATAGTTGTGTATTCTAGTTCTAGGTCCTTCTAGTTGTGCTATGTGGGACGCTGCCTCGGCGTGGCCTGACAAGCAGCGCCATGTCCGCGCCCGGGATCCCAACCAGTGAAAATGCGGGCCGCTGAAGCAGAGCACGCGAACTTAACCACTCTGCCACGGGGCCAGCCCCTGAGTTCATATTTTACAGTTTTTGGTTTTAAAAAGCTATTTTAGAAACTGACTAAGTAGAATACAAAATATTAATATTTACTGAAAGACTTAGCATTAATTACTATTCTGATTAGAAGCAGTGGCTATATTGATTGGTGATAAATTCTGTTACATTCCTTTGTTTATAAGCTTGATTGTTGTTTTGACATATTTATCACACGTTAAATATGAAGAAATAATTAAAGTCAGTGTTTTCAGCTAGGGGGAAAATTACTGAAATTTATGGGACAGGGTTCTTTTCAATTTTATAGTCAAGAGGAACGATCATTTGGACATCAAATAAGAGATTTTTCCTAGATTAGCAAGTCCCAATACAAAGAAAATGAAAGATTTTAAAATTCAATTATACTTGCATGCATTCAAAATATAATCATTTACTCATGACTTTCCATTGTGTTATATTCTCAAGAAATATGAGTAGTCTTGACAATGGAAGTAAAACCATAGTTACAATTAATAAACTTACAGTTTATTCTTCATGTTAAAAATCAGTCTTTAACCATGAGGTTGCGACAACTTGGACAGCATTATTGTTCAATGATGCATTTGGCTCATCACGGGAAAGTAGAAGAGTAAAGTGATGGGAGCACAGGCTCCAGAGTCAGACCTAAAGTGGACTCTTGGCTCTGCCACCCACTAGCTTTATGAATTTGGGCAAGTTCTTTAGTCTCCCTTTGTCTCAGTTTTCTCATGCATAAAATATGGACCCAAAAAAAAGTAAAGTGCTTAATAATGCCTGACACAGTAGGAAGTTCATGATGCAGATTAACAATTATTATAGTTATGGTTAGTGATTTCCACCAATTATGGATGTTGATAAAGGAAATTTGTGCATACTATGTGGGATATTCACAAATTATTTATAAAGCAGGCAGTGCATTGTTTGTGTTATATTTGCCACATAAAACGCAACCTCTGTACTCTCAAGAGTAAGTGGAAAGGAGAGCAAACTATCTTGTCAATCTAGGGCAAAAGCTTTTTCCTTTGATTTATTCAGATAACTGATCCCAGAAGTACACTTTCTTTTTTTACTTGAATTATAGTTATAATTTTCGCCGTTCTCCACATAGTGCGTGTAGTCAGCCTAGGTGTTATTCAATAGACCTGTTCCAACATCTACTGTGATTGATTTATTTAGAAATACCTCCAGGCCAAAATGAGAATGAAAATAAATGGAACAGAGGAAAGTGCCCTGCTGCAAGCAAGAGCTACAAATTGAGGTTAAGAGTAATTGCTTTGGCATAATTGTTATTTGTAATCTTAGAACAAATGCAAATCTCCCATTAGGAGCAGTAAATCTAGTGCTTAAAGAAGGAGATGAGTATTTCACTTCCTAGCAATGGGAAGCCGTAGCTGAATGCTAAATGCAACGACATAAAAATTCCCTCAGGTCTTTCATTTGGACTAATAATGTGGGGGATGTGGTGGACACAAGAGTACCTCAGAAAATGAATATCGAGATATGATTTACTTGCTCTATGTATTTTCTTTCTCCAAGATACTTTACAAAAACTTTTTATTTACAGACTTTTCATTTGCTCTCTTTCGTAAATACTTCGTATTTAACTGAGACTGGCTTCCAGAAAGCCTGATGTGCGTTTTATGGTTATTAGTCTTCAAACCTTCATCACTGAAGTAGATAATAAGGTGAAATTATCTTTATTTTAAAGAAATGAGAATAGAAGTATAGAGAGGTTCAGTAACTTTCCCAAGGTTATAAAATCATTCTGTGATAGATCTGGAAAGAGTATAAAGAATATGTGATTCAAAAGCATTTTAACTACCACATCATTGTTTTTCAGATTATTATTTTAAATCAATGGTTATTATTACCAGTGGAGATTATGATAATCATAGTGACAAACCAAAGATTGTCATTAGATTTCTCAAATATCCCACAATTTCTGGGCCAAGATTATGACATAAGAAATGCTATATTTATTTTAAAATGAATTGCTTGCTTCACAAAAGAATAGTATTTTAAACTATTGCGTTAAAGGCTAGATAGGATTTAATTGAGTTCTTGGCTACACAGCAGGTTACCTTGTTGTCTTACATAGAAAAAAAGGGATTCTAAGGTCCCTGTGTACCTGCAAGAATATCTGAAAACGTGAGAAGTTGCAGAAAGGAGTGGATAGGTAAAATTGAATATGTGTATTTGAGGAAGTGATGGGTGCAGTGGGAGAAAAAATATATTGTAGTGTTGCAATAGAGTAATGAAAAACATCAGTATTCAGACAGTTGCTGAAGTATACATAGCCAGGGTCAAATATCAAGTGGATTTTTTAAGTCTCCGTGTCTGAGATCATGTCACCTTACTATTATTTGTTAGATGCTTGCAAGAAGAAATTTTAGTATGGTATAAATATATTTTTAACTTAAAACATTTATTTTTTAGATTTTTAAAGAATGCCATATCAACCCTTGAGAGGAAAGGGCACAATTCATAGTCCATTGCAAAACCAGAATAGTAACACTGCTTTAGATGAATGGGTATGTTTGAACTCTAGAGAAATTGAACATTTCTGGGGGTTATTACCCTAAGACTGCTACCCACATTTGGGCTCAGCTTTCTCACAAGGTCCTGAATAGTTTGAGAACAGAGTTTTAATTTGAAATCCATTTCTAAGGAGCAATGTCGCCAAGGCCACCCTCTGATACATCCTTTTAACGTGTGACCTCCTCCCATTGAACCCACATAGTGACAGCTTTTGATCTGTGCTCACAGTTAATCATTTATGGTGCCCTGGATTGGGAGAGACATTCTTTCCAAAACAGTGACAGAGTTATAGCAATATAATCCCAACCTGATTCAGTGAGACCATCTATTTTTCGTTAATAAAATAAAATAAAAGAGCTGTCAAGCACTATTTATGCCCCCCGCTGCCATTTCTATATGAAAAGAACACAGCCCCTTCTTTCAATTTAGTAAGGAGGAAAAAGAGTCACAGAAGAGTTAGAGATGAAAGAAAAATTAAACACAATGCAAAAGGGAGAGTGTCTTTTAGCATACATTAGGGAGATGAGAGTAAAACATCAAGGACACCAGTATCGCTGGCAATCATTCCCTCACAAAAAGAAACACCAGTGATTGAAAGTTGGTAGCTTTATCACTCTTTCTTTCTCTTTCTTGTAGGCTGCAAAGTGTGGTCCAATTTTAGTGTGAAACTGACCTAGCTGAATGATTGTGTGTACCTAACAAAGAAAATTCACAAGCGCAAATTTATTTTTAAGCTGTTTATTGAAAAATGTCATGCAATTATAGCAAGAGCAGGTGTAGAGTCCAGAAATATTTTACAGGGTAAACATGGCTTTAGTGAGGGGCAAAAGTTGCTAATTTTTCCCCCTTAAAGCTTAATATTATTACTAATGATTTATACAAATGAAGCAAATTTAGAGAAACGGCTCATTTTTTACTTTATTCTTATGAGGATGATAACCCTCACCTTTATCATTGGTTGTCTACCTAATTCAATAATTAAGAATCCAGTTAATTTGTTTGAGATAATAAATCTATTCTCTGGGTGCCTACTCTGTACCAAGCATAATGTCAATGACTGAGATGTTTATAAAGATAAATAAGATAATATTCTCGAGTTCCTGGAGATTACAAACAAGTAGAAAACTCAGACTGTAAGAAAAGGAAAGGGCAGTCCATGAATAATGAGATACAAAAGCCTTGGAACTATAGAAAAGAGAGAAAGAATATGAGTTAGCTTCTTTAAAAAAAAAAAGAAGTATTTAAATGGGTTTTGAAAGATCAGCAGGATTCTAACAAGTGATCAAAATGCAGAGAAAATAGATTTAAATTTGATTTACTTCGTTGCAGACAAGGAGCAAAGATAACACTAAGTAACGTGTTTTTCACGTGGGAGACATGGTTTGGAAGAAATTACTGCGTATCTTGATCTGCAATAACCAGATCAGTGACACTTTGTAATATTGTTTACCTGTATTTTTCAATATAGCAAACCTCCTCTTGGCACTGCATGCTGCTGCCACATGGAACAACATAAATTTACTGAATAAACCATCTAGGCTCACTCCCCCAGGCTTTCTCTGCATGGTTTCCTTTGTACCTGTAAGTCCACCCCACCCTTCTTATCCACTGAGCATATGCACATATACCTGGCTATTTATTATGTCTTGAGGGTTCATTGTGGGAGTCCCCTCTTCTGAGAAGCATTTTCGGAAACCACCCATCCCAAATCTAAATTAAGCACTCCTCCTCAGGGCCACGCAGCCCATGACTGTTACCTTTATCACAGAATTTATTTTGCTTTATTTCGGTTGCCAGCTTGTTTTTCTATCTCCTCCATTAGATTGTAAATTCCTTGAGGGCAAAGACCAAATAGTATCAGATGAGCCTTTTTATCTACAGCACCTGGAACAGAGCCTGCCCTATAGAAGGCACTGACTCAATAAATATTTGTCGACTGGGAAAAACAAAAATAGGAAAATGCAGAAAGGATGTCTCTGAATAAACTTGGAATTTCATCCAATCTTCAGCTGGCCAGTAAAATCAGTAGGTGATGGTACTCCGCTCACCCACAGATCCTGTACTTTCTCTCACCTTCACTTTTCATATCTGTAATCAGCAGAACCTACCAATCCTTCCTTCTAAATGTTTTTTTCCATTGCCACTTCTTTTTTTAATCTCTGCTATCATTGCTTTAATGCAGTACCTCATTCTTCACCTGGACAGTATTGCAATAACCTCTTAACGGGTCTCCCAGTTGCAATAAATGCCTATTAAATTGAAATCGTTGAAACATTTAAAGTAATACCCTTATTTTGAAAATAAATCAACTAGCAAGTACCTGCTGCCCACCTACAATGTGCATTCAGGTGTGCTTTGGGGGAGTCAGAAGAAGCAGAGCATAGAAGCTATCACTCTACTCCCAAACACTGTAATGTGGCCGTGCAGAACCGTGAAAAAGTGCTCCTCAAAGTGCACGTGCATGCGAATCACCTGGAGATCTTACTAAAGTACAGATTCGGTAGGTCTTGGGTGATGCCTGAGATTTTACATTTCCACCAAGTTCCCAGGTGATGGAGTGCTGCTTGCCTATGGACTGCCCTTTGAGTAGAAAGATATTAAAACCCACTAAGTGCCTTAGAGTGGCCTCCTGGTTAAGATTCTGAGGACAGGCAGGCTTCACGGAGGCAGTAGCAGATGTAATGAAAAATTTACCGTGTTGAGAGAATGTAAACCGAGAAGATGTCCATGCCCTCTTCCTGGTTGGTTTCTAAGACTTGGCTCACTTCTCATACCCTCTCTAAAGCCTGTCTGAATCTCCCTGGTACAATCACACTGCTGTTTTATCTCCCAACCCCTTTCTTATCCATCCTCAAAAGTACACTCAGAGAAATCTTTATAAAATACAAATCTGACTCTGTCACTCCTAGGCTTAAAGCCCTTTAGTGTCTTTCCATCGCCTGCTATATAAATTCCGGACTTGAAGGCTCTTCCCACACTGGCCTTGCCCAGCTCTCCAGCCTCACTCTCCACCACTTCCACCACACGTTACCTGCATTTGCCTGGGTTTCACTAGGTGCTTTCATACCTCTGCTTTTCACAGGCTGCTGCCTTTGCCTAAAGAGCCCTGTTCCCATTGTCTATTAGACAAAGTGTAGCCATCCTTCAGAGGAAACTCCCCTCCTCCCACAGCCTGCCTTGACCTGGCCCAGCAGGGCAAAGTATTTCAAGATCCTTTTTAGTTCCACAGCACTTAGTTTATTGCATTCATCTATTCATTTCCGGTGATGTCGCCACTCCCGTATGAGCCTGATGGGAAGGATCCGAATCTCATCCTTGCTTGCATCTTCCACCCATAAATATAGAAGGTACTTCAATAACTACTGTTTCAAAGAATGAATGGTTGAATAAATCTTTAATAGTTACTTGCTCAAATATCTCTAGTTACTGAAAAATAGCTGATGACAGCACTGATAAATAAAGCCAATGCATATCGTGATGAAATTTCAATATCTGAGGAAGTAAATGTTGGGGTGAAAGGGCAGGAGAAAGAAAAGATAGAGGCTAAAAGAGGAAAGTGCTAAGAAACACTGCACTGAGGAGGGGGAAAACAGATATTTAGGTCTTCCATGTTACATGCCCCCCTGCATGTGCACACACACACATGCACACGAGATTCATAATTTAAGCTGCCCTAAAAAATCCTAGAAAATTCTAACCCATCTCCAGAAATCAGCAGAAAAGACAGGAAAGTGTATGAATACACCTTCTTTTCAAGTCACTTCATTATTTGCCCAGGTCCTGGAAGCTGTGTCTCAGGGATTGGATTGAAGTGAAATGAGGTCTCGTGGTGAGAGCAGTTGATGTTCCTCCTATTTACAGATGGCATGATTATGCTTATAGGCAACATATGTGAATTATTACTTTTCACTTGAAAGCAAAACTTAATCTTGAATGTCAGGGAGCAATTCAAAGATGATCCTGAATAAAAATAAATCATGCCCTGTAGCAATTCATGAGAAAGCCACATAAGTGATCATATTGGTAAAAGAGAAGAGTATGTTTAGCATCTTTTCTAGACCACTGCTTGATTGAAAAATATGAGTCAAAAACACTAGACAAAGTGATAAGCAGTCAAACAGATGGAAAGTTTAAAAGATTACCTGTCATTTACACTAAATAAATTATATAATCAGAATTATTGTTACTCAGAAATCTTACATCACTGATATAAAGGGAACTTGGCAATGAGTAAGACGATGTAAAAGAATTTGGTATATCTCACCCCAAACAAAAAACACTAAACCAAAAATTGATGGAAATAGAAATATCAACAGGCAAGTATTCAAATTGTGAAGATTAGTGTCACATTACATAAGGATTAACCTCAAGATTACTTCAAATCATTCTTCTATAGCAATTAAATATATGTAATTCAATTTTCCTCTCCAAAATTATGAGTACTTTTCTATATCACCTTTCATTTTTATCCTTTTATCTCTAGTACATTAGAGTGCCTACTAGGTTGTAAGTTCAATATTTATGGAAGTTGAATAAAAATGAGTTATAATTAGTTGCCATATCCATGGATCAGAGCATCTATCTGCTGGGAACTGCACTGAGGAAAACAGAAGGAACAGAGGACATGGACCCTGCCCTCCTTCTTGGGCACTGAAGTACAATCAGAAGACAATACCAACAGTGGGAACAGTGGGGAACTGTGGAAGCCAAGATAGAAGCTCTATCATGCAGCTCAGAAGGAAATTGCTGCTGACGTTCAGTGTTGAGAAGATCTGCAATTCACTCTTGGTCTTGTGAGTTGGAGGTGAAAAAGGTAAAAAGACTTCAGGAGAAACTAGACATGAAGTAAAGTCCAGAGTGAAGAGATGTGAGGAGATAAAAAGCTCTCCAGAATTCAGCAAAGCTCATGATCATAGATCCAGAGGTAGGAATGAGTATAATACACAGCCAGACACCTGTAGCACAAATAAGATATGAATGGGACCTTTTAGAATTGGGACATGCACAGCCTGCCCAACTGTGTTCGAATGGCTTGCTATATAGCCCTGTGAACACGTTGTGCTGTTTTAAGCCTCTTTGAACTCAGTTGATTTCATCCTTTGAGACCTGAACATTACTGCCTCTGTGAAGCCTTTCCAGATCCTCAATTTTCCATCACATTCTGTACATCTATTATCAATTCTCTCCATAGGCCATAATTTATATAGTCATCCCGCCAACTTCACTACTGCCCCTCCCACATGTATTCTAAACCAGTCCTGTCATGTAGAATGTTCTGTGATGATGAAAATACGTCTGCACTGTCCAATGTAAGAGCCTCTAGCCATATTGACTACTGAGCACTTGAAATGTGACTAATGTTACAGAGGAAGTAAATTCTTTATATTATTATCTAATAGATGTAAATTAGAATTTGAGTAACCACATGTGGCTAGTGGCTACTGTATCAGACAGCGCAGTTCTAGACTATGAGCTTCTGAGGGAATGAACTGTGTATTATCATCTATATACTTTGACATATTCAGTCATGGTATGTATTCAATAAAGTTTTGTTGAATGAATAAATAAATAAAGAGTTAAATCTGAGTGAATCCCAGTGTGTATTTGACTGACTGAATGAACATAAATATTAGAATATAATGAATATGAATATTGGATGCATAAAAAAGTTAAAAATTTTAATGACAAAGATGAGAAGGGAAAATAAGGTGGTATGAACGGAGTTTACTTTTAAAAAATTATTGGTAATGGTGGCCTAGAATAGAAATTAAGCAAAAGATCTGATGAAATACTGATGCTCTATGTTGTTTATGTATTTATGTTTTATACAGCATTTATCCCCTTATATTGTGCTGTCTTAATTATATCTAATGTGACCTCCTTGAGAACAAGCACTTTTAATCTCACTGTATCTCCAGTTTCTAACACAAAGCCTAGAACACAGTAGGCACTCCATAAATGTTTATTGGATAAGCGAAATGAATAATAAAACAGGAAATCACTATTCAAATAAAACTAGCAGAGTTCATGTTCAGAAAGGAAAGGTGGCCCTTACAAAGGCCCTAAGTGACTCTCATCAATAAAGCATTCTGCAAACATCTACTTTACGTGTGCATTTATACCTCGTGCTTGAGAAACCTGTGTTGTTTCAAATAACTCTTCGGAAAACAAAATCACAACTGCCTTTTCTCCCTGTCCCCCATCTGTTGTTCTATGCAGTCCCATTGCTTTTAGTTTTAAATTTGATTTCAGCCTCTTTGGCTCTTTCACTATTTTCTTTTAAAATTTCCATGACCTTAAGAGTGGAATAGAGTTTCTTGTACTTTCTCCTGGTAGGTGGTTAACAGTATGCAAGGATAAAAATGTCACCAAAGACTAATCAGAACAAATTGCAGGAGTTTTGCCTAATGCTTCTGCTTCACACCTAACATGTTGACTAGCTTACCCAATTTATCATTGCTGATAGAGTGGAGTCTGCGTTCTATTTGGCAGCCAGTGCTGCTGCTCAGAGCATAGTTTTTTCACCCTGTCAAGTCAGAAGGGATTGTTCTTACTTCTCCCTTGAGAAGTGCCAAGTTTGGCTACAATCTTTACCTTCTTTTTCCCTACAGGTGGCTCAGGAATCAATAAGAAAACAGGTTTTATTTGATTGTTAATGATTAAATTAGACATAGTAATTCCAGAGACTGTCACTGAGCTCTTACTATGCAAGACCAAGTTCTAAGCGCTTTGAGGGATATAGAGGTAACTCATGCATGACCGTGAACTCTAAGAATAGGGTCTCTTCCAGAACATAAGATATATATCCTACAGTTACAAAGCAGAAATTAATAAGTTTGGGACAAAGATTTAGAGCACAGACCTGGGAAAGCAGCCTGGGAGTTGTATCTCAGTTCCTGTATTAGGAACTGTGTGACATTAGGCAAGATACATTAACCTCTCTGAGCTCTACTTTCCTCATCTGAATGACACTGACTTTTGTCTCCAGATTATGGAGCTATAATCTCACTAAAGTCATACCCTCTGGGGGAGGATGAGAGAGGCCAAGCGTGTGCAGACCTTACTGTTGTTCTGTCCCTGGCACGCCTGTAAAACACTTAGCCATGCCCTGGCACAGAGCAAAATGTTTTCAGAGTTCAGAGAGATGAATTTTTTTGCCATATGGATTGCCTGAATTTTGTCTGAGACTGAAAGACTGATAGGATTTAGATGTAGAAAACGCAAAGGCAGATGTGAGAAGAAGGGCATTGACTATACACAGTAATTCAAAGGGCCAGGAGATTTTGGCGTAGATTATTAATTTTTGGAATAATTATATTTATCTAAATATTGAGTGCCTGCAGTGTACGGCGTCCTATGCTCAGTACCCTGGGGAGGGATGACACAAATAAAGATGGTCTCTACCCTCCTGGGCGTAATTGAACTAGTAGAGGAAAATACATACGTATAGATCATGGTGGGAGGGTGATTAAGAAAGGGGGCTCCAGGACAAGTACTCAGGGAGAGCTGAGTGTGGAGTAGCCATCCATGATGCCCCACTTCAGGTCTGTTCCTTTGTGATGCGTCCTGCCTTATACTCTGTTGTAGCAGTGGGGTTAATGGTTGATTATTTTATCCTCATCTAGTAACCAGAGCAAGAGTTAGAGAGAACAACTTTAAATCCCATCCCAGTGACATGCTTACCGGCTCAGATAAGAAGGTTAGGGATTTGTAAGCACAGAGCTGCTTAGGAAATTTGGCAGCCATAACAGGCGTCAAACAAATCCAAGAGTCTCAACAAGTCCTGCTGACTTTAGAGCGGGGCATCTAATGGGAAAGCATCTTAGAAGTCAGGAATGATGACATTAGCTATTCCTAGCCACACCTTGACTGGATGGGCTCCTGGGAGAATCACTCCTTATCTCTAACCTCCACCATGATTTTCTCATTGGCAGAAGTAGCATTGTGGGTTTGCTGGGATGGTGGGCTCCTAGATGCCAGGGTCTGTGCTTCCATTACCTTTGTATACTCCACACTAAGCACAGCTCGTAGCACATCATAGATACTCATTAATATGTGTTGAATGAATCCATCAATCAATGTATCATTGAATGAATATAGTCTAGTGTTTGTCCAATAGTAAGATTAAAAGATTTGTAAAATAATTTTTAAAAATAGCTGAGTTCTATAATGTAAATACTTAAATGACATTTATCAAAGAGAATAAAGTTTTGAAGGCAGAACTAACAGCTGCCAAATGATTTTAATAATACAAAATAATGTTCGTGATAACATCCCCTCATGTTTGTATAACACTGGATGCTTTTCTAAGGTTCTTTTAGGTTTTTTTTATGGTTTTTAGTTTTGTATTTTGTATATTTATAAAATATAGAATACTTGAATTTGTATAAAATAATTATCTGTTCATCTAGAACGCTTGAAGAAATGAAAAGTTATAAAATAATAGCTAATAATAGTAAAAATAGTAAGAACAGCATCAAAAACACTAGCTACCATTCTTTGGAGAGTGGCTATGTTCCAGCTAGTACAGTAAGTACTTTTCATGTGTCATTTTATTTAATCCTCACAATAATCCTGTGAAATAGGAACTACTGTAAGCTCCTTGCTACAGTGGAGGAAATTCAGAGTTAGAAATCTTAGAATGTCAAAGATCATACAGCAAGGAAATAGCAAGACCAGGGTTGGAACCCAAGCCTGTCTGTCCCCAAAGTCCGTGCTCTGAACCACTCCACTAAACTTCCTCCCCAGTCCTGACTAACAAGAAGAACAACAATGACTAATGGTATGTATAAACTCATCAGATGTTCTATTTATCGGATCTTCATTGTATTATTTATCCTCCAAACAACAATAGGAAGTTGTAGATTTGGTTATCCAATTTCCGGATGAGAAAACTGAGGCTTAAAGAATCTTGGCTCCTTGCCCAAGTTTACAAAGCTAGTCTGTGGTAGAACACAGAATGGACTCAAGTTCACTTCAAAGAGCCAGCAGGGTTCTTAATCACCACCTTATACCAATGGTAATTAAATATTCTGGTTAAGAGAAAATTATTATATTTAGAGTATGTGAGTTTTTACTGTAGTGAGAATAAAATATCATACATACACTTAACATTAAAGTCACACCAAATATAATTTCCTCTTTCTACAATGATTAGAAAGGCACTTCACAATCTTGAAGTGCCTCATCATCTTGCACACAATTAGCATATAATAATATTTTTAAAGTGTGGGTATTTGAACCTTTGGGCCATTTAGCTTCTGAATATGTGGGAGTTTGTTTTAAACATTTTCCTTTAGTGTCTGGGTAAATTATTTTGAAGTCAAGTCTGAATGAAAGACACAGACCAAAGAGTACTTTTAATCCAAGCCCTACACCCTCACATGAAAGAAGAAATACCACCCTTTCCTAGGGGGATGAAGCATTATGGGGAAAGGGAACACATCTCTAGTGCCTTAAACCTTTTAAATCACTCTTCAACACCTATTTCATTTCATTAATAGTGCTTTCAACTGCCACCCTAATTGACTATTTGTTAATGGTCAGAAAAAGTTTCCCCATCCTTCAAATCTGTTTCATGAGAGTGAAATTTTCCCTAGCATCATAACAAAGGAAAAATATTCAAGTTACATAATGTGAAAGCACTTGCCATTTTGTTTGAGGTAGTGGGATTTAAGTTATGTATATGTCCATCATTCTTCAGCATGTTTCAAAATCTACTGTGCATTATCTTTTTTACAACTAATAGAACTCATTACTTTAATAGTCTAGTATTATGTAAATGTATTTTATCCAAATATCTAGTATCCATAAGCAGTTTATTCTCTATATCCCTGATGTAACATATCAAACAATAACTTATTTGTCAAAGGGAGACAGTTCATTAAAATTCAACAACCATTTCACCAGGATAAAAGAGAAACAGTATAAAAATTGACGTTGTGAAACTTAACGAATGAGGGGAAAAGGAAACTGCAAATCAGGAATTGCAGGCCTGCCCTCTAGGGCTATTTTTGGGTCACTTGTCTGAATTTTCATATTACAATTATTTTGCAAAAAGTCTCCAAGTTATTAGGCTGAGAGGGAAGACAATTTATGGCTAGGTGACAAATATCAGGGGCATTCAATCAATGAGAGCATGATGCCGCTTGGGACCTAAGAGGAGAAAAGGTACCACGCTTGAGCACTGTGCTACAACTCATTTTTTAAAAGTGAATTATTACATGATTCAGAAAGCACATTTTCTACTTTGTTGAGTTGTATTTAAGAAGCCTGGTGAATTGAGAGTTTTAGACTCTTTTATTGATGGTTTCAAATGCAATATTTTCTCCATATTTTTTTTTTAAAAAGAAAATATGAAGTACAGAAATAGCACCTACCAGAATGTTGGACGATTTAAAAAACAAAGAAAACAAACCTGCTGATTAGCTGACACTCATCCTATTGTAAAACTTACAGTATTAGGAAAGGTGCCCAATGGTTCATTTTTAGTTTTAGAAAAAAATGAAAACGTGACTTTTTAAGGTACTCAGACAAGTACAATTGTCTTTTATGATGTATCATAGATGCATCATAGAAATTAGTTTAAAATCAGCAATAAAATATTTTTGATTATAAAACCATCAGACATTTTTCATATAGATTATGTTCACCAAGATCATTTTATTCCAGTCATTAGTATATTCATTTATGCGTGTATACACATTTAAGAAGAAATTTCTTCATGGCTACATACAGGTGCTGGTTTTCACGTGTGCACAATTTATTAGTTAGCTATGGTTTATTAGATAGCTGTATAAAACTATTAACTAAATAAGTTTTGATCTTAAGTTCTCATCACTTCAGTGTTATCCACACTCTTCCAGAATCCCTTCTCTGTGTCCAAGCAGGCTCTACTTTACATAAGTCATTAGAGAAGGTCATATTTGACTCGTCATATGGCCAAATATACCGATTTTCCAGAAATCTATCTTTCCAAAGGCAAATATTAAGAATTTGATTAGGGACAGGAATCTTTAATATTTGAGGTTTTATTCTATTCTCTCTTCTTTCTGTTGACAGTAATATGTATATGTCTGTGTGTTTGTGTATGTATATATATATAACTATATATATAAATTTATACTTTATTATATATAAAACTGTTATTTTTATATAAATATCTTTATATATTTTATATTTATATATCTTATATAAGTATATTTATATTTAAATGACATATTTATGATAATATATATTAATATACATAATATATATAAAATACTAATACATAATAACAGATATATATATATAAAACTTGTATTTTTCTACATGCATCCAATATATTACATTTGTTCTTCCAGTTAACAGAAGCCCTTGCACATGGTAAAAATGGCACGTATTGTGAAAGGAATCCAAAGTTGCGAGGCTTGTTTGGCCCATTCATAGATCAAGTCTTCCGTAGAAATCCACTTTCTGGTCTCCACAAGTTTATTGTAAGGAGATGCTCTTATGTAAATAAGCAGACTTGTATAGTGATCTCCCGTAACATAGTTCTGCTTCATCAAAATTCCACCTGCTGTTAGAAAGTAGCATTTGGTGTCACAACCACTGCTCTGTTATGCCTGTGAAAAGAAGTAATCAAAGTACAGTATAGAGTTGTTTATTAGCACATGGTGGAGTGGTACAGCCATGCTTCCTTTTAAGCTGTTAGTCAAATTATATAGCTCATAAGCCAAAGACAAACGAACAAAGCTATTTTTGCTCCCAGTTTTGCTTTAGAAGAGATCAAAGAGTAAGGCTGGCTTGCAACTCTATGACCTGTCATTATGTGAAAAGTGTGTCTCTTGCCCAAAATGAAACTACAAATCACACGTCGTTTGATAGCATTCATATACTTGTTTGAACAGGCCATCTCGTTCAAGCTATGAAGAAAGTGCTGACAGGTGTTGTCTGCTTGGCAAAATTACAGCTGCAACAAAGCATCAAGAAGTGCAATCATTAAGAACACTTACACGCTGTATCCCAGGCTTTGGGCCTGAACACACACTTTCAGATTTGGAGTATTTTTTTCAATTTCAAAGGTTTATCTTCAGATAAAATAATCTGAGTGTTTGAGCATTACGCCTATCAAATTTACTTCTAGTGGGTTCCTTCTTCAATCTTGCAAATGAGGTCTTTTCATACAAAGATGAAAAAAGAATTAGAACTTCTTATCTATGCTGTTTGACAGAGGTTTGTTAAAAACAAACAAGCGTGACTGTGGCTTATACAAAGCCCATCATACGTACACTTCAATTAGTCTATTGTGTCTAAACCCCTGGAATTCCATTGTGTGTTGACCATATAGCAGGATACGCAGACCAGATATATGTTTTGTTTTTGACAGTGTCAGAGGGTGAAAAACCATTGTTTACTTGAAAAGATCATAAAAGATATGCTGCAACAAGATTTTTGAAACACATTAGAGAAATTTTATCTTAAAAAATTCAAAATCTTAAACAGAAAAATTATTTACTCTAAATTTAGTTTTTGAAAAATGATTGAATTCAATCAAGTAACCAGGGTTTTTTTGCCTACTTGATGACCGATAACTTCTTTGGGTAACTTTACTTTTTCAACTAGTTCCTTTGGTGTCCTAATTGCTCTTTGATGCAATTTAAAAGCAGATTAAATTCTTATAGAAATCAGTGATATTGGGCAGATGGTATTGTAACTCATGATTTTTGTTCTCAACAAGTTAACAGGGCAAATATATTTATTTATGTATTCATTCAGTATCCATTTATAAGTGTCTGCTCTGAGCTTAGCATTGAACTGGGCTCCCAGAGTAACACATATACAATGTAGACAATGTAGTTCCTGTCATGATTACTGTTGCTTAGTTTTTCTGTGTTTTGTCTTGTCTTCCTCACTGGCCTGCAAGCTCTTGGGAAAAGCTATGTAGTCTTCTGTGTTCCCCAAAGCACTTCTCACAAAGAACTTGCTTAATAGACTCTTGTTTTATTTGCCAGTGAGAAGCATGTGTTATGACCTTCCTTCCTTCCTTTGTTTCCTGCCACCCTCTTCCCCACCCAGCAACCCTGTCCACCCAGAACTGCTCACTGTTCCCTGACTGACTCGCATTTCCACATCTCTAGGCCTTTGCTCTTACTAATCTCCTGCTTAAAAAAAGTCCTATGCCCCTTTGGCCATAAACTTAACACCTACTTCAAAACCGAGAGGTAGTAGTTCCACTTAAAACGTATCACTCTTATAGCATTTATCTCATTGGCATATAATTAATTGTCTGCTCCTCTCACTAAGCTACTAGAAGTTTGCTATCATTTTTTTTTCATTTTGTACTCACAGTGCCCAAGAGAGTACGTAATGCTTAAGAGGATTCAAAAAGTGTTAGTTGAAGTCAATCTAATTAGTTAACACACATCGTTATTCTTCCATATTTTTGAAAAACATTTACTAAGCATTTATTATTTGCCGGTAACTGTGGGACACATACTGTTTTCATGCCAGGGTCATTTTGAAGCAATCTAATAAATAAATAAGTATCGGCCTTTTCAATTTATCTACTGGTTATAAAACAGACATACATAAATGACCCCTGGCCCACAGCCCTGGTGCCAGGTAGGATAAGAGATGTAAGAAGGTTCAAATATAGGGAGAATCAATGATGGGGTTAAGGTTAGTGAGAAAGTGAGAGCAAGGAATGGGGTGACCATGAAAGATATCTGTTAGCAAATTGATTTTACATTTTGATACAGCCTCATCAAAGTTACCATGTCAAAATACCCTGCCAGACATGAACATCTATAAGGTGACATATAAAAGTTGGTACAAAGGAACAAATAAGTTGACATATTATAGCTAAAGGGAGTTGGTTACACTTTAGACTTCATTCAGGAATCAGTCATTGCTAGCACTGGCTAAAGGATTAAGTAGAATAATTCTGTCTTGTGGTTGCTTCCAACTGTCTCCCTTTTTTCAGACTTCTCTGCTGCTCAGATTCCCCAGAGTACCTTCTCCACATATTCTCTATCTCAAAAGCCTCTCATCTTAAAATCTTTGACACCCAAGTGGGAAACGAATCATTGGTGTAATGATGATACTCTTTCTGAGAGCATTTGCATTTCAATGAGAGACATACTACCTTAAACCAAAGAAGTAAATTTTGAAGTGTGAAGTTTCAGGCAGCAGCAGAAATGAGAGTGGTAGGAATTTTCTCAGAGGCCCCATAAACAACCCAAAGCTTCTTACTCCTCTATTAGTCTCAGTCCTGTGCCTCTTGATGGAGTTTTCATGAGACAGAGAGAAACTGTATTACCTGGGAAATGAGTTCTAACTAAGATTATTCTATCCTGCCATGGAAAAATAGTGTAGATGGGTATATGGGAAAACAGAATGAATAATTGTTTGTTATAAAGAAAAAAACCAAAAGGATTATCTATGTCTCATTTCTAAAGGTAGCATCACTGTGCTATCTTGTGTAAGATTACTATTTTTAAACTTTGGTTCAGAAAATATGTATTAAAAAATTCTTCTCTGGTATTATCCCATAAGATCTTCCATTTGTTCTATTAATTTATTTCAAAAATTAATTTAAAAGCCAATATTCACCCCAGAGCTTAGAATAAATTTCACTTTGTTTATCATTTTTCTTCATTTACATTTACCCATGGTACTTCATAGCGCACCACAGTTAAATGTTGTTTCTATTCACTGGATCACAATGCTTCTCTATTTTGGCTTTTTTGGATTTTTTTACTAAAGGGACACAATATCTCTTAATCTGATTTAAGAGTCACTTTCTACAACTTTTCCCAAAATACCAAAAGCCCAAAATCTTAGCCAAAATTTGAGAAACAATCTTCATTATTCTTTTTTACATACATTCTACCTATCCATTTTCAGTGCTTCCAGCTAAATCAGGTTATTTAGATTATAGCCAGAGCTAAAGCAAACTCATACGTACATAATCATAAAGCTATTTGTAGTGAAAGAATTAAATTCTTTAAAATGAAATTATATATACATATTTATAGAGATAGATGACATAGTCATAGATAATGATGTAAATATAAATATAGCATTGCCTTTTAGAACTGAAAGGAATATTGCTGATAGTAAAGTACAACTTCTTCACTCAAAAAATAAAGGAAATGAGGCCCAGAAAGTTTCAGTGACTCAAGGTTATGTTTTTTATTCCAGTCACAGCTGGACCCAAATACAAAAGTCTTGACTTTTAGACTAGTTCTCTTCCCATAATATATAATAATTGTTGGAATTTTATCTTCAAAATAGAGTATAGAAGCAAGTTCATAATCTCTCGTATTTGGAAAACAGGGCTTTTAAAAATATCTTTAATGATATTTCAGAGGCATGATTCTTAACATTGTACCAGTAAAACATGTTTAAAAAGCTCCAGTAAGTAGACATATGAATAACTGAGGGTTTATTATGTTAACACTCAAAGAGACAATCTGACAAAACACATTAATAAGCCAGGAAGAGACACTGCAGATATTAGGGGGCTAATTAGTCTGTGAGATTGTCCCTCAAGCCAAATTCAGAGTCTGAATTTGGACTTGGATTTAGCGGAGGCTTAGAGAAATCTCTAGAGGTCAAACCCACTGATTATACAAGACAGCCTAAGCGTCTGTGCAAGAGCAGTACCTAGTACCCTTCTCCTGACATGCCATGCCATCTTGATTCCACATCAAGTTTAGAAGAGCTATTACTAAGGAATGGCAGGTACAGAAAATATGGCCCTTCTCTTGGAAACCATCAGTGAAAAGTTTAGGAAAAGTTGCCTGTATTACGGGAAATGAAGTATAATCAGGAGTCACAGTGGAAATCCACTAGTGTGGATTGCCCAAACATTCACACGGATTGGGGGTTGCCTGCAGTTCAGTGGGTTCATTCTGGGTTCACCAAGTGCCAGGCTTGGAGAGTAAAACTAACTCCTAGACTCCAGATATTGGAGGTCACTCGGCTCCTAATACTCTGCCAAGATTGACGAGGATTAACTACAAAGGAAGCAGCTCTAAACTTCTAAGTTGAATCTTCAGTAAGTATAGGTAGACTGTGTTCTAAAAGGCAGAGACTGACAATAATTAACTTAAAACTTTAGTTCTTAAAAATATTTTCATTAATTTAGTGCATTCACTTAGGCAGCATCATTTTATTACTAATGCCTGTTGTGTACCTGGCAATAGTCTCTAAACTCTCTATAATCTAGAATTTTGTCATACTCAATTTTTATCCCCAGCACCTAACATAACTTTATTGTTGTTGTTAGTGCCATTGAGTTGATTCTGATTCCTAGGGACCCTGTGTACAGCAGAGTAGAGACCTGCCATCCTCTCAGAGAATGTTCCACTGCTATATAGGGTTTTCATGCCAAACTTTTTTTGGAAATGGATGGCCAGGTCCTTCTTCCTAGTCTGTCTGGTCTGGAAGCTCCACTGAAACCTGTCCACCATGGGTGACCCTACTGGTTTTTGAAATACGGTGGCATAGCTTTCAGCATCACAGCAACTCACAGCTGCCACAGTCTGAAAACAAACAGATGGGCGGTGTGGTTTCCTGACCAGGAAACCAACCGTGGTCGAGGTGGTGAGAGCACTGAATCTTCACCACTAGACCACAGGGCTAGCTAACATAACTTTATAGCTACTGATAAATTGAGGACAATTCTGTATCAAATGTTTCTCTTGTTTTAATCACTTTGCGCGTAATCTGAAGATAAAATTTCCTGGGCTCTCCTAATAGTCATGCAAAATTATACTTACATTTTCGTTTACATTCGTTTGTAAACTAAAGTTGAAATCCATTTTCAAAAGTCTTCACTTTGAGTTTTATTCATCTTGGATCCACACTACATGCAATATTATCAGTTACAATGTGGATATGTTTAGAAAATTTTTATAACCCTTTCCCATGGCTAATGAGTTTAACTTTCATGCACAAAAGTTGCTATTTCATTAAAATTTTGCTGCATTTTATAGAATGGACCTCTTTTCTATAGCATTTTCTCTGATCATAGATCAAAAAGCACCCAGAAATATTTTTGGATTTATTTTCTGTAACAAATATTCATATGGCACTTAATTTGAAAAGTAAATCAGTTAAATTTTAAATAGTGGCCAACAATCAATGTTGTCAAGATCTACAATGTATAGAAAAAAATAGCACATGTAGAACTTTGTATATGCCAGACTCTATCCTAAGGGCTTTAAATATGTTGACTTTATTAATCTTTATGTCAACTTTATAAGTGGGAGCGGCTATTGCCCCAATTTTACAGATGAAGAAAAACTGCAGGTTAAGTAGTTTTCCCAAGGCCATTCAGCTTGCAAGTGGAGAAGCAGGAATTAAACCCAGGTGGTCAAACCCCAGAGTCTGTGCTTTTAATGAATATTTCATTCTGTCTATTTAGAACAAAGCGTTTTGTAACATTTTTGTTACTGGGGATGCATAGATGGCAAAAAAAATCACTATCCTTTTTAGCTATCACCTTTGCTGAAATGTTGGGGAGGCCATGCCCACAGAAGGTGAGAAGGTGTTATGTATCCAATTTTAACAAATAGAGCAGAGTATTGAAAAGGCAAGGGCAAATTTCAACAATGTAGTGTATGTGT
The DNA here is from genome assembly GCF_041296235.1 of Equus asinus. Classification (NCBI taxonomy): domain Eukaryota; kingdom Metazoa; phylum Chordata; class Mammalia; order Perissodactyla; family Equidae; genus Equus; species Equus asinus. The sequence continues at coordinate 46,033,179 of NC_091794.1, read as the reverse complement.
TGTGACCTAGCGATAAGCCAAAATTCTTTGTTTTGTCTTGAAGCCAACACTAATAAATTAATGAGTTTTTCTTTAGTCATTACTTTAAGACTATAGATTAAATATAAGTGAAGTGATCTCTGGTTGAAAGCAACAGAAGACAACTCTGACTCCCCTAAGCAAAAGGAAACGTGTTGGAAAAATAGTGGGGAGCCACAGAATCACAGGAAGGCTGGAAAACCAAGTTTGGAAACCGGCAGAAGCCAAGTCATCATGGCGGAGAAGGAAGGCAGAATTTTAGGTACAGTTTATATCAAGTACAGAGTGGTCAAGGGAGCCATCCTAGAATGAACGAATTCCAAATATTTTCACTCTGTTTGCTGCTCTACTCAAATTCCGATTCAAATTCTAATAAACGAGGACCCAATTAGCCCTGCTTCGGTAACATGACTCTTCCTTGGCTGGGAGAGGGAGAGGACTGGAATACAATCCTGCCAGGCTATGTTCAATGAGAACAGCATACCTTTCCTAACGACGACTGGACTTGCTATTAGAAAATGGAAATAAATATGGGCAGTCAAAATCCCACAAATATCCCTGGTTGCAACCTTCAAAACAATTACCATCATCTCGTGTGTATATACGTGGGTGGATTAGAGCAATCTGTTGTGAAAACTTTAAAATCATATTTTGTTAAAATATTTTTCTGATCATGAAAGTAACACATCCACTGTAGAAAATTTGGAAAATACACAAAAGGTCACCTATAATCCCAAGAACTATCTAGTAATAACATTCTCATGTTTTCCATTTCTTTCCTTCTGCAGAGAGTTATACATACACATATGTCCATGAACTATATAATACAAATTTGTGACAATTCCTGTAATTTTGCACTTTGCATTTGTTACTTAGTTGATTGTTATCATTTTTATACATCACTAATCTTCAAAAATATGATTCCATTAAATAGATGACCATGTATAATGCAACCATCCCACACTGCTGTACACTTAGGTTAATAAGTAATAACGATAATATAAATAATAAAAATAAAGTAGCTAATATTTGTTGAGCACGTACTTTGTCAGACATTCTGCAGAGTGCTTTACACAAAGTCTCATTTTACAGAACGGGAAACTAAAGCTTAGGGAGATAAATTCCCCAAAGCTCAAAGAGCTAGTGACTATTGAGTCGGGATTTGAACCCAGATGCTCTTTTGAGCCCGTGTTCTCAGTTGCTAGCTCTTTGTGTTATTATAAAATATATCATGATCTACGTCCTTACATATAAATGCTTTGTACAGCTTACTTACTTGAGATAAATCCCTAGATGTGAAATCATTGAATCAGAGTGTGAGTTTATGAAGTCCTTGATACATTTTGCCTCTACAAATATACTAAATTTTACTCCTCCTGAAAGAGGATGAGAAGGCTCATTTCATAATACTATTCCCAGCATTGGGCATTATTACTTAAATTTTCAAATTTGAGAATTTGAAAAAATGGGATCTTATTTTTATTTGAATTTTAATTAATAATGAGATTGACTATATTTCCATTAATTATTTTTATCTTTATTGTAATTAAGTGACATTCACTGAAACATGCTTATCTAGGAAACCCTCCTCTCAATACTTGTGTCTTTAGCCATCAGGCACAAATATTCCAATCGCATGAACTTTCACGCCCTGATAACCATTTTTTTCTCACGCTAGAGGAGTAGTATCCTCAGAATCTGCAAGTGTGTACGCCCCAGGGTAGAAATCGGCTCCAGTTTGTTCTTGCCTCGCCTAGTCTTTTTTTCTTAGTGGTACTGCTGACATGGATTCCAAGTCTCCCATCTCTCAAGTCTGCCTTCTCTTTACTGCACCACACTGCTTCCGCTCAGCACTTCAGGTCCCTGATAGCTTGCTCACCTCATGGGTGGGCAGGTTAAATGCTAGAGCCTGAAGGGGCCGGCCAGTGGCACAGCGGCTAAGTTCTAACCTTCTGCTTGGGTGGCCTGGGGTTTGCCGGTTCACATCCCAGGTGCAGACCTATGCACTGTTTGTCAAACCATGCTGTGATAGGCATCCCACATATAAACTAGAGAAAGATGGGCACAGATGTTACCTCAGGGCCAGTCTTCCTCAGCAAAAATAGAAAGATTAGCAGCAGATATTAGCTCAGAGCTAATCTTCCTCAAAACAAAAAACAAAAAAAACCTACAGCCTGGAGCTCCAGTGATTGCAAATTTGAAGGGATGAGGTCCAACGGAAGTAGGGATCAAGATGTGAGAAAATTCTCAAGTTCTTCTCAGAGCTTAAATGTAAAAGGAGAGGGCAACATTGAAAGAGATTTCTCATAAGTAAATGTGTCCCACCAAGCTTGCCATCCACTCCCAACTAAAGCTTGTGCCAAGGGTGTGAGGTAACGAAAGCTCATTTAGGTGAATGAGATAATGAGTCTTAAGATGATGGTAAGATGGTCCGCTGCACTTCTTTCTTTCCATGGTTCTCCTTTCCCTAATTTGCCCAGAGCTTTTAGGTGAAGTTTCTTGTTGAAGGCAGATCTTTTTCCCTCTGTGTTCTCTTTTTCATTCAAATTTCTTTCCATTCATTTTCTCCCTGCTTCTTACTCTTTGGTCATTCTTTTTTTTTCTTGTTCTTCTTTCTCTTCCCATTTGTCTATTTCTTTCTTCTTCTTCATATACTCTCAATCCACTTCTTTCTTCTTGTCTTACTGTTTTCACATGTCTCTGTCTCTTGATGTCTATCTTTTTTCTTATCTCTCTCCCCTGCAACATGTCTTCTGTACACAATACCCATGGTACTTGAGGAAATGATAAAATGACCAGGATCCAAATACAAACCCTCTTGCCCTACTAAGCTGAACACAGAGGGCTTGGTATTTCATTCTTGCTCCCTCTCCTCTTAAATAGCCACATCTATTTCCAGATGTAAAGACTGCTAATGATCTAGTAGGTTCACAGTGTAGATGGAATCCAATCATCTGCTGTTTGGTGCACAATGGCTTTTGTGTCTGCCAGCCATGCACACCCTATATAGTGACAATAGCACGCCTAGTTTATTTCTAAGCATGAGGGTGTTTTTCTACTTAAAAAAAAACCCACAGAAAAATAGTTTTGGAACTCAAAGTATTTTATCTAAAAGGTCAGAGATTCAGTGGAATTCTATTTTCTTTTTCTTGATATTTAAGTTGCCATTTTTCCGTACTATTAGCTGAGGTTTGGATATGTTTTCAACCTGAGTTCTCTCTGTCTCCTCCTTTTAGACTTTGCCTTAAACTCATAATCCTGCCTGCTTTTCAGAATGTTCAGTTTTCCATGGCAACAGAGATGCAAATGAAGAATTCTGGGTTACTGTGGGGAAGGAGTAGAGAACCTGAGCATGACTCATCCCAAAATCTGTTATTGGAGAATAAATATCTGCAGCAGTAATAATAGCAGTCAGCACTCACAGAAGTCAGTGAGCTGCACATGAGTGAAGGAGGGCAGGATTCGAGCCCTCAGTGAGTGCTGAAACATGTCAGTCAAGTAAATTGCCCTTATTTTTCTGTTAGAAGTTCTGGATTTTTTTTTCTTATAAGAGGGAAAATACTTCCTTTACGAAGTTTTTTTTTTTTTGACAGATTTGAAAGTGTCACTGAACAGATATGTCCATATGAAGTGCTTGCTTACTGAAGCACACGCTTAAGACCTTTCCTATGATTATTAGGGTTCTTGGCCATGTCTATCCATCTCACATCCCTGACTAGCAGAAATTCCCTGATGCTGCAGTGACCTGGACAAGAGGAATAATTTTCTACCCCTGTGAAGTCTGGCAAAGGTTACTATTCCAATTGCTACTAAGGATTTCCTTCACTGAGAGATGGTTACTCTTGTTGGAAAGTCCTGGGGTGCGCAGAGAGTAGAGGGAGGTGGATATGTAGGCATCACCCCTACAGATTACTTGGTTGCACATTTGTTCTTGGACAGCTGGAGGCACATGGATCGTAGGAGAAGTGGAAGCCATTAGAAGCATGCTTTCCTGTGGTGTTTTGTCTCAGGACTTTCTTCTCTTGCCCAGGGCACTGCAATTCCATCATCAACCATGCTGTTTCAGCTGCAGAAGGCAGATATAGATCTGATACTGAAGGAACGGATGAAAGATCAGACAGCACTCTCTCAATGCCTCTCCTTCAGCAGCACCAAGACAGGATGCCATCTTACACGAGTATAGACTTGGAGTTTTGGAATTGTAACTCATGAAGCAGGACCTTGAAAGAGGCGGATTTTTTATTAAGTATATTTCTACAGAATTTCTGGATTTGAATGATAAAGCTGTGGCTATTCTGTTGTTATTAGAGACTTAATCCAATCATTCTTTATTAAAAGAAAAAAACATTACCATAGCAACACAGACGCGAAACAGATTTCCTGGGTAGATATTATAATTCGATTCAGATAATATAGAACTTTTACTGAGTTGTTATTTTAAAATTATAATGATTATACAGATATTTTTCTCAAAGCATTTAATATTAACATTTTAAGGAAAAGGGACTCATAGCCAAAATACATTTTTTTATATTTTTCTATTAAACATGAGACAACTTGTATCTCCTGAAGTAAAATTAAATCAGATGATAAATGTTAATTAAATATGCATTGTTTCTGCAAATCTCTAATTTTTATACAACAACGGGGTTTTTGTTTTGTCTTTTAAAATTTTATAAAATTAGCTTGTTATTAGTTCAAGTCTTTACTAACATCTGATGCCAGAGTAGTTTTGTGGTTCTTTAAGGACAACAAATCAGAATATATGTTAACATTCCACAACACTCTAGAGTTGTTTCTAGAGGCAGAAATATTCTATGCATATCAAAAAAATTTTTAACTTAAATTTGATCAAGCAAAAGCATGCATTCATTTTGTTTACACTATATGTAAAGGAATCTTTATTGAATGTTCCAACTGATCAGTCACTGGATTTCATAAGATAAGCTTATTTGTGAATGGTAACTGAAGTGGAGTGTGTCAGATTCTGTTGGTGTTCGCTCCACTAAACATAGGGTTGTTTTTTTTTTCTAAATAATGAAGTTTAGAGTGAAAGTTCTGAGACAGCATAAGCTCATGAAGAAGCAAAAATGTAATCTGATTAGCAGGATTTGTGTCACATGATAAATTATAGAAGATTACGGAGTTTCCATGACTAACACTGTAGAAAGCTTCATAGACAAAGATCTGGGCTAACATGAATATTCTTTCCCCTTTAAGTCTGCTTAGCATACCATCTACCACAACTTTCCAACTTTTGAATTTCTAGGCAGATAAAACATTAAAATGCATATTAACTACACTTCAAATACGTTTTTTTTTTAGATGCCACCTGTAAACCCTTCTGGGTTACCCACCTCCAGATAGCATATCTTAGTCTGCAGGGGTTAACTAAGGAAGGATTTAAATGTGATAGTCAACAATGAGTTGGCAGAAACGGAACTTAGAAAACTAATCTCATGATCACAAAGTCTTTTGATCCAGAAATTATGTAATTGTGCTTAACATCAATAGTTAGCAAATTACTGTGGCACTTTTATTAGTTTCAAATAATTCAAAATAAAAAAACCATTTTATATGTTCAACAACTATGTCAAGTGACATAAAATATAATTGTAGCAATTTTACCCTTAGGAATCCACTGAATTTTCCTCTTAAGAAAACTAAGATATTCAAAACAAAGCACTTGAAGATTTAACATTGATTCTGTCATATTCCCTTTTCAGAATACAATTAGCCTGAGGTTAAAACTAAATATTGTATCATTACAATTTTCAAAAAGAAAATGGAGATGCTTCGAATTCCATTGCTCACTCTTGCTTCAGCACTTCTTTCATAGTTAGTTGGTACAGCTTTCCAAATTTAATACTAAAGGAAATTTTAACCTTAGTTAACATTGAAAAATCAAAGTAACTGTATTTTTGTTACCAAAAATAATATGTTAATGCTTATTATGGCAATCACTTTTAAAGTTTTCAACTTTTCAGGACTTGTACATGTTTTTAAGATACAGTAGCTATAGATGTACAGCTCTTTTGTATTTCTTTTTAAATTGTATTAACATAGGCGTTTGGTAGTTAAGTTTTGCAATAGCAAAATAATGAACTAAATCATCTGAAGATAAGTCTCTTTCTAATTTCTATAATTTTGCATTTAAAAAGAAAATATTGGGATAGATCACTATAAGTTGCATTTATTTTTAAATAAGAAATACAGTAACACTTAAATTCTGGTTAGAAAACGTGTACTCTTTTAATTTTAATGTTTCCACAATATATTCTAGAGAAGGATTCTGTTTTAAAGACTGTGTCCCAGAACGTCTAAGTTCAACCTTATAAGGTTCTCGTGAGAATCACTGAGGTAACTACATATAAAGTGCTTCAAGGCAGTGCCCAATAGGCAGTGGCCATGATTATTTTTATTAAATATGTTAATCAGCATAGATGAAGTGGCTTTGGAAATTCATGCGGTTAATTTAGTCAGTCTAGAACCCAAAAGAACAAATGGAGCCGCTGAGCAAACACCTCATTTGTTAAAGTCCAAATGAGTCTACCAAAACTCTCCAAAGATGATGACCATATTTGTTTCAAACCCAAAATAAGAACAGATGATTTGATTTAAAATCAAGAAAATGCGGTGTGCGTTCTCAAAATATTCACATATCATCTCCTGAGCAGTGACTTCCAAAGGCCTTGAGGAGGCACTGTGTTCTTTTCTTCATTTGGTCTTCTCTGTGTCTGCAGTGAGGGGAGAGAAAGCAGACGGTGTGCTCAGGACTCATCAGCTCTCAGTTACCAAGGTCAAGGAGGCAGGTCCAGCTCAAGGAGGCAATATCAGGTGCCACAGAAGCAGGGCCAATCCTTAGCAAAGTTGTGAATTATGGTTCAGCTAGATCACCTTTCCATCTTTCCAGAGAAAGCCCTGTTTTACCTGATGCTACGTCCCCTGACTCATAGGCTTCCCCTCAAACCCTTCACTTGCTCAAGCCCTCTCATTACAGATCTCCACCGAGGTCCCCCACTCACAGACAAGGAAGGAGTGCTTTGTGTTCTAGACTCATCCCCTTACTTAAGCTCTTCATTCAGACTGCTTTGGAAACCTGTCAGTGCTCTGTAGAAGTTACCTCCTAGAGTTTCCCAGGCTTTCTTTTCAGCTCCTGGTAAAATAAGCCATGCTAATGTCTTTGCTAAGAACTACTTGCTGGACTTCCTATCTTTACTGGCATTCTGGAGACCTGTGAAGAAGGGGGAAAAGAGCATTAGAATCCAGGCAGCACCCTATGTTCCTATCTTTGTGAAACTGGTGGGCTTTACAAGGTGGAGATACATCTTTACTTATTCAGCAAGACCTAGGTCTGGTAAAAAGAATAAATAAAAGTGATGCTCAGTTGGCGTGAGGCTCCTGGATCATCTGAGAGAAACTATGTCTGGTTGGGAGTGTGAACTATGATCTCCTGCATACTTGCCTTATTATCATCCCTTTCCCCTCCCTGGACCACCGTCTGAGTTACAATGACACACACACATCAAAGACTCACAATGGGTGAGACAGCCCTGCCCAGCCCCAAAGTTCCTGGGTTACCTTTTTGTGGGAAAAGTGAAAGGACATTAAAAATTCTCTTTCTCTTTCCTCTTTTTCCAGAGTGGAGAGATTTTCCAGCTGAATGCTGCTTAGGTTTTGAGGGTTTATACTTCTGGAGAACTAAATGGGGTCTGAAAAGAGTGGAAAGAACAGTAAATAAGGAATATCTGGGTGCTCAGGCCTAGGAGGTTAGTGTTCAGACGGGATAGATGTAGCGGGTCCGTGAGGACTCTGCATTGTTTTATTTCGCTCATCCATGATGAAGAAGGCAAGATTCGGGGACAGAAAGTGCTCATAATGAATAAAAACAACATGCTTGGCTGGTGTACCTCCCTATTTCATCTCCTGGTGCAATGGCCCTGCCCAGGTCGTACATAGGGTGAGACCTCAGCAGATCCTCCCGCCGTAGGAATGGGGCCTGGCCTGAAGGAGGCACTCAATACATATCTGTCCAACAAGTACGCCAGGATAGGGATACAGACAGAATGTGGTTCTGTTCTCAGCTCAATTAGAAATAAAATGAGCACTTTTTCTATTACAAAGAAATTGATTCATATTGTCTTCCCAAGCTAAGTGTGCAAACTGAATGGATTTTATGATAGTCCAAATGTATGGTTCCTGTACATGGATGCCACAGGCTATGAGAAATTTCTACTGTAAGGATATGTTGTACTCCAGGATACTTTTCTTATTCCATTCTCCAGATAAGACAGTCAAAAATAATTGTCCCCAAAGACATTTGCTTGTACCTTTTCATAACCATTAATAATTCTTCGTTTGTGTATCTTGCTACCTCACCAAACTATAATCTCTTTTTCTTCTTTGAACCCTTCACGGTGCCAAGCATAGAAATTTGCAAATTCTAGGTCTTCTGTAAAGGTTGAATTAATGTTCTTGTTAGAGATGCACAAATGAATTTCTCTTAATTCATATATATGCAAACTAGAACTGCTGCCAAATTCTAATTGGTAAATAATGCAAACACTGCTTCTATTTGCTTTGCTTTCTTTGAACATAGCCTATATTTTTCAAACCTCTTGACACTTCATAAAACAAAGCTTTAGCAAAAGGCGAATCAATTTCTTTTAACAGAGACTTCTTAAGAATTCCTTTTGGGGGCATGAATTAATGATATAAAAAGGGCATCCGCTCCCCATTATTTCCAGATCATGACAATATCATTCATTTCCAATTCTATGCTTCCTGCATGACCATGCAAAGGAAAGTGGCAGTCTGACTTTGCATTCTCATTTCAAACATATAGAGTAAGTAGTATGTAGGAGGTGGGGAGATGCGGTGGAAATCAGATTAAACTTTATTTCTCTTAGCAGAGCCTGTATTAAATCTGCAAAGCAAAGAACACAGGTGGAGGTGATCCGATTTGCTACCACAGCTTAATGGTGCGTTTATTCAGACAAGAAAAGGAAATAAATGGTAGGTCAAGGCAGATGACTCACCATTACTGTGGCTGCCATGACCTCCATTTCAAACGCCTCATTTAGAGAGCTAAGTCTGGGGTCGGAGATAGTCTAGGTCCTCACGGAAACTTCCCTAACCCTCTCTAATATTGCTGGCACATACCTGGCCTTAAGGAGCTTGCATTTATAAATCTGACAGCCTATCCATGTGTTGCCTTCAAAGGTGTGCCATTATCACAAGCTAATGCCATAACAGGGAAAAAAGAGAATGATAATTTATCAATTGTGAGAGCCAAGAAAATAAGTGCAGTGCCTAGAACCTCAGTGCAATCAGTAAAGGTCCAAAGGAAGTCAGCAGTAGACCTAAAAGAACTGAATACTCATCCTTCTTCCTTTTTCTGTGTTTGTGAGGGTCTTTAGTATATTTGCAGCAGGGAGCTATGTATGTGTCAAAGCCTAGTGATATAGGCGGGTAGCAATTCTATGTTTGTAACTGAGGTGCTGCTACTTTTGTTTGGATGACTTACTCAATCCTTTCCCCATCCTTCCCTGTGACTGCCCCGTTACTCTAGTCCTTTCTTACTGCAATCTTTAGCAATACTGCTTTAACTCATCCTTCAGATGAGCGTATGGAAGAACATCACAAAGTTTTATGTTTCTCAATACTTGTCACCATAAAAGTAGTATTTATTCTGCATTTTCCCATGGATCTGTCCACCACACAGGAGTAGATATATTCCTGGGGCTAAGTGTCTGATAAAGTGCTTAGGTCAGGTGAGAATATGTGTTTATTTGAGTAGGCATCTTATCAGTCTGGAGGAGGAGTGATGTTCACCACACTGGTACATCCCTACTGGCTGCTCTGGTGTCTGTCTACCTTTCTATCTTCATCTCCTACCCTCACTCAGATCAACATGCCTTAAACACCCGGCATTCTCTTTCTAGACCTACCAAAGTAATTCCTATCTTAGGGACTTTCTGTTGCCTCTTCCCGGAATATTCTCCCCCAGATCATCAGCTGGCAGGCTCTCCCTTAAAATTTACATCTGAGCTCACTTATCACTTCCATGAAATTCAAATCATCTATATTCCCCAACTCCTTCCTCACACCCTAGTGCCAGTTTTTGTCTGTCACGTCATCTCATTTAATATTCTTCATTTCACTTATCCACTATTTGAAATGATCATATTTACCTTCTTATTTGTTCCCTGTGTATTTCTCTCTTCTCTACTGTGAAAGATCTGTGAAATTAAGGGCTTCGTCTATGTTGTCCTCTGTTGTATCTCCAGCACCTTGAGGAGTTCCTGGCACACAGTGGGTATACAACAAATATTTGTTGAGTAAAGTAATGTGCCCGTCAAAGAGTATCGTAGAGAGGATTAATGAAGGCAACTGGTGTTAGCAAATGTGGTGAGGGAAATAGCTACCTATCTTCCCCAAGGACTGTATTTTCTGAAGCTCTGAAATGCCAGAATTTGGAAGCTGGGAAGACTTGAGGCCCGAAGGAAACAATACCATCAGTCTCTCAGCTAATAATAGGCAGGACTGAGACTAAGTTGAAGTCTTTGTACTGCTTTCCCTCTCCCTACCAACCCCCACCTTCAGACCTTGAGGCTCTAAACTCTACTCTCCTACTTACTTTCTTACAAATGGCATTTTTAAGTATAGAGACGTTTATTAGTTTTCCACAGATGCTATAACAGTTACCTCAAATGTAGTGGGTTAAAACACCACAATTACTATCTTACAACCGTGTATGTTAGAAGTCTGGCATAGGTCTCCCTGGGCTAAAATTAAAGTGTCAGCAGGGCAGCATTCTCTTCTAGAGGGTCTGGTGGGGAGTCCACTTCTTTGCCTTTTCTGGCTTGTAGAAGCCAGCCATTGTTCCCTGGATTATGGCTCCTTCCTCCATCTTCCAAGGCAGTAACGGCTAGTCAAGTCCTTCTCACATTGCATCACCCTGACTTCCTCTTCTGCCTCCTTCTTCCACATTTAAGGATCCTCATGATTATGTTGGGCCACCTTGCATGATTCAGAATGATGTCATTATTGTAAAGTCAGCTAATTAGCCATCTTAATTCCATCTGCAACCTTCCCCTGTGTAAGGTAACATATTCACAAATTTTGGAGAATAGGCTGTGGACATCTCCAGAGAGCATTGTTCATCTTATAAGAAGAAAAATGAAAAAAAACAATTTCGATAAGTCTCTCTCTTCCAAAGTAACTATAGTTTATGGTTTGGAGTATGTGGCACCATTTGAGTTGTAGGCAATTTTTGGTGTTCATAAATTCTGTTCAAGTAGTTGCTCACATTTGTAGTTAATTTTTCTGTTAAAGTATAGTTTTCCAAAAGTCAAAAATAGAACTCTCATATAAGTTTAAGATTAAACCCATTTCAATAATTTTATTCACCTTATTAACTAATAAAGGAGCCATGCTTGAAAGACTGGTTCAAAGGAGCATATGAGGAACAGAGATGTATATAATCAATCAAAGGAATGCTGAATGATTTTGCTAATGTTAAGAAACAAAGCTGTTTAATGTCCTACATGACTGTGAAATTATAACTTTGGGGGCTAATCTTTTCTACCAGACAGAAATCTACTGGGTAAGATATGACATAGATGAACTAGAAAGACTTGCAACTAGGATATACAGCTATGTGCTGGGGCTTTGGGGAGAAAAAAAGAAAAAGAGGAAAATTGGTGACAGATGTTAGTTCAGGGCCAATCTTTAAAAAAAAAAAAAGAATTACTGAATTTAAGTTTATGCATAATTTTAAGGTTACAATTTACTTTTGAAAACTATTACCTTTGTAAGTGATGATTTATAGAGTTTGTCTCTCTTGGATTTAAGATTAAGGATGAAGCACTGGCTTTCTGATGCTATTTTACCAAGCCTAATTTACAATTATTTGTCTTAAACTTAAGGCTTTTTTTAAAGGATTTACAATATATGCAAAACACTTCTAGTACTTCAACAGTAAATCATTTAAGACAACGTTACTCAAAAGATTTTGACTTACTCTAGGGTTATTTTGATGTTACTCTAAGTTTATTAGCTATAGTTTTGTGTCTTTGAGAACATTTGTAATTTATTTTTACCAACACAAACCAGAACACAGATTATCAGAAACAAAATTAAGCAATGCCTATGTCCTCAAAATTTAAACATTCCCACTATTTTCATTGTTTCTTTAGAATTGTTATATGTGCCATGTAACAGAGTTTCTGAATTGCACAATTATCTACCTGGATTTGCAGTAGTTATTCTGAAATGGTTAGTAAATTGCTGCAAACCTAGCTTCTAGAAACAGATAGTAGTGAATTCTTAGCCTTCTTTGCCATGCAACAAAAGTGGTCCCTATTGAAAGTGTTCATAAGGACTTCCCATATTTTTACGGGCACACATTTTAGTGTTATCTTCTGAGATAATGCTTATATCTTTAAGAATGGGCCCATACTCACATGTGCCTTTGGTGCCCCTTTTGGTTATCAAAGATGGTAGATTGCAAAATATTCAGTTACAAAGTTTTTAGAAAGCTTTCTGTTCTTTTTTATTTTTAAAGTATAGCAATAACCTAGTATACAGTTAGAATTAGTCTTGGCTATATATAGTACAGAAAAACCAAAAACATAGTGCCTTATAAAATAGGTGAGTATTTGTTTCTCAAGTAAAGGAAGTTCACAGATGATCGGTCAGGTGAAACAATGATATCAGGGACCCCAGATTCTATAATCCTAGTCTGAGTTCCTTCTTATTTTATAATCCAAGATAGTGGCTTCCTAGAAATTGCACCAAATCCTTACATTTAAACATTATTGTCTAAAACTTACCTGGGAAATGTGATTTTTTGGTTGGATGAATTGATACCCAGAAAAAAATCAAGAAAAGAGGGGAAAAGTGAATCCTTAGTGGCAATGAGCAGTTTCTGCCACACTTAGTCAATTATTTAAAATATTAGAATATGATGGAATTAACATACAGCTCAAATCAAAGTCAAGGCTTCTGAATTTCAGGTCCAACTATTATTAATTGGGAGTTTTTCCTGGTTAAATTACCTAAACTTTGAACCCCAAATCGTTATCTGACTTAACAGTGAACATATTTTGGGTTGCCAGTTCAAAAACTCAAGGATTATATAATATATTGTAATTTATATTTTCCTATTTTTATAACATTTCTTTCTTGGCTTAAGAGACAAATTTGGTTAGATTTAGCAATTATTATGCTCAAGACATAAACTAAGAATTTTTTGGAGAAATACTTAAGCACAGAGAGGGCCACTTGCTGTCCCACTAATAAAAACGTGACCTTCCAGAAGTCTGTGGATAAGCTTCAAAGCAGAAACACCTATTTAAAATTATATCTCCTGCCTAGGATTGAGCTGAGACACTGAATACTTTCCTCCATTTGAAACTTTGAGAACTATTTGCATATTAGGAGTATAAATCTTAGCTAATCCAGCAGGAGGGAAAGTATTTATTTTGTACTGAGAAAATTTTGTTTCAGGCACAGTGAAGATATTTGACTGATGATTGTCATCTTTTATATGCCTTGTAACTGTGATAGATGGTCTTGAGCTTCAATGATTCATAATGGCATTTGGAGGCATGTGAAAAAAAGCAGCTAACTCAGATGAAGGAGTCAGTAAAACATCACAGCAAATGTAGGTCACAGAAAACCATGGAAATCTAACAGAAGGACAGTGTGTTGCCCATGAATATACTTCGGGGACAGTAAAAGAAAACTATTTCTATACTAATCACTGGCTTCAAATAGAATCATGTTTTTATCTTTTCTGCTGCAGCCTTCCAGTGTGACAACCTTCCTCCCTTCGTTCCTTTCACTCTTTCAAACTCCCTCCCCACACAGAGCCAAATAGTTTTATGCTTGTTTCCTCTTAAATAGTTAAATCTCTTTAATATTCAGAGGAGAAAAATGTGACCCAGGGGAGATTCATGACAACCCCGCAGGGTGAGTTTTTGGCAGTATAGAGATTAGAAATCCAATTTTACTGGATTTCCAATCCACATTCAATTGCATTACTGTGTTCTTTAATAATTCCTTTTAAGTTGTGCCCTGTCCAGGTTTGGGTATCTGGTTAGTAGCTGAGCTGAGGCTAGAATATGGACTCCTCCCATTGCCTCCCTAATACCTCCCTCTATACACCTTGTCATCAGCAAACAGATTTGCATTCTAAGATTTTTTTAAACGGCTTCATGGAGTTCTTTATTTTCCAGTTATATTGGCCTTGAGCAATGGGTAGATGGAAGTGCCCCTTGATGAAATGTGGAAGACTGTATGAGAAGCAAAACTTTAGGAGCAGAGCAAGGATCTACCAAAGTACCTGACGCTTTAGGCTCACAACCAGTGATAACTACCTCCTAGGCCGTGTCCTTCTCTATATTTGCAATATTTAGTAACTGAAGTTTCACAGGATAGTTTAGATGTCAGATTGGGAGGCTGGGTTAGCTCAGAGAGCTCTAAAATCAAGATCTGTCATGTGTAGTTGGTAGATGTCACACATCCCTTTCCATCTCAAAATACCTTTCCCATTGACCTGTCAGGTACCTGAGTCACATCATCAGTAGTATTGCTTCTGCTATGTCATTGTCTACTGAAGGCCTTATTATATTAGACATATGCAAGTTATTCAGAAGTAGCATTTTAACAAGCTAGTCTCTCTATTAGTGTCCCAGGGCTGCCATAACAAGGCACCGCAAACTTGGTTATCTAGAACAGCAAGAATTTATTCTCTCATAGCTCTGGAAGTTAGAAGCCTGAATACAAGGTGTTGACAAGATCATGCACTTTCCAAAGCCTCTAGATGAGGACTCTTCCTTGCATTTTCCAGCTTCTTGTAGGCTTAGGTATTCCTCAGCTTGTGGCAGCATAACTCCAGTCTCTGCCTCTGACATCTCATGCCATTTTCTCCTCTTGTGTCTGCTTCCCATAACAACCTCAGTCGTGTTGAATTTAGGGCCCACCCTAATCCAGTGTGACCTCATATTAACTATTACATCTGCAATGACCCTATTTCCAAATAAGGTCATATTCTTAGGTAATGGGGGTTAGGACTTATCAAACTATCTTTTGGGGAAACACAATTCAAACTGTACAGTTTCCATTAACACAAAAGTTATTTATCAGGTTATTGAGACCTCACCTAGCAGGAAGCAAGAACCTTGAAAAAATGATAAACAAGATGGATGGATAAGTTTTTATGAAGTGAAGGGAGAGGGTGAGAGGGCAGAGAAGAAATATGAAGGAGTAGAGAATGAAGCCAGTATGGCAGCCCCAAGTGAGATACAACAACAGGCAATCCTTAGTCAACCAGAAGACTCTAGAAGTATATCAGGCGCCAAAGAGGGGCACCAAAAGATTATGCCAGCTAAAGGTATGAGGGGCGTGAGGAAGACAAACTTTACCTACTTCCTAAGTTTGCCTGGGCCAACAGATAAATGAACTTTAGAAGCAGAGTTTTGCAATTTAAAGTAAATTAAGTCAATGAATAATTTCCTCAGAAAATTGTCTTTGGCCCTCTCACAGCTCTTTTATGGCTTACACCATTTTTTTCCTGGGAAAAATTAATGCTCCAGACAAGTTGAATCTATACCACTTAAGTTCCCTTTAAATAATCAAGCAAAGTTAAAATGAGAATATTCATGGTAATAGAATCTGCCACCAGGGGAATGTAGCTTACCAAAAAAACTATGACTAATGCCATTCGTTGACCACCCCTTACCTTCCCGAGAGTAATAAGGTAACATTGCAGGAGGGAGGATTTAAGACAGATAATAAAAATGTTCCCAGTACAGTTTTTCGCAGTATTGCTGCCTCATCTTTCCTTGAGAGAGATTACGGAATAGGAAAGATATGGTCAGAAATGGTTTAAGTACAATGCTGCCTTGCTTCCCTCAGTCTTACAAATTCTTCTTAGTTTAACCAAAATCTTTCCTAGCACAAATGCTCTTTTTCTTCGCCTCTCAGTACAAACAGAGTTGCTTTTTCAATAAACAGCGATTATGCCCTTGAGAACATCACCTCATAACAGTACTGCAGCCAAGTAGTACTATTCCCATACTACCATATTGCCAGTACTTTGAAAAAATAGGAAACCATTTTTTGCATGTTTTGACAGGTTGCTTGAAATAAATTTGGATATTTTGTACTTAATTTGAAGAAGGAAGACTAAGTATGAATAAATATGGCAGAATGAATCACCAGCTGAACAGGATTGGCTCATGCAGTTATGGTACTTTAAAATGAGGCATCCTCCTCTTTGAAAAACTTGTTTGAGAGCTAACATGACCCTTCAAAATAAGACCACTCTGAAGAGAAGTGCATCAGCACAGCATAATTGAGGCATTGCTCACTGAGCCTTGGATCAGATAAGTAACCTACATTTCTCAAGCTTTATTTTCCCCCATGGGCTTCATTGTAATTGCAGTTTCTTGGTTCTTGACATTCTCCAAGTTTCCCACTCTGTTCAGGGATCCAGCTGACAGTAACCCATTTTCTATTGTTTGGGAGCATTTCATTAGTTCCCCAAAGTGAAGGATTGCCTCTGGGCTGTTATTGCCATTTATCGAGACTGCAATGATGCTCTAGTTCTGACAGAACAATCCTGGTTTATGTTCAGCTGGTGATTCATTCTGACCTAGATCATTTTCTGCCATATTTGTTCATACTCAGTCTTCTTTCTTTAAAATAAGTACAAAATATCCAAATATATTTCAAGCAACTTGTCAAAATATCCAAAAAATGGTTTCCTATTTTCTAAAATGCTGGAAAATGCTATTGTATTAGTCAAGGTTCTCCAGAGAAACAGAGACCTATATACATAAAGAGTTTTTATTATAAGGAATTGGTTCATGCATTCCTTATGACGCTGAGAAGTCCCAAGATCTGCAGTCTGCAAGCTGGAAACCCAGCCAAGTTGACATGTAGTTCCAGTCCAAATGCCAGCAAGCTCAAGACCAAGGAAGAACCCATGTGTCAGTCCAAGTCCAAGTCCAAAGACCAGAAAAGACCAGTGTCCCAGCTCAATAGGTCTTCTTACTTGGCCTTTTGTTCTATTCAGGTCTTCAGTTGACTAGATGAGGCCCACCCACACTGGGGAGGGCAATCTGCTTTACTCAGTCTACATTCACATGTTAATATCACCCAGAAACACTATTGCAGACACACCCGGAATAATGTTTGGCCAAATGCCTGGGCACTCTGTGACCCAGTCAAGCTGACACATAAAATCAACCATCACAGCTGTCAGTGGTACTAACTACTGCCATAATTACACAGATTGTCTGGGACACCACTCTGGAATGGAAACCAGAGACCCATGGAAGACACAGATAGGAGGCCTTGTGAAAGAGTACAGTGCAAATGACAAGAATTTTCAAGCCATATAGATTGGGTTTGGATCCTGCTTCTTCCACTCTTCGGTTGGGAAAGTTACATAACTCTCCACTCCTCAGTATCTGTATCTGTAAAATGGAGACTATTAAACCTACTCCATAGAGTTGCTATGAGAGTATTTCTCAAGGCAGCGTCCTCAGTCCATCTGCTACATAATCACATAATCAGAGGGGTTGCTTGCTTAGGCAGATTCGTAGACCCCATCCCTAAAGATACTGATGCCATAAATCTGGAATGCCGCCCAGATCTCTGACATTTTAGCAAACATCCCAGATGACTACCAAGCCTGCCAAGCCTAGACAACCACAGCTGTGAGATTTAAATGTAAACTATCTGGTACGTAGTAGGAGTACAACAAAATACATCTATCCTGGACAAACCATCAGCCCCTTGAAAACAGAGATGGTGTCTGTTCACCCTCGTATCCCTGATAGTCCAATGCTTTGGCACGTGGCAGATGCTTAGTAAATGTTTGTTGATGTAGATGGTTAGAAACGACAGTCAGAGTCTGATGCAAAACCCAGGAGAGACAGGAGATGTTTGATTCAAGTGAAATAGCATAGAAGCAAGACATACCGTCAGAAAATAAGTGGGATTGCGGATTGCAGTTCAGTTTTTCCAAATGTCAGCATTAGGGCAGAAGAGCATCCACCAGGTATTAGACAGGTAGAGGCCATCAGGAAGGCAGTGGAAGGAAGAAGTTAGAAAATACAATAGATACTGTAGCAGGAAGGGACTAGGCAGAGAGATGATGCAAAACTCATTGGCAATCAGGCCTAAGGTGTCCACAAAGTCTGAAAGGCAAGACACAGCAAGCTGGAGAACAGAGACTTTGCCCTGAGAGAGACTGTTCTAGCTGAGTTTGGGAATTTGTGGGGAGGTTCTGGTGGGTAAATCACCACGGGTAGGTAGTTTCAGGGATGGTACAGACTAATCAAAGCTAAAAATATACTGAAGGAAAATAGAAGCACCACTAGTTCTATGATAAAATCAGAAAAACTGAGCAGACCCACGCAATCAAAATTTTGGTTCTAAATCAGTATGGAGATCTCCTGCAAAGATGCACCTATTGGGACCCTATTTCACACTCTTTCCATCTCTGATCTAGACCTAGGAATATATGATTAATGTTTGACAACTGGAGCTAACGTAGTTGTTATTAGAATCGTAACCAAACCGTGACTAGATTGCTATGTGCAGAATATCCTGATAAAAGTATTCTTTGGCTACACACACACACTTGAAGACAAATTTAGACAAAGATCACATTCTTTCAAAAATCATAGTGAATTGACCATGTGAAAATGACATTACGTATTTGGGAAATATACCTGACATGTGTATATATCAACTGTTTCATTTTATATTTGATTACCCCAGATATTATCCTTAATGATGTATGGATCTATTTTCCTAGTCTTAACATAATACAGTTTTCCAGGGCATCACTTTACACAAGACTGTGCTTTCTCAGTACCTGAGTTATAGCCTTATATCTTATTATGCATATGAAATATTTAGACAGCAATTAGCCCAGTGATTCAGTGTATTAATTACTTGCTTTTTAGAAAGTAACATGCCAGCCATTTGCAAAGAAAATCACGAAAAAAATTCTACAGCAATACAAGCATTCGTGTGTTTTTACAGATAAGTCCATTACGTAGAGTCATTCATGGGGAATAAATGGCAAGCAAAAATAGGATTTATCAGGTAGAGCCCTAAGGGTTGTAGAAAACACAGGAAAATCCAATTAAAACTGCAGGGAGTTGGTTCAATCTCTTAATCGGCACTGCAGCACAGCAGATTAATATTATTGCCTACTATTTAAACTTTATTACTCCATTTTTCTGTCTGTGGTCCTCTGCTTTGCCAGCCCACCTTGAAAAGATGGCAGGCAGAACCATATAATACTTTTTATGGCCTTGGCATCGGCACTGTTTTGTGGCTTGAAAGATAAGTACCATTCTAGAAATGATGAGGTGAGGAAGCAGACGACACTTGAGCTTGTTTTATAAGCCAGAGTGTGGGGCTGTTTGCCCTGCATTCTAATCACGAAAGCCATCAGTGTGAGCACTTTGCCAGCTCCTACTGACTGACAGCAGAATTTACAGGAGTGATTTTTCTATAAAATTATCCTCATAAAGTCAGAGGCAGCAAGAGACAGTGACTATACAAAAACTCCAAATAGGTGGTGGTCTTGGGTTCCGATGATAACAAACACACCGACTTACCAAATGACCTTGGGCAAGTCACTCAACTTCTTAGTGTCATGAACAATCCTTGAAGTTTATTAAAAGCCAGATTCCTGAATAGGCAGTACTTACATAAACATATGTAACTTTTTCTTTTCTGAAAAAGTGAGTGTCTTAGTTTCCTGGGTCTGCCATAACAAATGATCACAAACTGGTTGGCTTAAAACATAGAAATCTATTCTCTAAAAGTTCTAGAGGCTAGAAATCCAAAATCAGTTTGTTGGCAGGGCCGTGCTCCCTCTTAGGTTCCTCTTAGGCAAGAACCTTCTTGCCTCTTCTGGTGATTCCCAGGAATCTCTGGCGTTCCTTGGCTTGTAGCTGCATCATTCCAATCTCTGCCTCCATTGTCACATGGCCTTCTCCCCTCTGTGCCTGTGTCTGAATGTCCCTCTCTTTTCCTTTATAAAGACACTAGTCATCGGATTTAGGGTCCATCCTAATCCGCATGAACTTATCTTAACTAATTATATCTGGAAAGGTCGTATTTCTAAATAAGTTTACATTCTGAGGTTCCTGGTGGACATGAATTTTGGGGAGACATTGTTGAACCCCTTCAGTGGAAGAATTAAATTTATGGTCCTAAATCTTTTAATATTTTGAGATGAATAGACACAAGTCTTCAAATAATTTAAATCATGTCTTTTCATTAATGGATTATTGCATATATATATTATACAGAGGCACAGTCTGCTTGATGTTATGGTATGTTAACTTATGCAGCAAGCATTTATTTTATTTGAAACCTCTTAGATAGTTAGCAATAATAGAAGCAGATTGTATAATTCTTTCTTGTAGTTTATTTTGCAAATATTTCAACTAACAAAAGACTTCTAGGGTTAAGAGTTCGTTCAAAATTTTGCTCTATATAGAGACTCAATAGGCAAAAGTTAATCTGATTCAAAGTTTAGAAAACTGATAAATCAGAGCCTTCTCTCACCCAAAATCAATGTGTACATTATTTTATATAGTAAACATATTACATATATGGCTTGCAAAGCAAATAATTTATTATTTCCTGATCTACATGGTTCTTTCTCACTTAATCATTTTTAGAATAAAAGCTTCCGAAGTTAGGTTTGAGGTCTATTTTGCATTGGCACAGAACTCATTAGATTCAACTCAGTCAATATATGGCCAAATACAATTCCTGTTTGGGCAAGCAAAGTTTTCTTTTCTCAGAGTTTGCAATTCTCTTCCATTTTTCAGGTTCACAAGACACATGTAAATGTAATCTCCCTTCCACACACCACTGGTTCATTTCTTTTGTCCATTTCTTCCCAGGTGTTGATTAGACCGTCTCAGTTGCTGTTTGTATCTATTTTACAGTATGCAGTTGTTGAATTGATGCAAATGGAAGTGTTTATTTGAAAATACAACTTTTTTCTTATACTTTTACTATTCTAAGGTTGTATTTTACTTTTTAAAGTATACCACTCATAATTTTTTCACATTTTCGAAATCAATTCTCATGTTTCATCTGATTTTTCTGCCTAGATTCTTACATGTTCTGTCCCACCAAAGAGGGGAGTAGCTGATCTGCACTCCTTTGGGGATTTTATACATCTCTTCTGTAAATCACTGAGAACATTTTCCCTTCTCTTAACAGGGTTCTCACATTGATCAGAGGAGAACTGACAACTTCACATTGTTCTTATCCCTCGCAGCACCTCCCACATCTCCTCCTACTCTTGTCTTCCTACCTAAATATGTGCTTTATCTGGCTTATTCTCCCTTTGTGCCAAATCAGTGTGCCAGTTCTGCTTTTTATATTTATCGTTAATCTGGTCAATGTCTTTTTGGTCCTTGATGACAAATTCCTACAGGGAAAGCTCAAATCTGTGTAATTTTCTTGGCAACTAGACCAAGCAAAGTATCACAAGCAATTAAGTTCCTAACAAGCTTGGTCTTCTCCCTTAGCTTTGAGGATACTTTTTCAGTCTCTTTCCCTCTCTCTTTTTCCTCTGTCCGTTACTTAATATTGGTATTCTCCAGGTTTTCTTCCTTTTCACTATTTCTTTACCTTACCTCACCCATTCACCTGCCTTCAACTAACCTGCCCCCTGGCAACTCTCAAATCAGTGTGTGCTGCCAGGTATCTTTTCCTGACTTCTAAACACGTATCCTAGATCCAGAAGTATTTTGTTGACAACTGAGTATTTCCTGTGTACTTCTTCAAGAAATGTTTTTCAAACTTTTTTAAACTGCTGCCACAGAAATAAATGCATTTTGCATCTCAAATCACAAAGTATACCCAAAGACACAAAACGGCCACATGGCTTGGTGTCCCCAGCATGACCATAATTCAACAAATCACCATCACCTCCCCAATTTCTCCTTCTCCTCTATTTTCTCTCCTGGTTAGTAACACCCCAATACAGAAATCTGAAAGTTATTTTGAACACTTCTGCCCCATATTTCATATCAAGTTGGCCATAAAGTTGTAAACATTCTGCTTCTTAAATATCCGTAAGGTTTAACCCCAACTCTCCATCCCATTGCGTGACTATTACTGCATCACAATCCTGATGGTTCTGCTTGTCTCTTATCTGTCTTCCATACTACTGCATAAATTATTTTCCTTCACCTTCTGTTTGCTTATCTTCCTCCTTCCATATGCAACTACTTTCTACAGATAGACAAGAAATGATGCCTTTCCTGAGTTACTCACAAGCCACTGGAGGAAATAGGACTGTAAACTAATTATTACCATACCTCATATAAAATGTTCTCCTAGAAATTTGAGCAATTTCAACATCTCAAAAAAGAAACGACATGGGAATCCAAGGGAATCACCTAACATAACACAAAGTTGCCATCTTGAGGAAGCAAACCTATATACTCACCTGGCATCCCCCGCCTCCATCTTTCCCTTTAGGAAGTGCATGAGGCTAACTGAACTTTTTTGTACTAGTCTTTCTTCTTGCGAAGGTCACTGACATAATTTTCCAGAACCCCCAGGACATGAGGGAACATGCTTTGAGCATCGTGGATATAGTCCAATACACTCTTTTAAGAGATAAGGACTCTGAGGCCAAGAAGGGACAATTGATGGGCCAAAATTCAGAGAGCTTCTCAGGGGTTAAGTCAAAAGGAAAACCTAAACTTTCCAAATAATGGCCCATGTTTTCATTTTGGATTTGACATGGGCTCTTTCCTTGTCCATCCTGCACTTTTCCCTTCTCCCAGAACAGAAAAAGATAACCATTCTAAGTATCTCATTCATCCCATACTTGGGTTGGGAAGAGCTGTCTGTGAAGTCTGAGATGTTAGTTACAGTATAATATTCTCAAAAAAATTCCAAGGCAGGAGTTTTGAATCTTGTTTGAAACTTTAATGAAAAATATGACCTTTTTCTACAGACAAACAAAAGTATGCCTGAAATTTTAAGGATTTTTCAGATCCTACTAAATCCTTCCAGGAATCCCACATAAAGAATTCCTGCCCTAGGGCTTAATGGGCATTCATTTTTTGTAGTAAGCAAGGGGAGGAGAAAATTCAACAACCAGCATCTGATCCAGCCAACTGGTAACATGAATAACCAAAGTGATACAATATGCCTTGTACTATGGGTTTATTCTTTTTTTTTCTTTTTTTTTGAGGAAGATTAGCCCTGAGCTAACTGCTGCCAATCTCCCTCTTTTTGCTGAGGAAGACTGGCCCTGAGCTAACATCCGTGCCCATCTTCCTCTACTTTATATGTGGGACACCTACCACAGGATGGTGTGCCGAGCGGTGCCATGTCCGCACCCAGGATCCAAACTGGCGAACCCCGGGCCACCACAGCAGAAGGTGCACACTTAACCTATGCACTGCCGGGCCAGCCCTATTGGTTTATTCTTGTACTGTTAGACTATTCTTGCAAGTCAGAAATATAAGGGTGGAGAAAAACAAGATTTATAGTTAGGACTATGAAGCATCTTCACTTTTTTGGGTATTTTGGGGTTTTTTGTTTGTTTTTGTTTTATATCATTGCAATTAAACTCTAGAGCAGCAAGGCATAATCAATAAGTCAAGGAAAAGATTTTTAGAGCAAAAATATCAATATGAAATACAGCAAAAGAGCAGAAGCATCTTATGTTTTTAGAAGTTATGTAGATATGTTCACAAATTTCCATATAGTTTTCTCCTTTCTACTGAATGTCATGTTTCCTATATGAAATAAAATTGAAACTCACTAATGGCCGCCAAGACTTAATTATCCTCTGTGTCATCAAAATCTGTTCAAAGAGATGATTAAGAGACAGATGGCTGGAATTGTCTCAGCTATGAAGAAAGCAAAGAAGTTCTTTATGAGCACAGCTAGGAAATAATTGTGGATGCCAAGAAAGTATATGGTTTCTAATTGAAGACACATACTGAGTCATAGAGGGAAGAGATGGACCATTAGCTATTCCTCCCTGGTTATTTAGATGTATCTGTGACCATTCATTCCTCATATAATGCAAGAGCTTGGCCTAACTTAGTATGAAGAACTAAAGAAGAACAGGTCCTGCATGATTGGAGGCGATTTTTTCCAAAGTTTTTTTTTTTTCCCTGACTCAATTAGCATGACAGAAGTGGTAATTTTAAGTTCTAGTTTGTATGTGACTTTCCATGTTGCTGTAACATTGGGGTGCTATTAAAGACAATATATAAGATGCTTTTAGGCTAGATTTTGTTGAGCTCAGCTTTTACTGGACTCATGATGCACTGAGTTTTATTGTTACTTCCTCTATTTTTTAAGTATCTTATGCCCTAAGAACCAGGTGCTCTATGTCTGTTACTTACTTTAAAAAGGCTATATATTATCCACTAAAATTTAAAACAACACTCAAATGAAGAAATGACTTGCGAAAATGTTCCTTGGTGAATATACATCCCTCATTTCTTGGACTGCCTGATTATGGCCGTTCTATCCAAACTGGCAGTTCAGGGAATTATTCAGATCTGGAGGTGATGACTTTTTCCATTGGTCCCAGCTGCGAAGGAGTATCTGTGTTTTAATGAAGCTATATCTTAAATACTTGGTTATTTGTTACTGGTATACAAGAAATAAAAGCAAGTAGACACAGGATCCTTGGCTTTTAGGGATTCAAATATTAAAAATGATTCTAGGCCTGGTCTAGTAAGGTTTGTAATAGACAAGTTGTAAAGAGTAATGAGAATTAATTGCATAGGCTTTATTGAATTTATAAATGGGAATGAGCAATCATTGTACTTACCTGCCAGGTTCATATACATTTTATGTGAACAACAGAAAGTCATGTTTATTACATGTACAATTAGCTAATTGAACACCTAGTTAATTTTAAATATTATGGATTCATTACATTAACCAAATTCCTGTGAAATTGTAAGACTAAAAAATAGCCACCCATGTGAATACCCATTCTTGCTGCTTATTGGGGAAAAAAGTTAGCATTTCTACTGTTTTGTCTATTTTACAAATGAGGAATCTAAGAATCAGAAAGGTTTAGAGCTGGTCACAAAGCTTATAAGAGTTATAGCAGGGATTCAAACACAGTTCTCATCAATTCCTTAATCTCTTCTTGATTTTTCTATAGCACACAGTAGTCAAACCATTTAATAGAATTATTTTATTTTCAATTTAATAGTGTAACTTATCAATGCAGTCGTATTGTTTAATATGTTCATATTAAAAAGATATACATATATAACAGAAAAAGTATAACAGAAAAAGAGCCTGCGAATTCATCTAGTTCAACCCATTTATTTTACAGACAAGAAAACTGTGACTAAAAAGAGCAAGGAAAATGTCCTAAAGTCTCACTGATGTCTGCTGGCAAATGTGTCAGGTGTTGGGACCTAAATCGCCAACAATCTTTCAAAACTATTTATTGAATAGCATTATTTAATTAATTCAAGTGGAATTATATTTCAAGTATAGATGATGGAGAAATAAATTAATATTAGCATAGCATTTGTTTATTTTAAATTAATATCAGCATAATCTAATATTTGTTTGCCTTATACAGATATGCCAAGTATATTAAAAATATAATTTGGCTAGTTGCCTTTAAATTTGGCCATTGAATAAGCATAAATAATAGAATCAAATGTGACATTTGTACTAATGTAAGTATATATAATTGTATACTTAAGTGATTTTTGATATCTATTTCTGCATATATCTCAGAAAGTTCCTATATCATATTTTGTAGTGGTGAGAAAATTTGTTATTAGCTCAGAATTATTGTTTTTCTCTCTCTACTTCCTTACATTGAAATCATTTCTCAGTGGTTTTTTCCAAACAGAATTCCTCAGTTAATTATGTGGGTATTTATTGAGATAATTAATTTGTGAAATTAAGATTACCTTTGTTCATTTGATTTTGGAGGAGCAGTACTGTAACAAATAAACAACCTCATCATTTGCTACTTTCTTTTCCAGTGAGTGCTCCTGAAAGGAATTAAAATGATACATCATAAGTGTATCTTCCTGTAAAGTCGGATGGAACAACTTTTGCAAATCAAATGACACGCAGCTCCACATAACAGAGATTTGGCTCAATTATGAGTCTAATCATGGGTCTGTTAGCATAAATCATTTACCTTCATCCCCAAAGGCACGTATTTGCAGGATACCTACTACGTGGTAGCAGCTAGGGGAACAAAACTGGAGACATCAATGTATTTTCTTCACCATGCTTATAAGGGAAAGGAGGACATAAAGCATCCTTTAGAAAGTAAGTGTGACATAGATGCTATTCAGCGTGGGGTAACTACATAGTTGCCATTTTGATTTCACAATAATATACTCTTGCAAATAAAATTCCATTTGTCCTTTTACTACATGAGGTGAAAAAAGTTTTACTTCAAACTACAGCATGAAATGTGCCCTTCCTTTTCATAGCTGTTCTTCAGAGTATGCCTTGCCCCCAAATAAGCATTTTTATACAAATCTAATGACAAGATAATATCATAGTGTTTCTAGTCTACCAGGTTTCTATGAGAACCAAGAAATAATACAAATATTCATCACATAAGTAGACTATTGTATTACATGGATTGTAAAGCAGACACTGATAATTTCCTGGACGGTGTTACCTTGTAGAAATTAAGCTGTAGTGTCATATTCCCATTGAGGATCAGTGATTCTGTCTATTTCCATAGTACGTCAAGAGGTTGTGAAGTGTTGTGGTTCAATGTACAGACTCTAGTCTCAGACTTTCTGGATTTGATGCCTAGCTCTGCCACTTAACAGCTGTGTGATCTTGAGCAAATTCTTTACCTCTCTGTGTTTTAATTTCCTCACAGTAAAATAGTTCCTATAATATAGGATAATTAAGAAAATTAAGTGAACTTCTTTTTCTAGAGAACGTATAACAGAATTTGGGAGGCAGAAAGTGAAGTAGAAAGAACATGGGCTTTTGTGCCAAGCAGAAGTAGGTTTTCATCATGAGTCTGCCGCTTATTAACTGTGTCATCTTGGGCAAATTTTCTAAAGTTTGTGTGTCTCAGTTTCCACATCTAAAGATAGGACTGAGATGTACATTAAGCCTGGCTCATAATACACACATGCCCTGTTCCCTTTCCCCTTCCCCTCAAACTCTCAGTTTATAAACTCTTGCTAGTGTTAAATTACTGGATCTCAAAATTAATAAAAGCGAAATGATACATTTATCTTAGTTTGCTTGATTTGAAGCTTAATATACTTTCTTTCAGGTCTTTGTCTTAGGCAAAGTTCTCCTGCTAATGAATGCTACAAAAGAAAAAGAAAATCTAGCAGATATATGTATATTTGTAGGATTTGCTAAATCTCTTGAAAATATGATTGGAATTTTGGTGAATTAATTTAAGGAAGTTTTCCATGAGAAGAAAGCAAAAGAATATAATAAACTTCCATTTTACTGTATTTGTGATTATGTGGTGTCAGTTTTGGTAGGACAGTAACTACAACTCCTTAGGCCTGGTTTACTTAGACATGTTGTTATTATTTTTTATTGCTTGTGCATGAGAATCTGTCTATCCACTCCTGCTTGAGCAGAATACACTTGAGCCTTCAATTCTTGTGTGATCTTAATTTGGCAAGAAGCATATTCATCCCAAACAGATAAATTAAAAGAAGTTCAGACAAATCCTTAAATGCTTTCTCATAAAAGAAATTTTTCCCATTTTACTATAGTCTTCAGATACATTTTTCTAGAAAGACTTCCTACAAGTGAAGGCCTGACCTGTCCACACATGGCAATGTAGTGAGGTGCAAGTAAGGCTCTCACCTGATCTGTACTGAACACCCACTGTTTGCACAGTACCTTGCTGGGTGCCTTATGAGACTCTGTCATTGGAGAGTAAGTATCAAATTGGAAAAGCACTACATTCAACTTCAAAAGATGCCCAAAATTGAGATGAATATTTCTTTCTTTCTTTGTTTCTTCCTTTCTTTCTTTCTTTCTTTCTTTCTTCCGTGTGGAAGATTGGCCCTGAGCTAACATCTGTTGCCAATCTTCCGCTTTTTGCTTGAGGAAGATTGCTCATGAGCTAACATCTGTGCCCATCTTCCTCTATTTTGTATGTGGGATGCTGCCACAGCATGGCTTGATGAGCAGTGTGTAGGTCCACACCTGAGATATGAACCTGTGAACCCTGAGCTGCCGAAGTGGAGTGTGCAAACTTAACCACTACACCACTGGGCCAGACCCCCATGACTATTTCTATCAAGAAAGTTTAAATGTGTTTGAGAACAACGTGAGAAACTTGGCAGCCTCACTAAGAAATCAAAGAAATACAAATTAAAAGAAAGTGAGATGCCATTTTCTTTCATAAAATTCTGAGAGAGGATTACAAAAACTATAAAACCCAGTAAGAGTAATACAATGATATGGATCCAGCATTCACTATTATTGGTGTGTAAAGTAGTATCAACTTTCTTGAAAGAAATTTCATAGTATATATCTAGCTTAAAAATATGAATAGATTCTCCCTAGTGCTTTCACTACTAAAAATCTAAAGGTAATCAGAATACAGAAAAAATGATTTATGCACAAAGGTATTCACTTTGGTACTATTTGTCTTAGTGAAATATTGGCATCAATCTAAATGTTCAAATGCAGATAAGTGATTAATAAATTATACTACATTTATAATCCAAACTGTTATCCTTTTATTGCATAGTATATTTTGAAGTGACTTTAATGGTTTAGGGAACTCTTTCTGATGCAATTTTAAGTGAAAAAGCCAAATGAAAGTTGTACATATTGTGTGTGTACATGTAAGACGTTCACTTATCATTTAACAGTAGATATTCAGGTGAAGAAATTCTGGGTGATAATTATTTTAATTTATAAAAATGAAAAAAACTATAAAGTTTCCCTTTTTCTAATTCTTCAAGAATAGCATGCACTGCTATTATAGTCACTTAAATGCCTTTTAAACTGTGGAAATATGATTACAAATGACATTATGAAACACAGCAAAGTATTCCAAAATATTAGCGTATGATTGGTTTATGGAAATTAATTTAATCCCTAATCCACCTGGCAGGAAATTTTCTAATGAATTCAAAAGGGAAGAAATTTCATCCCTTGTTGTAGAATGTCTTCTGATATTCTTTCATTTCAGTGTCAACTTGCTGTCCAGCAGCAACACCCAAAAGCACTCCTGACTTGGTCCTAAGAAGGAGAACTTTGTGAAACTCTGCCATCTCAGTCACAGCCCAGCTAAGTTAATGGGATATCCTGCCCCTTGAGCTCTGTCACCCGGAGGAGCTCACGGAGAGTTGGGGGATGTCCAAAGGAGGAACAAACTAGAGCCATGGGGAAGTGCATAGTATTGAGAAATCACCTCAGGGAAAAGTTAATTGTCACATAACGACCAACAACAGAAAATACTCAATACATGCTAGCTTTGTTATTACTACTTTTTTTTTTTTTTTAATTCTGCAAAACCCAGCTATATCATTTCCCCCAGGAAGCCTTCTCTGGCCCCTCCTGATTAATCACTCCAGTTTTCTGTGCTACCTCTGTTTTCTATACCCTCTATCTTTACACGTTTCATTCTATATTTTGTTATAGGCCTGTGTTCCTTCTTGACCTGTGAAGCCTGGAGCTTGTCTTTGTAGTCCCAGAGTGCCTAGGAGGAGCTACTCAAACATGTATATTTAGTTGCATTGAATTTAATTTTGGATTGATGTTTATCAGAGTCTTTCCAAGACTCTGCTTGCTGAGGATGGATTTACAAGGGGAATGGAGAAAATTAAGGCCATAGGACCCTAAGATATGGATGATTAACTCATGAAAACCAAAAAGCACTGATAGTAGAAGTGAGTGGGGTGTAAGCAGTCTGGACAACAGACTCCTCCACAGTTTTTCAAAGCAATGTGTCTGCAATTCAAGACTGCAGGCTTCCAACAGGACTGTTGCTGGAAGAGTGGTAAGATAGGTAGACTTTGCCCTTGGTCATTTCTCATCTTCTCTGCACAGCAGCTCTCTCCCCAATCCAGGTGTCTCAGACTCACGAATCCTGATCTCCAGGGTTCTCATGCCTTTCTGTCATCCCAGAACCCCAAACTGGGCCACTGCTCCCAAGTCAAGCTGGCCTGGCCAGTGCTGACATGCTCCCCACTTGCCTCATCTTGGCTTCACCCGAAAAGTTCCTCTTCCTCGTGGTTATTTGGAGAAATGGTTTGTCTTTCTAAGTCTGGGTTAATCCTCTATAAAATAGTGAAGTTGCACATTCTTTGGCTTTATGTCATAGTGATAGCTGACTATTTAAATGAGTTACTTGAGCCAAAGGAATGATTTGCAAATATGGGAATTTCAGCAGAGGTAGTTCTGCACTGAGGATGGCATTTGGTAGATGCCAAATCTCCGAAGAGTGGTCACCATTACCACCCTAGCCATTTAATTCATTAGTAATAACGCAAATTCAGTATTTATCACATTCAGTATTTGTTACATGCTAATTCCTAGCTTATTTTTGGTTGTACCTATGACATGTTGACATATAGTTTCTTTTTCCTTTTATTCTTTATGTGGGCATTTACATTTTAATTTTCTATCATTCTTTTCAGTAACCTACTTTAAGTTCCATGTGAATAAAAGAATATGAAACTTAGTCATTCCACACTAAATTACTCAGTTATGATTTTAGCATCAAATTAATCTAAAATAAAATTGTGCAGTTTATAACCCCAACTTAAAAATATATAAGAAAATTTTTTCTTCCCCAAATTATCTTATATCTTGAATTTTTAAGTAATTTCCCTTCACATTTCTCCTCTTTGATGCCTGTTTTTATATCCCATCCTTCTCAGCTTTATAAAAAAAGGAAAATCATTTCTCTCACTATTCTATTGATGGCTAGTTTTGTTTTGTTTTATTTTGTTTAGTATCAACACATCGTCAAAACAACATATAGAGCATTTGACCTGAATTTCCTCAACCTTGTCACTGACTTTGGCTGACAACTCAGATTTCGTATGTCCTGAAGTTTGAGGATGTCTCCCCCAAATTCATTTAGAAATCTACTCCTGAGAACATTTAATCTAATGAAAACGGGGAATTAAATAAGAATTGTCCACCTCCTTACCTCTCCTTGGTATGTGCAAAGGATGTTACGCCCACTCTTTCCATCTCCCTTCCCCTGAGCTTCTCCTCTCAGCTGAGCCCTCAGTCCCAGGGCGTGATAATAATTAACTTCGGTGAGGCTAGCGTGAGAAAAAGGGAATAATGGAGAGACATCCTTCTTAATCCAGTTACTTGTTCACACTCCAGTACTTCTCTATATCTGTGTGAGATAATGTGACTTTAGCTCAGCGGTTTAACAAACCTTTTTTAGGTTTGTCACTCAATTATTGTCTTAAAATATCTCCATCAGATACATCATAAGTTCAAATTCCTAAGTCCCAGAAAAAGTAAAATAAGAGATCTATTTTAATTAAAAATGGAAAATCTTCCTTAATGGGCTAGGTATTATTTTATGAATTGATGTTCTTTGTGGTTACAAATAGGATTTATAGCTTCTTCTTTCCTATTAAAAGTGTGGATTTGTTAACTTACTCTCTGTGTTATGGTCAGATAGCTTATGTAAAATTATAAAAGATGTAATTCTAGATAAAATAGTGTTTTCTTAAAGAGCAGAACTAGGAGTAGCCCAAATTCCCAGTAGGTTTGAGAAAAATAATCAAAACTCGAGGAAAAAAAAAATGCAAGAAAAAAAGTGAATCTTTCCAAAATCATCACCCCCAGTTCTCCTTAATCGCCTTTGTTTGTCTCTCTGGCGCTTCTCACCATCTGATATACAATATATTTACGGGCTTATTTGTTTATTCTTCCCTCCTCCCACCTAAAATTAAAATCTGAGAAGTCAGGGAGTTGGTCTGTGCTGTTCGTTCTTATACCTCCAATGCTGGGAAGAGTGCTGATTCATAGGGGACCCTCAATGAATAGTAATAAATCAGTGATCGAATGAATGTTACTAATATGCTTTTTGAAATCTATAAAGTTTAAGGCCTGGCACATAACCAACTTTGGTAAATATGACATGGATGCTTGTGTTCTCCATAGGGTGCTTGTGGTTCAATACAGACATATTAATTCAACCTATAATCCAAACATATAATTCAAATCATGTAATTCAAATTCTTTGTGCCTATATTCACTTCTTATATAGTCTGTCAAATGCTCCAAGAGCAACATAAAATCTTCTAAAATAATTGTGCTTCTACCAATATTTTCTTTATTAATTTTTTAAATTGTTATATTTCTAAGAGGTTTGTTTTATATGTTTTAATGCTATTCTCTTTGACATGTAAAGATTCATGACAACTATTTTCATTGTAGATGGTAACTCTGATCCAAAAAATGTTTCTTTTTTTAAAAAGTTAAGTTAGTATTTTCTTTCTTGACTTTTACTTTGTCTAAATTTAATACTGCCCCCGGTCTTGCTTTTAGTTTGTGTTTACCTTGTCCAGCTTCTCCATCCATTGATTTTTATGTTTATATTTTTTTACGATTGCTTACAATAAGCATGTATTTGGATTTTGTTTCATAACCAGTCAGAAATGCTTCATCTTTTAGAAGTAGAATTTATCTCATTTATATTTATTATCATCATTACTCTGCTTGACCTTATTAATGTAGCTTTAGTTTTTTAATTTTTTACCTTGATTGTAATTCCTGGCAGTTATATTTACTTTCTTAGTTTTTATTATATGAATTCTGTGGGTGTTTTGTTTTTAGCTTCCCAGTGAGTATACTATTTCCAAATCTATAAAAGTAAATATACATACATACACACACAGTGCTTCTAAGTCTAAGAATCAGTTCATTAATTCATCATTCAACTGATATTTATTGAATACCTACTATGTGCTGAGAGCAGTTTTGGCGGTTGAGGCATATCAGTTAAGAAAACAAAAATCATGGAACTTACATTCCAGTGAGCTGCTTTTAGAAAATTAATTTAAGAAATTGTTATATTATAGTTAATTCATTGATAAAGTCAAAAGTTAAAATCTTTTTTCTTTCCTAATTTAACATGAGGAATTTCAAATACTTTATATTCACCTTTATATTCCCTGCCCTCTTAATTTAAAGGTTTTGTTAGTGTAATTTATGTGTTTAGACATGAAAGTTTATGTTAATTTTTATTCATAGCTTATACAGCTTCTATTCCAATATTTTATGTTTTTTATTTGCCTATTCAAATCTACAATTACTTAGAATATTTACTACATTTAACAATTTAACATCACACCAGTCCTTTAATGATATGATTTTCCTATTTTTCAATTCTGAGTTTTAATTCATCGGTCAGCTGGAAGGCATCTGTAAGTAATACTTGCAAAATGGACAAAACTTTCTGGACCAAGCATATCTAAAATTGTCATTCTACGTTTTCATGTGTGAATAAATATTTGGTTAGGATAAAATTTTTAGGTCATGGGTTGATATCTTCCCTGAAAATTCTGTAGCACCTTTCTTATCATCTCCTAGTGTTTCATGTCTCAAAGTAGTCAATTGCTAGTCAAACTTTCATTCCTTTGTGGGCAACATTTTTACCTGGATAGTTAACAGTAAGATGAATAAATTATCCTTGTGATTCAAATGTTTTGATCTAGTAGGTGTCTGTATATTTCTATCTTAGTATCTTATCATACTAAGCCATCAGAACACTCAGTTGTTTGATTTTCAGACTCAGGGAAGTATGATCCCTGTCCTTGTTTTCTTGCCTTGCTAATTTGTACTTGCTAATGGCCTATTTTTGCAATTGCCTTGATGATATCTTCCTCTGAAATGTGTATCTATAACTCCAAGGATAGGAGAGCTTGTCTCATATAACTCTAGGTTACATAGCCATTTTCTCAATCTCTAATGTCTGTTCTTTATTTGTTTTTCTATCTTTGTCCTTTTTCCTCTATTATAGAAGAGCTTCTTAAATTTTTATTCCCCCTTATAGATTCCATTTTCAGGTCAGGCTTTATTTTAACCTTATTATTTTCGAATCCAATTTCATATCCTATTTATTTTGTACCCTACAGAGAATGCAAAATAGTATTGTGTATATATGTTTTCCAATGCTTGTGGTAAATTTTTAAAGATAAGCATTCACTCTCAGTAATGCAGATAATATTCTCTCTCTCTTTTTCTCTTTAATTTTCTTTGCTTATCCTCAAATGAAATGTCATCTACACCTGACTGTGTGTTTACTGCTCAATAGGGTGGGTGGAATGTCTTGGCTCTGATTATTGACTACCTGGGAACTGGTTAGATACCAATTTCATACCTACAGGTAAAAAGCAGAGTGGTGTGCTTCCTAAATCTGAGAACTTACATCCTTGCATCTAGTGTGTCTGTACTGTACTGATCTTCTCTTGTATCTAGAACTTATGTAAGAGAGGTCCTGGTGGTAGAAGTTAAACCCTTGGATTCAACCATGCCTGATGCCAGTTACTTTTTAGTTATTTCATCATACAACCCAATAAATTCCTTTTATTGTTGTTACTCTTTTTTGCTTGATTCGTTTTGAATTTTCCCCTTTCATAAATTAAAATAATCTTGGCTAATACAGTAGTTAAGATTTCTTTATGTATTTTAGTATGTCAGAGAGAGCGGCAATCCACAAAATTGTAGATGCTCAAAACTGGGCCCAGGAGAGTGTGCAGCAACCAGCTATATAGTCTTAGATCTAAGAAGGGGATTTTACCAGTTGAAAAGTTGACTGAGTAGAACTAAGAACAAGTCAAAAATCATAATTTGACAAACTCCAAGTCTCGATACCATGCTCAAGGAAAAGAAGAAGAAAACATGAAAAATAAAAATATTTTCCTACTTAAAAATGTTATCAAGCAATAGAAGGTATTACTGTACTAAAAGAAAAGCAGCCCTCTGGAAATGTTACAGAAACCAGAATGTAATTTTAGAAATTTGACAGTCTTCCTAGAATGTATAATACATTACCTCTGAAACAGAGGTATAAATCAACTCCGAGAAAATAGATTGAAATAAAAGACATCAGGCTGATATTAAAAAATGGGTGGTAAGATAAGGAAAGATATAAAAAGAATTAAATGGTAATGACAGATTTTAAATCCACAATGATGGATGTTAGTAAAGAGTAGAATTGATACGGTAGAAAACGGATTCATTGTTTCGGATATCATACTTTAAAAGCTCACTCATAAATAGAAAAAAAGGAAAATAGAGTTAAAATGAGGGGGGAGAAAATGATAGGTATGGTATTAAAATATGGAAAAATAACTTCAGAATAGTAGAGTTTTCTAAGAAAGATATAAAAATTGGAATAGAAGTATAATAAAATGCATTATGGGAGAATTTTCTTGAGTGGAATAATGGCCTGAGCATCCAAACTGAAAGAGCTTTCCTTATTATAAGCAAAGACAAAAAAGAGATACCCACATCAAAACAAATCCTGAAAATATTTTTGAATTATATAGAATGAAAAATACATACTCTCATTATCCAGACCGTCCCCACCCCCAACCCCCTAAAAAATGTCCATAACGGAAAAGACAAAACCAACAAACAATAGGGTACTTTGAAATGAAGAAAAATCACACCGGCCCAGCCCTCTCTGGAACTTGATTCAAGAAAACAATAGAACAGCATCCATAGAGTTTTGGATGAAAACGTTGTGACCTAAGGATATTACACACAACAAAATTCCTATTCTCAGATATTCAAGGGCTCAGGATATATATCACACCTGCAGTCGTCTTGAAACAAAAGTGAAGATTAAAGCACAGGGTGTAAGTAAGAGGATTTATGATTCTTTTCATACTTTGTTTGACCCCAACTCAGGAATCCAGGTGGATTATGTCTTGTCGGGGAATTCTGCAACACAGGGGGGATTCTGGGTTCGACTCTTTTCCTCAGCTGTTTCTCTTCTGCTTCCACACATCCACCAGTTTCCAAAATGTGTTCTTTGTTCCACATCTTCCACTTTACAAATGAGATGGCCTTTCTTGACTTTTTGGTGACTACTTAAAGTAACAGGTGTTGTCCTAGTCTAATACTCATTAACAGTGGCAAAACTTAGTTTCAAGAGTTGTACACTGCTTTGAACACTACCTATTTTTTTCTCCTTTATTTCCCACCTAGAAAAGCAGAAGTGTTATAATCATTTTAATTACTAGGAAATTTGATTTACAACTCTCTATATCTTTTTAAAATTTTTATTTCAATTTTTGTTGTTTTCTTTTTCAGGTTTCAAATTTTCTTTAGACTACTGCTTCTATTGTAAAAAAAAAAAAAAAAAAACCAAACCAGTAGATCGGATAAAATTTTAAAAAGCAGTTCTCATTTAGTAGAGAGATAGACACCCAACCAGGTATTGACCTTGGACATCTGAGCCAGGAGACTTAGAAACAGTTTTCTAGCCATCATTGAGGCATACACTTATCCACCAATATGAAAAATTTGGACACCTTCCTGATACTTAGCATACATAAGAGAACAAAGTCAGCATGGTCCTTGTCCTTAAGGATCTTACAGTCTTTAGGGGAGACAGGTAGTAAACCAATAAACCCACTCATCCACCCGTCCTTGTCAATTTGGGTGTGTGCTAACAGCACGGCAGCTCCCTTCCATGAAGTAGTCCTCAACCTAGTTTCTCCCAGCAGCAGAGTATACTGATTTTGAGTATGGACTTTGGAGTCAGAGCATCTGGATTCAAATCCAGGCTCTACTACTTATCAGCTGTGTGGTTTTGAGCTGATGTCAGATTAATCAAGATTGAATGAGTCAACATTTGTAAGTTGCTTAGACTTCTTGGTACGTCATGAATGATCTGTAGTTGTTAAATGAATAAAACCCAGCTTAATCAACTTTATGGTAAGTTCCAAATCTTCCAAGATGCTTCTCATAGTTTAACTCCTAGCCTTGAATTTCATTGTCATTTCAAGCTTTTTATTTCTATCTTTTTCATTATTTGAGGGAAAGTTGAGAGAGGATACATATGTTGGGGTTGTTTAAACATATACTATTTTTAATCCCCAATCTTGCAAAGCTAAATATAGTATCTAAACAGACCCCAGCCACTGGTGTATTTACATGTTCACTTACAGACATTTTCTATATCCAAAAAAATGTATGCCCTTTGCCTACTGCTTTAATAACCCTTTGCTTCAAGGAAGAAGATCATATTTAAATTCATCCTTTCAAATGTTTCTATCTTCCCAGATCCAGGGCTCACAGACTGTCTTACTGTGGCTTTTCAAGCTCGTGGGTGGGCAGGCTTGAGACTTAGTCACTATGGCAATGACAGGTTTAAATAAACAGTGTCAGCAATATAAATAAGCTGCTGCCACAAAGCAAGACTTCCAAACCAAACAGAGAATCACACTTTAATGACTATAAGCTCAGAATTTTTTTACCTCATACTAAATTAGCTAGATCCCTACTCCTGGGCCTTTTCTTTCTTGAAATCTTTTTAAAATCTCCCTTCATAACCCTTTTTCTCTCCCAACTTCTTTTTAAATCTTCCTAATACGTTCTCTGATAGTCCTACTAGGTTGGTGATACTGCCGGTTCTTAGCAGTTACTCTCAAAAAGGATGACAGGATACTTGTTACAGATAGAGATACACATTTCACAAGTTCTTCTAGTGTCTTATTTGAAAGGTGCCCTACAAAAATGACACTACCTTTAGTACACAGAGTCAACACATGTTAATACATTCAGTCCCCACAACAAACTATTGAGGCATTGCCCCATTCTTCAGAGAACACTGTTCCACAGAAGTCAAATGTTCACCCAAATTCATACCACTGGCAAGTGGCAGAACTCACATTAGGAAAGAGGTTTTCTGACTTTATTAGGTACAAGCTCTCTGACATTTCCATCATCACAGGAAAAGGGTAAAGGTCAATTTGCTCAATTTGTGTTTAATTTTGGTCTTTCTTCTCTAAGAATAAATTACTAATAACAGAAAGTAGACCATTTTCTTTCCTGATAAAATGTGTATGGGTTTTTCTTTATGTTTCAGTTTGTTTTTCATCAGATAATGACTGAAGAAGGGAAAAGGATTAATGGTTTCAATAAAGCTATTTTTAGTCTTTTTTTTTTAATTTAATATTTCTTGGCCACGTCTTTAGACACTTAAAGAAGAAAGTACTGATTTGAGAACAGATAATCAAATGGTAATCCTCCTGCTTAATTTATGGAGAGTTTAACAAGGTCACAGATTATGCACAAAATTTTCTACATGATGATCATCATTTACTAAGACTTAAAATTTTAGTTTAGGGAAAACTAATTAAGAATCTGGTCTCTCTTTGCTGCATACACTACATTTCCTCATTGTCGAGACTTAGTTATGTTTGCTCATTGAGGAGAAAATACAGTACAGAACATTTGAATAACAATGTTAACCAAAATAGTGTCTTTTTATTGTTACTTTACTGAAGAAAATGCCTTTTAATGCTAAGTAAAACTAGGAGAATTGAAATAAGAGAAAAAAAGTGTTATAGGTAAAATAATAGAAAAATAGGAGATGATTAAAATTGATTATTAGTAGAAAACAGTTGTGGTTTAGAGAATTTTAAAAAGAGGAAGTCATAGATGCTTAAAACAGGTATATTGAGTCTTTGAAAAGGCAAATTTAGAGTGTTGCTAGTTTCTGACCACATATTACGACAAGAGGTGACAGAGAGACCCCCATTAAAATGCTTGGTGAGCACTCACGAGGCCGCCTTTGAGTTAATCAGTAATTTTTCACAGACGACATCTAATCTATGAGTATAAATTACTTTGCACTCTTATTATTCCTTAATTGAAGTGCACCAATGTGAAATTGCCATAGATGTCGCAGGAATGATTCTAGCCTCAATTAACTCGGGTGGAATTGAAGCCTTTTTTTCCCTGAACTGGGACTATTGTCTGACATCTTGTATTTATTTAAATTGTTGCTAGAAAATTAGAGAGAGACTGTGTGTGACTAGGTGTTTTATAAGGATGTTCTGGAGCCAAAAGAGCATCTACACAACCTATTTCTATTTTAATCTGTACCCTCTGATGCAGCTGTTTTGTGTAACAGATGTGCAGCCAGCAGTAGCTTAATCTCCCCAGATTCCATTTGGGAAGTGTAGATTAATAGCACTCATTTTTTTCAAAGTGGCATTTAGAGTCTCTGTGATTTTTAACTCACAAAGCAACCACTCCTATTATTTTTTTAAACTAATTCTCCTACATAGCTGCTGCTGTTTAATATATAAAATATGACTTAAGCTTTCTGTCTAGGTTGTGGGAAAGGTCAACATGAGGGAACTCAATACTAGACATTCCATTCTACCAATTCTAAAAACTGTTGGAGGAATATATTGGCAATGGCTGCTGAATGTTAATAGGTAACTGATTTTAAAATATAGTCTTCTGTTTTTTCCTAACCAATATTATTTGGAAAAATATTCATGTTTTAATAGTTTTTACCTGAAATTAAAAACCATAAAGAAAATAAATCTGGTCTCTAATCACACAGCAACTGAATAGATATAGATACAATTAACTCTACAAGGACTAAATATGAAGATGAAATTGCTTCCCAATTCTTGGCATTACCAGAAAATATTATTGATACCAAAGATTATACCTCTAGGTGTCTTCTAAAAGTAAGTTTTGTAAGTTCTCTGTACAAATAAATTGATCAATTTATGTTTTGACTCAAATATTCTGCCCAATTACTTTTCGTATTATTAAGACTTAT
Source organism: Equus asinus (assembly GCF_041296235.1). Taxonomy (NCBI): domain Eukaryota; kingdom Metazoa; phylum Chordata; class Mammalia; order Perissodactyla; family Equidae; genus Equus; species Equus asinus. The sequence goes on along the minus strand of NC_091794.1, from coordinate 45,993,326 downwards.
AACCAGCTCTGAATGTTATCTCCAAAAGTCTCCTGTTACATGAAGATGTTATCCTATATGGAACCTAAATGGCATTACTTGGAGATTAACATCTAAGGCACTTCTCCAGCCTTCACAGAATTGTGTCCATTTTCGATTCAATTCAATATAGTCTATTTATTGAATGCGTACTATGTGACAAGCACTAGGAATACACATTAGGTGGACCTTACACATTCAATAGTCATTCATCAGATTATTTAGCTAGTCCCCAAACAAGTATTTTAAGAACGAGAATGATGGTGCTGGCCCTGGATAGCACCGGATACCTGCTGAGGCTAAAAGAAAGCAGACGGTGTAAAAGAAATGCAGAAATGGCAAGATTCCCACCACGCTCTTATCTATTTTGCAAGTCAAGTTTAATGAAAATGAAATCATTGATCTTTCGGTATATTGGTTCCTCTGTATATGGTCTTATTTCTCAATCCAACTGGTTATCATTGCAAAACCAGCTTTCCACACACAGACAAGACTTTGTGGGAAGAATAGGCAGGGCTATTCTTCTTTACAAAAAACTCACTGAGATGACCCTAGCTCCATTTTAAATAAGGACATTTGCTGGATCCTAGAGGAAATACATTCATGAATGAATGTATGGTTAAGTCCTTTGCAGTAGGGAAAAATGGCTCTTGATAATCAACAGATGACCACACTGGTGGATGGGATCAGCATGAACCAAAGGAATCGCTTTTCTACTATAAGAAAGTGACTAGTAATTTGAGGTAATCCAACCTAAGTGCCCATTGTTCCTTAACCTTGTTATGTTATGGGCCAGGTAGACATACAGAACAGAATAATTCTTAAGAACCAATAGCAAAGAAGCATATTTAATTGGAGCATTTCCAAACCTGAAGACTGATACATCTTAAGACTCTCTAAATTATTCTGAATCAATCATACATTAGGGAAGATTGCATACGCCTCTTTTTAATGCCAACAAAATTTATGAGTTGTCATTGTTTTTTGGCATTACTTAGAAACTAACATCAAAATTGATTCTGTAGCCTTGACAGAACTGTGTCCATTTTCGGTTCAAGTCCATGTACACTTATTGAGTGCCTCGTAGGCGTCAAGCCATAGGAATACACATTACCTGGAAACTATAAAAATAACCCTTGATCTCAACAGACTCTCCACTCAGTGAGCTTCTTCTTAACATGGGTTCTCCATCTTTATCTGGCAGAATGTATGTTTGACGTCTTTTGAGAGAAAAACCCACCTCCATTTGTGTGTTAAGAGTCTGTCTCTCAAAACCTTTACGGAAGGCCTTGTGACGGGTCTTTCTCATCCCACTTTCTCCCATAACTCTACCTCTTATTCAGACTTCTCATCTAAATAATTTGATCAGTGCAGCTGAGAAGTCCTCCAATCTTTTAACTTTACTTACAGTTATCTATAGCCTCTCAGTAGCAGACAGCTGTCAGCTAGACAACTTGCATTCATCATTCACCAATCAAGCAGCCCAGCTCAGAGATGAGATAGGGAGCCTAAGCCAGCAGTCCATTACAGCTATCTCCAGAAGCCACTAACAGCCATCCCAGCTGGAAACCTCCCTGGCTGTGAAAGACTAGCTGTTTCAGGCTCCGCAGTGACGGCTAGTGCTCTGCTTTGCCCTCATGTCTATCTTCATCTGAAAGACTGAGAATGTCTGTAAGCCTGCCTGAAAATTTGCAGATGTGCGATGTATGTAAATTACAGATTTTTGAAAAAACTAGTAACCCACAGGGCATGTTTTTAGCCTGTGTCTGTACACAAGAAACAAGCAGGCCAGACACGAGTAATTCATTGATATTGGCTGTGTTAGTGAGCGATGTGGATCACTACATAGTCAGTTCAGCTTCAGAACTGGTAGCTGCCAGACTTCTAGCTCCACCTTCAGATTTGCAAGTGGAGCTCAGCTAGGTCATTGGCACGTGAGGGATGTGCAGAGGGGACGGCAGAGCCAAGACCCCATTTTGGCTTAGGCGAAATGATATCTAACTTCATTTACACATTCTTTCATTCTATAAATGTGTACATACAACCGACACTGAGGCAGGCAGGGGATACAAAGATGAATTCTTTTTCTCTCCCCTCAATCTCCTTCAACTGTTTACAGTCTAATATGGAAAAGTCATGCACATAATAATTATTTACAAAGATTATCCACAACAAATATGTATAGTCACCAATTCAGCAAACATTTATTGAGTACTTACTATTTGTTAAGAAATATACTAGGAACATATTACATAATGAGGGAATTTTAATATAAAGATTGATTGTATGCCAGATTCTAGGGTGGGAGGTTAGACTCAAAAATGGACACTATAATGAAGTATGCAATCTTCATATTGGAATTCTTTATATTGCTTCCACATTGCCATTTTCCCCACCCTTGCCCCTTTGCTCCCTACTCTGTGGTTTCTGTATGTCCAGGAGATTTGTGATGACACTTCATAAGATTAAAAGTTTCAGATGAGAGTTGTAAGGAGCACTAAAGGGAATGTAACAATTGCAATTGTGCCCGTGTATTTGTCTTTTAATGCTACAACCTAAGACTCTGAATAAAATGATGCACACTTGAAGTCCTATTTTCCAGATGCTAAAATATACCTATTACATCATTGCTCCATTTACAGACAAAAATAAATAGACAACTGCACTTCTTCCTATCTTTTCATTATGATGTAATGGTTCTAATTCACACGTTGCTTATTTCCCATGCCTCTCTAAACTTGGTGCCTAGTGCTATGTCTGTCACATGCTTCAATAAACTTTGCACTGAACTGAATTATAAGAGATGTTCTGAATATAATTAAGAAAGTCCTCTCCCCCTTAGAACCATATAGTACTAGACAGAAGATATGAAGATGGAGCACTCAAGGCAAAGATCCAATACCAGTCTCTTTTAAGTTACGTGACCAGGGAACATGGCCCTTTCTTGAAATAAGACCAGACAGCTCTGTCCCCAGGAGCTCTCATGGGCAGCTGGCTTTCTTTGCAATGAGTGCGCATATCAAGTGAAGCTAGTTCACATTTCCTTTAAAATTAATGTAGAATCGAATGAGTACTTTATCCACTTACCCACTTTATGAAAAGTGAGTCCTATTCTACTTAAATGAGGCTGAAGAAACCACAAGTCATTAGCCTGGAAATACTTTTGATGAAAGACAAATTTTCTATTGAGTTAGGTTTAAAACCAGAGGAGTTTTCTCTCACTTTCCTTTTTTGCTTAGTTATTTTTCTCTTCTCTGATTGTGCCTTTGTATTATAAGAAGGAGGCTGCTGTGTTTCATTGTCACAAATGGGTCAAGCATTTGTTCCAGTGTGTGACCTTTGGAAAGGAGAAGATTATATTATCAAGGAATACAAGGAGGTTATGTGGGCTGGATGGTTTGTTAAGGGAGAAAAAAGTTAAGTGTTCAGAAGAGGGATGCTTAGAAGCCCAGGAAAAGTCATCTTTTAGGTTGCTACAGCAGATGAAGATTTTGTTTAAAAAAAGATCACACGTAAAGGCATACTTCATTATGAAAATATAAGTCAACACTTTTTTCAGGACAAAGTCTTTAAGTCTTATGCTGTCATTGACTCATTAGGTGACCTGAAACTCTTATCTAATAATCAGGGTGATTATATAAATTGAATGAAACATGGTACACAAAGAATTTAACCAAGTGGTCAGCATAGTATAAGGCTTTCTGTAAGTTCTAGATATATTACAAAGGACTAATCACTATCATTATTAATTGATATATAATACAATAGGCATTACTAAAATCATGTAATTAGTCCAGAGTCTGGAAAGACCAAATATATAGGTTGAAATTTGTTTTTTGTTTGAATTTGAATTCTCCTTATTTGATTTGAATTAAGGGGTTTGTTTGTGTTTAGGGAAAAGGGTTGTAAAAGAAAAAAGATGGCATGAGGAGTGAGAATCTGATGCAGAGAAACTTTAAGATGGCAAAGGAAACACAAGTAGGAGGACATTGGTATTAATGAAGGAAGACTCTGGAAAAGACAGGAGAAAAAGTCTGCCCTGCCCGAGTCAAAGAGGCCGAGGAACAGAGAGGGCGCAGGAGGTCAGATGAGTGAAGCAGACGGCCTCGAAGCTGAGTTTGAGACGTTAACATTCTTTCCTGGTGATCATAAATAATTTAAGAATAACTATGGCTCAGCTCAGGGAAAGGAGCAGTTGTGACCTGGGATATACAGATAACCAAATATCAATTACCCCTTCTACCCTCAGAGCCTCACTAGTTTCTCTGACAAAATTTTCCCTGTGCAAAATCTGACAAGCTGTTTTGAGTAAGGAAAGGGCTTTTTTGGTTTTACCATCAAATATAGTATGACTATACCAGTTCAGCTTAGTAGGAAATCAAATTCTGCTCTATTGCCAAACTTGCACCTGTAACTGGCACTGACCATTTTTTATCAGTCAGCACACGGTGTGTGGTTCGGTGGAGTTCTTCATCTTTGATGACAGTTGTTATCACCCGATTCTAATTTTAAAAAACAAAAGATAACTATGTACAAAATAGAAAAATGCTATTTTTATAACTCTAAAATATTCACAGAAATGGTTAACAAGAAATGAAAAGTTTTCAAACAATATTCATTTAATATTAGAACAATTTGCAATGTACAATATATTATTAGTATTTTTCTTTATAAGAATGGTGGGATGGGATTCCCTTGACACCTAGGAAAAGAGTCTAAGCCTGTTTACATACAAATGTAATGCTGAACAATTGACTGAAGCCTGTTGTGGACTTCTTGGGCCAGCTGCCGTTAACTCACAGGGTAAATTAGAAAAAGGCGCCCCCTGCAGGCCGACTCTCTTGTGCCATGACAATTTCCTCACTATGAGGTGGCCGTTTATGGGCAACCCTATGGCACCTGGGCAAAGCTGGTCAATTGCAATATACCAGTGGGCCTTTCCTCTTAGATAAGCTCAAAAAAATTCTTAGCATGCTGCATAATGGTATTTCTTTTGGCATGGTTAACAGGTGAAAGACCTAAAAAGCAAATTATTTTCTGTAGAATTTATATCACTGCTTTTGTTATAATTAACTTTATTTAAGTAAATTGCAAATTAAACTACTATAAGTTGGCTCTGATGAGCAAATATCCATCTGCACTATGTATTTATCCATTTATATAGAGTTGGAGAATAATTCCATACAATGTAGACAAAAAAGAATTGGATTATTTTGCCTGAAGAGTACAGGTTTTCCTTGAATATCTTGCCAGAAGAACCTGCCAGATGTTCTCCATCTTCTCTGAGAGCAGAACAAAAGGAAACTGGCTTAAGCTTCACAGATATTTCAGCTCTGAATAGAATTTCCGAGCAAAGAGAATAATAAAATTGGTTTGTAAGAGAACTTTTTTCCCAAGGTAGATAGAAACTTAAAAGTAAGATTAAGGATCTTATTGCCCCTCATTTTAAAATCAAGCTTTTCCTTTCCTGTGGAAGTATAAGGATAATCTGTAATCAAAAATCAGAATTTTGAACTGCAAGAAAAATTAATAAAGGTATGTAGAATAGTTAAGACATTCATTTTTTATTGTGGGAGAACTGGCTTTTGAATGGAAAAACAACCGTCCTCATCTAGAATACTTAAGGGTGGATGAAAGATAGTCTGGAGAAAGGTCACGGAGTAGATAATTTCATATACCAACGTTTTGCCCTCATACTCCCGTAACACAAGTCACTAATACCTAGAAATAGTTGATTAGTACAGCAAAATGGAGAGGGCACTTAGACAGTGTAGTGAGTTGTTTGAGTAAAGAAATCCACAACCTATTTCTTCCCCTTTATGAGCATTGGACTTAGAAGACAGGAAAACCGGGTCTTAACCAGCTGTGTGACATCAGGCACTTTATATTCCTTCTCTGATCCTCAGTTTTTTCATCTGTAAAATTATATGATTAGACTAACTCTAAAGTTCCTGCTGGCCCTGATATTTTTGGTAAGAATTCCTTATACTCTTTATCTTTAACACATCCGTCTTCTTAAATTTTAATGTACATCAAAATCACTCGATAACTTGTAAAGGTGCAGTTTCCATCCCAGAGACTCTGGGCCCCTCCCCTAGAAATTCTGTCCAAAGAATCTTTACCACATATTCTCCATGGTGAGGTTGCAGGAAGGCCAAGGAATACATTCAAGAAACATTCAAATAAAACCTAAATTTCTGGAGAACAGGGGACATGTCTTATTAGACTTTGTGTATTCAGTAACTAGCAGAGTGCCTGGCAAAGAGTAGGTGGCCAATGAATGTTGACTTAATGAACTATTTTCCATTAAAAGATTCATATTTGGGGCTGGCCCCGTGGTGCAACGGTTAAGTTCTCACGGTCCGCTTCCTGGTGGTCCCTGGTTGACCAGTTCAGATCCCGGGTGCGGACATGGAACCACTTGGCAAAAACCATGCTGTGGCAGGTGTCCCACGTATAAAGTAGAGGAAGATGGGCACAGATGTTAGCTCAGGGCCAGTCTTCCTCAGAAAAAAGAGGAGGATTGGCAGTAGTTAGCTCAGGGCTAATCTTCCTCAAAAAAAAAAAAAAGATTCATATTTGTGGGGCCAACCCCATGGCTGAGTGGTTAAACTTCCATGGACTCCACCTCAGCAGCCAAGGTTCACAGTTTGGATCCCAGGCATAGACCTACTCTACTCGTTGGCCATGCTGTGAAGGCATCCCACGTACAAAGTAGAGGAAGATTAGCATGAATGTTATCTCAGGGCTGATCTTCCTCACCAAAAAATAGAATTAAAAAAATTGTAAAAAAAGATTCGCATTTGTGATATTAATTGATCTTCATAATTATCTGATTCTCCAAGGGAAAGAAGGGACGTTTCTAACAGAAGGAAGATAGGCTATTTTTGGGTTCCTCAGTAGCTATAAACTCATGTAGAAGTGCTTTGTAAAGTTAGCAAATTAAAAAAACTCATGCCTTCTCTTCAGCGTAGCTCCCCTCCAACCTCACTGTAAAAGAAAAAAATGGAATTCTGCACTTGTATGCCTTTTACTAAGTGGCATAATAACAAGATGTTCTTTTTATTCTGAAAAAGGACTAACTCTTTACATTAAAGTGAGAGAAAATCAAGCTGTCACTTCAACCCGCAGCAGCTGTCTCTTGCACCACCTTTGCCAAATGTCACCCTTTCTCTCTGGGGTCTGATTCTGCTCCTGGATCTGGGGGTGTATACCTTGCTACACAGCTTGTAACATCAGTCTCTGTGCCTTCGAGTCTCAGATTCCTTCTCATTTCACCTCATGTATATTAATACAGAGATTAGTTTCACTTTTTTCTTGAATAGCTAATCACTTGGCAGCCAACATCCTACTGTGGCATTGCAGGTCAAATCAGCTGAAAAGGACACCGACTTGAGGCTGGAAAATATAATGCTTAGTGAAAACTGCGCCCAGGACAGGACCTCAGACTTGTCACCCAGACATAAAAGATTTATTTTCAATTACAAATCTGAGCTTAATGTGAAGGCACCCCGGGGAAGATTCAGATCACTGCTTCTTCTAAATTGACCTTCCACTTGTTTCAATATTTCCTTCTCTATTGAACAGTATTCCATGACCCTCTGAGCTGAAGAGCCATATTAGCTACTGTAGGAATTGCTGGGCTAGGAAAACTTTTGAAAAATTCCTCTAACTGAAGGCCAAGTTACGTGAATAATTTCCTCCTTGGAAATTAACCAGTGAGCCTTCAGTGGTTAACACAGCCATAGATTTGGGCCTTCAAGAAATACTTCCAATGGATTGCAGAGGCCAAAACTGCCATGTTACTAAGTCTGGAGTAGAACCCAAAAGCAAAAACGCATTCCAATTTCAATATTAGATTTATTGTTAACATCTAATTAGGACCCATGGTATATCCCTTTGGCATTAGTAAATAAGATGACCCGAGGCTAGCTGCAGGTGCTGCTACACTGTCGCTGGAATTAGTGGTTTGCCACAGGATATTTTGGGTTCCTGTTCAAGTGCCTTTATGTACATTTAGCAGCTGCTTCAAAATGTATACCATATGGCCCTAATGTAGGGTTCGCAAGCTTTTAAGAACTACTAATTAAAACTTCCTAGGAAAAGTTGGGTTTAAAAAAAAAATCTTTGCCATTTAAAATTTTGGGGAGTGGGAAATTTGGATTATTATTCAAATTTTATCAGAGATCTAATTATTAAGAAGTAGCTTAGTGTAATTTTCTTTACATTGTAGCTTTCCCAACTTCTAACCTGAGACTTTTCTCTTTCTACATATGTTTCTAGACCATTGGTTGTAGAATACTTAACACCATTCTTGGTTTTCACCTTTGAATCAATTCTGCCCATAATTATGGATAATTGTATTAAATGAAAATAAATACATTACCTTCACTAGGTTCATCTAGGGCGTATTTTGTTTTTTCTTAGTGATTATGTCTATGTAATGTCAGGAATGGTGCCAAATATTCCGGTATTTGCAAATACAGGATAGTCCATCTATATGTGTATTTAGGCTATGCATAAAAAGAAATCATTATCTAATTCTTTCTTTTATATATATTTTTAACTAGTTTTTCTGGATTCAAAGGTACTTAGAAATAACCACCTTTAAATCTGCAAGCATTTACTCTACCCCTACTATGTATGTGGCACTGTACCCCATCTGGGGACAGGGTCAAACAAATAGTTACAATTCAGTGTTGGTACCTACTTACAAAAGAATGTCCAGAGAAAACTGGGCATTTAGAGGAAGATGGACTAACTATGTTTGAAGTTCTCTCAACAACAACGTTTGAGCTGAGCCTTGGAGACTGAGTAGGAGCTGCCCATTTAAACAAGCCAAAGAGCAGTGGTACTCTGCAGAGAAGAATCAGTGGATGAGAGTGATGAAGTGATGGAATCAGTGAGAGGCTCCCTCTCACTGCAATGGCTAAAGTATTTTGATGACTTGATATTTAAAGAAAATATTTGAGATTGTTATAGCCCTTGGGCCCTTTTCTTGAACAGAATATTTTTATTGAAAACTTACAAAGGAGATTCTAAAGGTATTGCGCATAGTGTATATTAATATTCTCCCTTTCCCAGGGTATTTCACAATCACGTGAAAGGCCAAGTTCATTTAGCTACGTGCTCTATCAGGCAAGAGAGCACAGGGATAGAAGTACTACTAAGAAGTTCACTCGTTTGTTATTAATTGATTGATTATTTCATGGAATATTTATTCAATGGCAATTAAGTTAAGTGTCTGGAATGCAAAGATGTCCTCTGTTTACTCAGGGAGACAGAGCAATACACCAGTGACAATACAATGTGGCAAGAGCTCAGATGGAGGTCACCTAGAGATTGGGTGCTACATCATCCTGTCTATATCATTCCTATCTTTTAGTTTTCATAGTGCATTTGAAGTGTTCAAGGAAGGAGTTCTTCCCCTGCCTTCCTCATTGCCTTTATTTTATTCTATTGGCATCGTCTAGGTAATTCACATTACCATGCTATTTCCATAATCCACAAACTTTAAGTCATTAGAAATGTTTTTAGCTAGGGTGAGTTATAGATTTGTTACTGCTGTCTATTTTTGTTTGATGTGTGCACATTGTGTGTGTGTGTGTGTGTGGTGGTGTGTTGGTACTTCTATATGCGGTGTTTGCGAGATTATTTAATGTTGTTCCAGAGTAGTAGTTTTACCCCGTTGTATGCTACTTTTTCACAAGTGAGATAACCCTCTACTCCAAAATTCAGGAATAAGCTTCAGTTGCTGTTTTTTGAAATTACTAAATTCTTCTGTAATTATTTTTTGTAATTTTAATTAATAGACATTTACTAAATTGGTTAAAATAAATATTCCAGTTTTATTTTGGGGAAGAGTCACAAAATGTTAAAACTGAATTATAAAGTAGAAAGATCAATCTCTCCTGTTTACCTTGGAGGTGGTGAAAACATTGGGAATTTGGGGACTGAAACACAGAGAAACTCTACAGATGTTTTCTTTCCAGGCATCTATTAGGAGTGACCTTCTTCTTTCCAACTGTATGCCTCTGTGTCCAGCTATCAGGAATCAGAAGCCCTAGTCAGTAACTCAGTTTGATCTTCCCACAGATGGGCCATTAAAAAGCAAATTATCTCACAATGAACAAACAAATGAATAAATGCACCAAACTATAAAAGTTTGAAAATACCACCAAGTTATATTGTATTAAGATATAAGCTCCATTTCAGAGCAAATTTCTTTCCAGAGAATACTTACAAAAAGGAAATTATTTTGACTTTATCTTTTGTTGCTTTCTAAGAAGAATTTAGACAGTAGCTTTCAAGAGAATACAAGAGCAAGAAAGCTAGCTAGAGGCAATGGGTAATTAAATGATACTCTGTGTGTTCTTTTTCCCTGCACAGACCCCAAATTGCCTAATTTGGTCAATTCTAACCATCATATTTTAAACAATCTTGCCTCAAAGAGAAATAAAGGGAAACTCTCCAATTATGTCTTAACATGAGGATTTTATTTTGATATAGCCGTGTCCCCCATTAGAAAAGAATATTTTTCAAAAGTGAGGCTGGTGACAGAATAGAACGTAGACTTGTTTGCTGGAAGTTTGGAGGCTGAGTAACTAGTTAGAAGGATTTCATCTGTCTAAGAAGAAAAAAGGAAGACCTAGAATAAGTCAGTCACGAAAGTGGCATGCAGAAGACGGAGACAGAATACAGAGGAAGAGCTGACTGGACTTGGCACCTAAAAATGTAGAGAAAGCTAGCACGTGGGAGTTCCAGTTGGATTTTTAGCTGGGAGGATCAGAGATATTAATCTCACAATTACAAATCCTTTTTATGTTTAAGGTGCAACATTCTTAATGAGCTATTCTTCTGATCCATATTCCAAAGTCCCTAGAAGGATGCCTCTCTGTCATTCAAAGTCTCATGTCTGCAAGACTGACTCTCTAATGCTCGGTATGGTCTCTATTTTGAAATGCTTATCAATTTGACTCAAAGAACAAACCAGAATCTTCTGTATCCAGGCAACAGCACTGATAAACATGGAAGATTTCTTTCCTACTTCTTTATAGCATGAACTGCATACTATGGACTCTAAAAATATATATTGTATTTAACATTTCCAGAAATTAAACGCTATAAACATAGACATTTGAATTTTCCCCCCCACACAAAAAAAGTACACCTACAGTATACAATCACTGACATCTTAAATTTGTGACATTATAGATGCCATCTCAAATGTAAACAGTCTGTATTTTTCCTAGTCCCAGGTTCCTCCTTGAATACTTTTGGATCTTTTTTCCTCCTGGGAAGCACCCTGCTTGACCATGATTTTACAGTCTAAAGATGTTGCCTATATGGTTGTATTGTAAGAGACCTGAATTTGGTTGTGTCAACCAATAAGCTGCAGGGCTGCTGCCAGACAACTTAACTTAGCTCCTCCCATGCTCCTTAGGGTCTGCCTATCAGAGAGCTACCTGAGGTCAGTGTACATCGGTACCCAAGCCGATACCTTGATCGCAATAATTATCTGTTTTTATTCATTTTCCCCTTGCCCAATTTGTTTTAGGTCTGATCAGATTTTTCCATTCCAAGGGCCAGTGGACCCATGTTCAATTGCCTAGTTTTTCCTTAACACCTGAAAGTAATCCTAGTTGCTAGATTAGGTATACATCAAATTGAGGCCAAACCTGCTCAGTAAATTTAATCAGATCAGTAGAACTAGTAGATCTATGTAAGAACAACAATAATTAGAGATTTTTGCCTAATAGAATAAATTTTGGGGTAAGAAGAATGATATTAAATAAATTCTATTTGAACACAAAGTTGAATGGCAATTGTAGTGGATACATGAACCAGTGACATAATCCTTGACATAATTGTGATTATGAATTTTGAAAGTTTGCTTTAAACTTAAAAGTAATAATTTTTTAGGGTTTTATATTCATGAATCAAGTAAATTAAAAAGTTGAACATATTTTTCTGGAAAATTCTGCTGCTTCTCCCCTCCAAAAAAAGGAGACATGCTTATTTTCATAATCATTATTGTTCTATCTAGCAAAGTTAATGTGTCAATGTGTTAGGACATCAGTTAGTCACACATTCTAGGAGTTTACAAATGAAGACCAGGAAAAGCCAGATAAAGTTGGTGACTATCTGTTAAGAACGATTTAAATGACATTAAGGGAAAATCCTTCTCCAAAGTAATCATAAAGGTAAGCAACATTTTCAGTTCTTTGTACAGTTGAGTTCTCTCATAGCTGGACTACAGTTGAGCAGCTCAATGTAAAGTTTCAGCTAGAGTGAGCTGAAATAATTCTGCTGTTACAGACACAGCAGCTAAATCAATTTAAAAAAGAACTTTACATGAATACTTCATTGGATAGCAAGGTATAAAGAATGCTGCGGGTGCACATCACTTGGGTAATTAGCAAACTTTGTCTCTTTTCAGGCAACAATTTATTTAACTTTCCTCATTTTGTGCCCTTAAGTGAGCAAACAAACTTTTGTTTGAATACAGCATCAGAAATAAAAGAATTCATGCAAGCATGTAGTATCACTTTATCAGGTCTAAAGAGATAGGATTTGCTTGGTTGATTGGCCTAAATAAAGGCAACAACTATCTTTCATTTTTTCCTAATATAGAACTCATAGTGGCTTTCTGAATTCACTTTAATGATCAATTGTTTTTAGTTGGAAAGATAGATAGGTAGATGGCAAATAGATAGATAGATAGATAGATAGATAGATAGATAGATAGATAGATAAACTTCAGCATACACATGAAGTAGAAATCAAAAGTGAGGGAAATTCAGTACTGAAGGGTAAAACAGACTAGCTTGGACATTCCAGGCTGAGGACACAATCTTTTACCTGACGATTTACTCCATTTTCCATGCTGTGTCTTGACACTGCAATTTTGAAATTGAATTGACTTTGTTTAAAATTTTTTCTTCAAGACACTGCAAGATTTCTTTAAACTATATATAAAGTAGAAGTTGCTCTTCAGAGAATTGACATGTTTTTTACCGTATTGTTGTATAAACACAAAACTAGTTGACCAATCTACCAGAGAAGCTAAAATGGTGCTACCAGAACTGAAGTCATCGAGGGGATACTATGTAGTCAATGTAGGAACGATAATCCCTTTACTGTGGTTCTCTGCATGCTGCATATTGGATGATGGCTATTTTATTAGTAAATCAATTTTGTCCGAATACAGAGATTCATTTGAATGTAGCTGGAGTTATTCAATATTATTTCAAGAGGAATTAAGTACAAATCCTGGGTTTTGTGCTAAGTGTCATAAGCTATATTCATAAATCAAATTTCTATGTGAATATATTTACAATATAGAATTATAGGTAATAAACAACGTAGAGTGTGCTCTCATTCTCTCAAGCATTCTCTTACTCTGTCTCACTCACTCTCTCATTCTCTAACACACACACACACACTCATACCTACTTTATCCTTCAAGAGTCCTTTCTATCTAATGCACAGTAATCCTTCCATAATGTTGTTTTCAGGGTTCATGACTTTAGTCTATCTTTATATATCAAAACGTTTGTAACAGATTCCTTCAGGAATTTAAACTAATGGTTCTGTCTTATACCAAAATTCACTTAATAGCAAATAAAGCAAAAAGAGTTCGCTTGCATGTTTTTGTTTTGTATTTTAACATACTCTCATTTATTTGAATCTTGCATATTTGAAAGTGCTTCTATGTAAGATACCACGAAAATTTCCTTAGATTGTTAGGTAGATTCAATAAAAGGTAACGAATATAACCAGAAAGATATGTTTATTTGGAACTTTTTTTAAAAAAGTTAACCTCCATCTCAAGGATGATTTAATATTTCCAGGGTTATACATGCACCTACGTACAAACAAACACACACACGGTGGACTAGAGTTTGTGTTTTTGTTTCTTGCAATTTTTGGTCTTGTGGGAAAAGAACTAATCATCTGCATTTCTTCACATTCTTCAAAATTATTCAGGAAGATTTGTCATCCTTTAATGCTTCCTACAATGATCCTAAAGAATTTCTTTCCCATAGCTTCATTTTGGCTAGAGATCAATTTACTCAATCCACAGGAACTGTTATCACAGTCTGGTTTTCAAAATGTAATTGACTTCCTGGCTTATTTATAAAATAGAGGTATATTTCAAATTGAATAAAATAATTTTTATCACAAACTTTGACACCTAATGTTGAGTTTTTGTAATGGCTTTGCAATAAGAAGGTAAATCTAATTTTTAAAAATTATTTCTGTAAAGTCGTTGAGGTTGGAAATTATATCCATAATATAATTAATCAATTTGTATGTAATATTTCTAAATTTTTTCTACATAATATATGAATAGTCTATAAAATGGAATATTTTATTAAATACTTTCTACTTTTTTACTTATATCCAATGCAGAAATACATTAGAGTAGATGTTTGTTTTACAAGTTATAATAAATATATTATAAAATCTAAGTCAGCGAAATGAGTGAATGTGTTTAAAGTATTATTAAAGTAATATCTTTGACTCTTCTCACTATAACAACTTCCATATGTAAGAAACTCACTCAACTTTTACTACCACAATGTTTTTTCTATCCATTTCCTTTTTTCAACTGTCTTTGCCACGCTGTCAATTCAGATCCCTGTAACCTTGCCCGTACCTCCATTCTCTCTATTATTCAACATATGTTCCTCCTCGTTATTAGATTCACTAGAAAGCAGAGTTTTAAGAATTCCAGAAATATGAATCTGACCTTTTCAAAAATCTTCAATTATTCTACACTGTTTTCTAGTTGAGCAAATATCTTCATTTTAGCATTGAAGATATTCCAAAATATGATCTCAAGTTACCTGTAACGCAGTGATCCTTTCTTAGCCATGGGCCATCATGGATTAAAATGTGCGTATACATATACATGCAAGGATTTGAATATAATTTTATGCACAAGTCTTAGAATTATACCCCTGTTCTACACCCTTACATCCTGCCACTCTGCTGCACACACCTTAGATTCCAACCATGTTAGACCAGTAGTAACTCGAGGACTGACAGTGTTTTATGCAAAAGCACATTCTTATATGCCCCATGATACTATCCCAAATATTTCCACCAAGTAACTTGGCCTCTGGAATGTCTCTCTTGAGGTCTTTCAGAATGTTTTAATTTTCTTTATCTGCCCCCTGTTACCTGTTACCTGGACAACTTGGGAAACATTTGGGAAAGATAAATGTGATATTTCAGATTTCAGTCTCTACTATTCTTCCTAAAGTAAATTCTTTTGTTCTGGTGGGAAATAATTTTTCACTAAAGAACTTGGACTGTACTCACCTTGACAAACATTGGCTTCGATTGTATTTAAATTTAATGTCTATTTGATTCATGTCAACTCAAAGTTTTCTGTGGTGTCTTTTTATTTCTATTTTCCAGGTTTCTTGAGCACAGGGGATCAGGCTGCAAAAGGAAACTATGGACTCCTTGATCTCATACAAGCTCTAAGATGGACTAGTGAGAACATTGGATTCTTTGGTGGTGACCCCTTAAGAATCACTGTTTTTGGATCTGGTGCTGGGGGTTCATGTGTCAATCTGCTGACTTTATCCCATTATTCTGAAGGTAACCGTTGGAGCAATTCAACCAAAGGTATTATGCAGGTTGCAAATTTTGACAATTTTGGTGTCTGCATGCCACCACCATCAGTAGTATGTGATGCTCTGTATATATTTCTCTGTTCAAACTGAGTGTTAGGTTGAACTCAATAACTGTTTAAAACTTTGTTTCTTCAACTTTTCTATGCATGTTTAAATTTTTGTCAAACTCTTTTCTTTGTCTCCTGTGGAGCTTGGTAAGGATACCTTTCAAGCACACTTGAGAAAGGTTAGCATTACAGTTACTTTTCTTTCCTCCAAAGGGTGATTTTCAGGAAAATCAAAGATGTTCACCATTCTGTCATCTCTGTTTATTGAGTAATCAAAGTCAAAGACACAGGTTTTTCTAATCCAGGGATTGTACATAATCTATTTTCAAGACAATAGACATTTAAAACCCTTTACTAGTGTGAAGATCAGGAAGCAGTTGTAAGCTAGTTTGTCTGGAAATGTGATTTTCACTTTTTGTTTGAGTAGAGAACGGATGTTTGATCATTTTGCATGCATGATCCAAAATTGTCAAAGCATCAAGGTCACTGGTAGAACTTTTGATTAAAAAGAAAAATATATTTGAATTTGTGCTTTTTCTATTTTCAACTCCAAGTGTTATGTTTTTTCCCCTAAAATTTGCCAAAGCAGTATAGAACCCTGAAGCTGCTTAAATCCATGAAATATTTTTCTTGTCTCCATTTTCCGGCCTTGATACCCTTTTTCCAAAGTGCCTGCCCAAGGCTCATCATATTGTTCTTTATGGACTCCCATCCTACTGTGAATGTAGTCACCCATTCTAATTGCATTGTTAACTTGAAATATCCACAGGAACAGAAGTGTTTTGTTGGAAAAGTCTGTAAAAGCAAATACTTTCCCTCCATTATACATATGTAATAGACAGGAAGATAGAGTACACGCATCAGCATAGATCATCTTGTATTTTTTATATTTTTATTTTCATTTTATATATATTATGAAAATATACAGTCAAGTATAATTCATGAAACATCTTAATTTGTAAGACAGTTTTATGATATGAGCATGAGACAAAACATTAGTTTTTGGTGTCAAAGATACATTGATGTGGAATTTCAAAAGCACAGGCAGTCATTAAATGGGTATATATATTTGGAGAATCATATATTATTAGAGGCAATTTAGTGACGTAGTTCATGTAATATCTCATTTATATTAGTAAAGTTCTGATTCGAGATGACAAAATGACACATACAAGAATATTTCAAATTGTATAGAGATTTTGGTCTGTAACAAAATGACTTATTTTGAAACAACAAGCTTTGTTTTTTTTTTTTTAATTGAACAGATTAGATTGTTCTAGCATGAGGTCTATGCTAATGCCAATATTTATCTAGGTTAACATTAGACAATCTTTTCAAACTTCTTAGAGTCATTTGATCTCGTGTTATCTCCTCCTATTTTTCCTAAAACTACTAAATGAAAAGCAAAAATGAGCACCAAGGCCAGTTTCAGCCAGTATAAAACTAGCATTCGATAGAGATGAACCAATTAGTTCATCAGCTTGCATTGCTATTCACCAATCCTTGATGTGGTAAACAGCGGCAAATGGCTTCGCAAACTTGGAAACATAACATTTCATAACATTCTTCAAGGAAAACTGTCCATGCTTAATGAGAGAAATGGACTTATGTTTGGTCTAGTTCTAAGCCTATTTCCACTAACAAAGCTGCCTGATTTGATTAGGAGATGCTCAGGAGACCTCTTGAAATCATCAGGCTAAGTCTGTCTCCAGTGCAGACATGAATGTTAAAGTCTATGACTCCCCAGGCCTGCAGTGGTGCTCAGACCTGTATCTAGCAGGGGTCAACCACAGCTTGCATACACATATCACGCACTCTCACTAATAATAAAATATATGGTTTTCCCGATACTATGTAGATGGCATATTTCAGACTATACTTAGCATGATGTGTATTTTCCCCCAAATCTTTTTGGTATATTTAATTAATGTTATTGAGCCCCTGAAATGAGAAAGAATGCCATAGAAATCACTAGGCTTATTTTAGCTATAAAAGTTTTAATCAGTAAAATGTTTCTGTGAGCAAATGTTCATAAACACATAGCCTATATAATTTTTTACAATTATCTGTATTCTTATCATTTGTTCTAGCGTACTTTGCTATAGCAAACTAAAAACATGTTCATAAAGACGTCAGAGACCAAAATAAATTTAAATTAGCATTGTTTGACTTTTTGAATATTTTTAGAATTATCTAGGAACATTCTGAATTTTGAATACATATACATGTTTGGAGAAAAATCTAAACCTTTGCTTCTAATTCAGACACTGCTTTAGCACCTTTGTGAAAAGAATTCTTATCTCATTAACACATATTAATAATTGAACATGTGTTTAAATAACTGAGCTACAAAGCTGTATTTGAAAATTAATAATAAATGCAATTTTTAGAAGAAAATACAGTAATTATATTTATATATTTTGTTTCCTTAGCTGGTTGCCATTATATTTATTAATTTATTTATTATTCTATATGTTTTTAGAAAGATTGGCCCTGGGCTAACATCTGTTGCCAATCTTCCTTTGTTTTTTTTGCTCCCCAAAGCCCCAGGGCATAGTTGTATTTCCTAGTTGTAGGTTCTTCTAGTTCTTCCACGTGGGATGCCACCACAGCATGGCTTGATGAGTGGTGTGTAGGTCTGTGCCCAGAAGCCAAACCAGCGAAACTCAGGATGCCAAAGTGGAGTGTGAACTTAACCACTCAGCCATGGGGCAGGCCCCAGATTAATTATATTTTTAAAACAAGAATTTTATTGGAAAATACCTTAATGAATAGATAAAGTGCATTTGTAAATTTGAATGCATGCAGCTCTTATCAAACTGCATGTGGGACCATGATTTATAATTCTTAAATGCAATTAAGCGAAAAGCAGTGGACCATGTACTTTTCATCTTTTATGATAAAATATAGCAGCGCACCTTCAACAGTGGAAAAAGTTAAATCACTCCCCACTAAATCCTTCTGCTGATGATTTTTCCTTTAACCTAGTGAACACACTTCAAATGTTATGTCTTCTTCTGAAAGAGGAATATTCAGCATACTATGTCTGACTTGAAGAGCTGGAAAGAGTATGTCTAAAGTGATATTCTGTTTTGTGTGCCTTCAGGGCCATCCCCAGGGTATTAGCAAATCCCCAGCCTCAGTAGTTGTATGAACTCTCAACAATTCTTTTTCAAATAAATTCTGGCTAAAACAAATATTTAGAGCCATTTTGAAGAAAGATAGATGCAGCCAAATCAGAGAAAATAGCCCCAAAAGACAATACAGAATCATACGAAGAGTTAAAGGAAAGAGAGTTGGTCCCATCTGGTTGGCTTTGATAATAAAATGAGTGTTTACGTGCTGATCAATGGAAGCATTTGGGGCTTTTTACCACTAGTATTTGCACGTTCTCCTCTTCTCCTTGCTTACTGCCTCTTTGAGACACTGAACAATTTAGACCTCTTGACCCCTACAGTAGTCACCACGCAAGGTCAAAGACCTAGGTCCACCTCTTTGATTCATTATACCCTGGCGATGACTTTATGTACCTTCTCTTAAGCAAAAATGTCGCTCTCTGCCTGTTTCTTGAGTTATATCTGGGTTCTTATATACACGTCTAAAATATCAGATTTTATTGTTTTACCCTAACATTATTCAAAGGTCATCTGAAACTCTTTGTTGTTTTTCCCATAGGACTTTTTCAACGAGCAATAGCTCAAAGTGGAACAGCCCTTTCCAGCTGGGCTGTTAGTTTCCAACCCGCAAAATATGCTAGAATGTTGGCCACAAAAGTTGGTTGCAATGTTTCTGATACAGTAGAGTTAGTGGAATGCCTACAGAAGAAGCCTTACAAAGAACTTGTTGACCAAGATATTCAACCAGCGCGATACCACATAGCCTTTGGACCTGTGATTGATGGTGATGTAATACCAGATGACCCTCAGATATTGATGGAACAAGGAGAGTTTCTCAACTATGATATAATGTTAGGAGTTAACCAAGGGGAAGGGTTAAAATTTGTTGAAAATATAGTAGATAGTGATGATGGTATTTCAGCTAGTGATTTTGACTTTGCTGTTTCCAATTTTGTTGATAATTTATATGGATATCCTGAAGGCAAAGATGTTTTGAGAGAAACCATTAAATTCATGTATACTGACTGGGCTGACCGTCATAACCCTGAAACCAGAAGGAAGACATTATTGGCTTTGTTTACGGACCATCAGTGGGTGGCACCAGCTGTAGCTACAGCAGATCTTCACTCAAACTTTGGTTCGCCTACGTATTTCTATGCCTTTTACCATCATTGCCAAACAGATCAGGTTCCAGCTTGGGCTGATGCAGCTCACGGAGATGAGGTTCCTTACGTACTAGGAATCCCCATGATTGGGCCTACAGAGTTATTTCCTTGCAATTTCTCCAAAAATGATGTGATGCTGAGTGCAGTCGTAATGACATACTGGACAAATTTTGCTAAAACTGGGTATGTGCTTAAGGAATAAAGTTTTCTATAATTTAATAAAAATATCACTTTAAGCATTTAAAAATAATACATATTATGTACCCAAATGATTTAATAGATGCAATATATTAAGGTCCTTTACTCAAAATTCTACATTGTAGTATTTCAAAAATCACTGCTTTATTACTCCTTACTTTATTAGAAGTTTATTAAGAAAGGCTAATACCTCTATCGCATTACTCGATAATTAATTTTATTCTGTTTTTTTAATTACACAGGACCTATTATTATTGTTATTCAATAGTGACAAATATTATTTTTTAGTGCTTTCCAGTTTACAGTGTGCCTTTTGATCCTCCCAACTACTTTGTGAGGTAGGCAGGTACTACTAATTCCATTTTACAGAGAAGAGAATTGAGGCTACGAGATCCTCATATAGATATTCATATGTCTGCGTAGCAACACTAGAACTCAAATATCCATTTACCAACCTCAAATCCCAAGTCCTCTCCACTGTTCCATGCTGTCTCTGCTAGTTTGCCTATGAGACAATGCATATGCATATGAATTTTAAAATCTTTGGATATACAGCAGCCATCTCTAAATGGAAAGAGAGAACAAGAATGTGAGGCTTACTCGAATAACATTATCATCCATCTGACAATCTGCCTGCAATTGGATTTATATTTCTAAATTAACCCAAGTTGTTAAAACACAGTCTAAAGCTTTGCTGAGTTGTCTCTCCAATTAGATGTTAAACTAGTACGATTTCAATTAAGAAAAAGAATAAAGCAATTTTGTTCTCATAATTTCTTTTTTCTCTCCTAGTGACCCAAATCAACCAGTCCCTCAAGACACAAAATTCATCCATACCAAACCCAACCGCTTTGAAGAAGTAGCATGGACCAGATATTCCCAGAAAGATCAACTTTATCTCCATATTGGATTAAAACCGAGAGTTAAAGAACATTACAGAGCCAATAAGGTGAACCTCTGGTTGGAGCTGGTACCTCATCTGCATAATCTTAATGACATTTCTCAGTATACCTCGACAACAACTAAAGTGCCATCAACTGATATCACGTTCAGGCCTACGAGAAAAAATTCTGTACCTGTCACATCAGCCTTTCCCACTGCCAAGCAGGATGACCCCAAACAACAACCGAGTCCATTTTCAGTGGATCAAAGGGACTACTCAACAGAGCTGAGCGTCACAATTGCAGTTGGAGCATCACTGCTATTTCTGAACATCTTGGCCTTTGCAGCCCTGTACTACAAAAAGGATAAGAGGAGACATGATGTTCACAGGAGATGCAGCCCTCAGCGCACTACTACCAATGATCTGACCCATGCACAAGAAGAGGAGATCATGTCCCTCCAGATGAAGCACACTGATTTGGATCATGAATGTGAGTCCATCCATCCACATGAGGTGGTTCTTCGGACCGCCTGCCCCCCAGATTACACACTAGCTATGAGGAGGTCACCTGACGATGTTCCCTTAATGACACCCAACACCATTACAATGATTCCCAATACTATACCAGGGATTCAACCCTTACACACATTCAATACATTTACTGGAGGACAGAACAATACTCTGCCCCATCCCCATCCCCACCCCCATTCACATTCAACAACCAGGGTATAGCCAGACAAGAGAAACAAACTCTATTTTTTTGATGGATTGCAGTAAAAGATTACTGAAGATTCCTTGGCTTTCAACCTACAAGACTCTTACTATTTAAATAAGGAGGAATATTATGTGAATATACATATCAAGAACTTTGGGGGTTTTGAAAAAAGTGAATTGTACATATATACAAAAATCAACTTTAAAAATGAATTTCAATTGCGTGAAGCAATTGTTCTGAATGATACTTTTTCATTCACATTCAAGAATTAATTTTTTGAAGATTTATGTTACATAATGGAATTAGGCATGTGGAACACCAAACAGGAAAGAACTATGTCTGAAATATAAAAAATAAAAATAAAAAAGCAACCATGCATATGCACAAGGGACACACCAATGGAATGTCAGATAATTTTCACCAGTTTTTATTTGGAGCCGTTTTATTGTGTAGACCATATTTACATATTTGGATAAGTACACAAAGCACCAATGCTGTTAATGGCCTTAGCGAAGGCTCATGCTGAAATTTGCCAGTAAAACAAAGAAGTTTAAAGACTGGCAGGTACAACATTATCACATAAGTGCTGTCAGTATAAAGTTGTGGGGATAAAGGAAACGATATTTTTAGCACGATGTGCATGATAATTTATATGCTTGGTGGCTGTGCTGCTGATTAAGCCGTAATTAAAATTCTTCTCATCCCATTGGAGTTTTTAATAGAAGCTTCCTCCATCAATTGGCAGAACCTAAAGAAAATTTTAAGAGGCAAAAGTAATTACAATTAAATAATTCACAGTAGTTTTGATAATAGAAGGAATTAGTTATTAAAGGTATTTGAAGAAACTATAGCTATAGTGGTGAATACTCGCTGATATGAATCCCAGAAAAAAAAATTCCTGTGTTTTTAATGTTCTTTTTATTCCCATCTAAATAATTTATAGAAATATAACCCTAATTGGACATGTGTTACAGGCTCTATAATTTGCTGTGGTTTTTATTACTCGGTATTTTGTTCCTTTTGGTAAGGTGAAGTGTGTCCGAATAGTTAATTCCAACAGTCTTTTATGATATGAGGATGCCCCAAATTACCACTCTGATTACAGTTCTCAGTTAATTGATTTACTCATGTTGCATGACAAAATGTTTACTAATAATAATTCAATATAAAGTTATGTCCCTCCTCACATCACTTATCTTTCTCACTGAGGTTCATTCACTGGAATTTACTCACGCAATCTCAGTAGAGTACAACGTAGATACCAACCTAGAAGGAGAGTCAACACCTGGAGGATTTTAGTCCTACACATACGTGTGATTTTAAATGAATATTCTAAGACCACAGGAAACTCTTCATCCCCATGTTGTTTACCAGTAACAGTATATCACAGACCTTTCCAAATGTTTGTATATGTAATCAGATGTACATTTATATTAAAAAAAATTGAGATGGACTTAAAGAGCACATCCTGATAAATACTTTCTCTCTTACCTGTACTATATTTCTATTAGACTAAAGTTATGTGATTTTTTTTTACATTTTTTCAGATGACTAGCAATTTTGATAGTTTGTAAGATAATGCAAAGAACTTTCTCTGACAAACTAACTGCAGTAACAGAAACCTTTCTTTTCAGTTACTCTTTTTCAAGAATGAAAGCTTATTATACAAAAAAAAATTGTATACTACTTGATGGAAACAACTTTGTACATCTTGGCCATGTCACTGGTCATTGCGTGAAATAAAGATAATCTGGATAATGACTATTAGTCCAATGCTAAGAGACATGATCTTTGCTCATTAAAGAGCTAAAATGTTTATTGCTGTTTTGTCTTTTTTTAAAAAATCAAAAGGAACATGACTGTCTCAGAGAGTCATTTTTCTAGACCAGTCGGATTTTTGAAGACACATAGGTAACTTCTACAGAAAACACACCATGTATTTAAATGCAAGTCTCATCTAAGAAGAAATTGTTGAAATTTTAACATTATGAATTTATAAGCCTAGGAACTCATAAAAAGTATTAGCTTTGTATTTTTGAACACCTCTTATGTGAAAGTGTTGTAGAAATAAAATGTGCCAATTGTTTTCAGTCAGAAACACAGATTCCAGTTCTGATCATCGAGAAAAAGATCTCTTGGAAATAAATGTTCAATATTTCATGGAATGAGAATTGCTAGGTTTATAATATAAGGGTGAGTAAACTATCATAAAGTAATGGATAAAAAGCTATCCTTCTAAAAGAATTTTTAAAGTGCTGAGCAAGACATTAAGCTGATACTAAATGATAAAAATCTTCTATTTGAAGAAATTTCTTTGCTTATAATTTCTCTTCCCAATTATTAACTATCAGTAAAATGTAGATACTGCTTCGTAACTTCAAATAAAAGTCTCTGTTAGAAGCAAGAAGTCTTCAAAATCCAGAGGGGTCTACATGCAGTTTTTGCCTGATGTGTTTATGCTCCTAGACTGTGGACTGCCAATGTAAACTAATGAAAAGAATTGTTTAGCATCTGAAATACTGTTTATTCAGAAAACTATCTTTTACTATATTGATTAAACAAAAGATAAAAACATAAATAGAAATGACAACGAAATAATATGTGAATGAAATCTTTCATATGCATTACTTCACTTCACAAAACCAAACATTCTATTCTATTTTAATGATGACCATATTTATATCTATCTACCTATCTGTTACTCTAAATTTATCTATCAATCGATCGACCTATCTATACCATAACTTACACCTGTTTGATAGGGAATTGATTTAGGAAAACAAAGCATAATCCTATTCGTTTTTCTAAAATAATGTAGCATCAACTTTCTGGAAGATAAAGCAGTCCTAGGTCTTATTACTGTTTTCAAGTTGTGAAAAAGTCACTGTGAGTGAGTGTTAGTTGCTAGATTTATAATTACAGCAGCTAGTTTTCTGAATGTAAAATTATGTCCGACAATAAACAGAACATTAAGAACTGTTTTCAAAGCTGAAACATACTTTTTAAATGCAAGAAATATTTTGGATGTTGTTATTAAATTTTAACCAATTGCTTAAAATGTACTTATTTTAGTTATAACTTTCTTTAGAAAAAAAGTATGTCTCAAACGTAAAGGAATATTTTTGGCATTACTTATTAACTCAGACTTTCCTGCCTTGAATTAAATTGCAAATAGTCAAAGCTGCTTAGAATTTACACAAACATTAAGCCAAAATGGACTTTATCTCATGGTTTTGCTATTATATAAAATTATTGCCAAATATTTACTAACAGATTAATGTTGTTTCAGAGTATTGAGTTAGAAATATAAAAGTGACAGATTTCATAGTTTTAAATTTCTATTCAGTATGTTGACCGTGAACAAATCTAGTTGACTACTATAGATGTATCACAAGGTGCATCATTAACTTTATGGAAATTGGAAAGTCATTTGCTAAAGCGTTAGAAATATCCAATTTGAATTTGGAGAGATCATGCTAGCAGCTCAAAGCAGAAAATCTGAGTAAAATATAGATTGTTTCATTCCTCATTTCAAATTTAAAAGTTTTCCATGATGATACTTTAATTCAGTACTATATGAAAATAGCAACAATTTATTTTTTTTTATTCTTTTTTTGGTGAGGGAGATTGGCCCTGAGCTAACATATGTGCCAGTCTTCCTCTACTTTGTATGTGGGATACCACCACAGCACGGCTTGATGAGGGGTGTGCAGGTCCACACCTGGGATCCAACCCCACGAACCCCAGGCCACCGAAGCAGAACATGCAAACCCAACCACTACACCACCAGGCCAGCATCCAGAAACAAAATTTTTTAAAAGACAATCAACCATATGTAATACTAAAGAGGAAAACAGGCTGGCGCTAATTTTCTTACACAAAAGAAATGCCACAACTCAATTTTCATATCTATACCGTTTTCTTCTCAGTTATTTCACCTGTTGGCACGCTCATGTGACATACATATTAATATCATGAAAGGATACAAACATGTTCCAGCTTTAAAGACACTGCTACATAGAAATTACTGGGATTCTTTTCTTTGGCGAGTTTCATTGAAATAGTTTCACGGGGCAAAATGATGAAAGGCATTCTTAGGAAGCTGTCAAATATTACAGCAGTCCTTTGATGTTTGTTTCCTTCTGTGTTATTGGTTCAGAGTACTGGCCTTTTCCTTCATTTCTAGTAATTAGTTGTTATAGACTATCACTTTTTAACGTGAGTGAAAATTAGATAATTTGGTTATACTTGTGAAAACATGCTCCCAAATAAATTCAATTAATGGGCACTTCCCTGCTGAGATTTTGTTATCATTCATTTAATTATCTTGTCAAGCTTTACTGTTACAACAATTGTTTTGGCCTTTTAGTCAATAAACTAAGGGAATTTCTCCAAAAGCCTTATACGTCTCCCGCACTTGATATAACAATACACACTTCAAATTTCCATCAGAAGTCTCTAAAGAAATTTCTTACTGATGTGAAACATTTGGTAGCCAACTTGATTCTTTTTCATAAGCATTCTCATTTGATTTGATTCTGGCACTTTGCTGTATTTGTGTGCAGGCCAGGAATCAATTGCATTTGATGAGGGGTGTGGAGTATTCTGATTGGAACAACATGTGCAGAGCATAAGTGCCTTTCCTCCTGGGATTTTAGTTACAAACCTTATCGCTGTTTTCAAATTTGCAGATCCCGATAATTGAATTTAAAAGGTACAATAGGATGACCGTGTTATAAATTTCCAATAAGAAAATTTTCTTTAGAAAGTCTTTTCTTGCATATAATTTGTTTTTTGTGTGATATCAAATAGGTCCAAATGACTTTTGGGAAAGAGTGAGATGAATTTTTGGAAAGCAACAAACAATTATTTACGCATCTGGTTTAGTGGTACCTAAGTGTGGAAACTTAAATCTCTCACAAACTTTAACTTTTTTTCCAAATAGGTAAGTTTAATTTAAAGGAAGTTTGAAGTCATTAGAGACATATGTAACATATACGTTAGGTAGGTATGCAATTTTTCTAGTCAACCATTATATATACCATATGGTATATATATATATCATATATACTATATGGTTTATAGGATATTTATGATGCCCCTTTCAGACTTATATATTCACAAATGACATTATATACCTCCCTACATATGTGCTAATGTGATAGAATTTAGTCCTCTGTGGAAAGTCAAGTCAAAGTGCCAGCAGTTTCATGGTGAAATGAAGGGTAGCAATTAAAGCTTTAAAGAAACGTATAAAAGTACAATAACAAAAACTTAGCAGATCAAGTCAAAGCAAAGGGACTACTTTTGAATGCCATTTCCAGAGTTGATATCCTTCTGAGATGGTGTATGTAAAAGGATTTTAGTGTTTTTTATTCAACTTTTCTCTACACGTGTATCATTTAGCAAATTAATGGGACATATGCCACAGTTTTTGTAAAAAATAGGCCATTGGGTTGTCATATTCAGTTTGTTTCTGGACATCCATGGCTTTCATTGAAAACACATTTATTATCATGAATAAATATTGTCATGTTTTCCAAGTTGTGTTGACTATTTTTAAACTCAGAAATAATTTCTTTTCTGTTTGACACACACATAAACATTTCCAAGATAAATGTTCCCTTGCAACTTCTTTGTATTGCCCACACATGTGCTGACAATTCTGATTTGATGGAAACAATGATATTTTATGGTCTGTTCACCTCTTAGTGAATGTGGGGAAAGAATTTGGAGAGTAAAGTTTGACAACTTGGATACAGTTATTATACAGCTTGTCGGAAAAGAGAGGAGAAAGAGAAAAAAGGAAGAAGTGAGGAAATGAAGGAAAAAGAAAGGAAGAAAAACATTTTTATTTTTAATTAATAACTTTGCCTCCAAATAATTTTTTTAAATAGAGATCTATGACAGTTTACAAAAAATGAGAGCAGAGATTTAAATAAATCCCTTTAAACAAAATCTATTCTCCTTAGAGAATAAGATTAACAATATTTAGAAAGAGGCAATAAATTTGGTCCTTGATCCAAGTGTTAGCCAAACTGGGTCACTGGAAACAAACAAAATTAAAATCTAGAATGATATATTTCTTATCGTGACTATGTCATCAATAATGATCTTTGTAGCAAAGACTAAGTGAACCACAGGCATCTCTCATCTGTATACAGGACATCATAGAATTTCCCCATACACGGCCTAAAGGTCAATATTTCAAAATTGCTAAATAAAAGAAGTAGCATTGCTTTACAGGTCTCTGTGGCCCCATATAGCCATCAGTATCAAATGAACAGTTCAAAAACACATTCTAAGAGTTCCACTTTCCACATAAGGGTCTTGATATTTTGTAGGACTCGATGTCATTTTATATGATGACACTTTTTCACTGCATTTTTACATTTCCTTACATGTTTCAGAATATTATTTCTGAGTTTAAGCAAAAGGTCCAATATGTATTCTGTAAATGTTCACTTGAAAGCAGTATTTTCTAATGGAGTGCCGTAATTTGAAGTACTTCCTACTGCCCCAATCCTGGATAGTTGACTTGAATATCCCCTTAAGACACTTCTATGTCTCCTGAAAATCTTCGACTTCACTCTCAGAGCTGACTTCCCTTGTTTTAGAGAAGACCTTCCCACCAGTTACTGCAGCTTCTATTTCCACGTCCTCTCCCATTATTATTTATGCCTTCTTCTCCAAGGGGGTGGAATTTATGGTGAAAGTCTTAAGGTAATTAAATAAGTGGTGCTTCAGGCAAGTTAGAAGCTAGTGAACATCAATCGAGCAATGAGAGGAATTAGTCATTCATTCACTCAACAAATGGTGCCTACCATGTGCCAATGTGCCAAGTATTAGATACATGAGCCAACTCCTTGACTTACCCATTAACATACAACTATTGCCAAACTAGGAATAGGTTTAAATGCTTCAACTATTCAGATCAACTTTTGTGCCATCCACTGCACCAAATCATTACACAATATCATATTTTATCTACTTTATATGTCTCAAAATAGTAAGCATAAAACAGTATTTGTTGAGTCCACAGCAATAGTAGTTGAATTGAGCAAGTTTATCAATAAAGGCAGGGGTGTAGCAATCTTCCCAATAATCAACACAGCCATATCTGAAGCCATTCTATACCATGCCAAAATAAATCATGGAATATCAAATATTCAGCTTAAAGCTCATCCAATCCAACCACTTAACTGATTCCTTAATCCTCTATACAATCCAAACACATGGTTGTGAACCCCAACATTGCACTACACCACATGTCTGGACTTCTAAAGCAGGTGGCTACGTTTGAGACCTTTTGGAATTTCTTCCTTATATTGATTTTCTGTCTTATATTGATTTACTATCTATGTCTTTCATAGATCATAAAGTCTCCATCACCTGATTTCCTTTCAAATATTTGAAGGCAACAATCAAATCTTTCATGAGTCATTTTCTTCTCAAAGCAAAAATTCCCATTTTTAAGACAAAATGGCTGAGTCTTTTCACTATTCTGATCACTGTTTTTTGAATATTCTCCCAAGCCTACATTTCTTAGCAGGCGTGATATCTAAGATTGAATCTAACAAATGCTAAAGTATACGTTGATCTCTACCTAATAAAGCACTGCTATCAAATTTCCCAATGTAGAAACTGTATTATTTTAATATAACTTACAGTAGCATTACTTTCTTTAGTGGCCACAGCACACTGGTGATTCAAATTGAGACCTAACTCCTTAAAATTTACACATGTACTGCTGTTAAGCAAATTCTGCCTTCATCTTGTCCTTTATCATTCGAGTTTTACTTAATCTTCAGGATATTCAACACTATTAAATTCCACCTAATTAAATTCAGTACATTGTTCAAACCTATGAAGATCTTTCTATCCATCTCAGAGTAATGAAATCCAATAAAGTAATAAACATACCTTCTATCTTCACTCAGACCATTTATAAAAATTATTATGCAGAATTAGGTTGAGGACAAAGCTTTGGAGTAATAGTAATAAAGAAAATGTATATAGTACTGAGAAAAACAATAGCTTACATTTACTGAGAACTTACTATATTTAGGTTCTATATCACATCCCACAATATACTACTACACATCACCCTCAAAATAATTACCAATACTTTTGGATGTACTTATTCATTAATTCATTCTTTAAAAGATACTTATTAAGGACCTATTATATGTGAGTCACTGATCTACTGGTGATAGAAAAGTGAATAAAACATAGCCTTTGTTCTCCCATTACTAGCAGCCAACAGATTAATTCTTCATCTTGTCTACACACATAGCAAAAGAGACATTATCAGGTACATTTGAAGAATCAATTTTCTTCCATTTAAAATATTTGAATGCCATCAGAGTCATTCTTAGTAAGAAAATTGGGATAATTACTCTATACCTTCTATTTGGAAATTTCTGAGTTGCTGGTACTTTAGATCAAATGATAGAAGATATCATAGAAAAAGAATGTGGTTCTGCCTCTATGATATTTTCCCCAATTCTCACACCAATCACAAGTCATAATTAGGATGCTGACTTAGTCCAGTCAAATGTAGTCTTCAAATGGGATTGTTTAATAGAAAAAATAATACATGTACAAGGTAAAAAAAATCCAAATGGGATAAAATAGTTTACAGTTACTAATTTGTATATATATATTAGTACAGATATTCCCTTCATATATGAACATGTGCAAATGTGTATTGTCTATGTATGTCTGTAGGGGGCATTATATGTGAATATTCTTCTTTTTAACTCACCTGGAAATGTTCCATGAGAGCCCACTATATGTCTATTTTATGGAGAAAATTGAAGTAAATAAAAATGTCTCAAATTTATCCATAAATTCAAAGTCATTCTATTCAAAATTGCAACAACATATGTTTATTTGTTTGTTTCCAGAACTTAGATAGGTAAAGGTCAAGAATGGCCAAGATCATTTTAAAGCAAAAGGAGCAACTTCTTCATCTATCATATTTCAAGTGTTACTATTAAGCTACTATAATTAAAACAGTGTGGTATCAATACAGAGAAAGACAAATGGAGAATAACAGTGAACTCAAGCAGATCTATGATAAAGGAGGAATTTGGTATGCGCTAGAGTAACATTACAAATCTAAAGGAAAAGATAAACTAAAAGTGGCTAGCTATTGGGGGAAATTATTCCTATGCCATACACACAAAAATTAATCCCACATAAATTAAAGATATAAACATGAAAAGCAAGTTTAAATTCTTTAGAAGAACATGTAGGAAAATATTGTCATGTCCTTGAAGTAGGGAAGAATTAATTAAACAGGAAAACAAACAATATAAACCATAAAGGAAAGGATAAAAAATTAAAATTAAAATCTCAATGCATCAGGTAATATTTTTAAAATAATTATTTTATTTTAATATGTAAGAGGAATAAAACAATACATAAACCCATCAGAATAAGAATAATAGAAGAAAAGATAACAGATAAGTTCTAAAAGTTTTTGAAAGATAGAAATTAAAGTAAATGATATTAAGGAAATAATACATAATAAATAACATAAATCAGAATTAGAAAAGTTAAGAGATGCTTTTAACAGAACTCAAGAAAGAATTATAAATAAAAGAAACAATGATTTCAAAAGTAAGGATTAGATTGCAAGAAATGCAAGACCAAAGAATGCTTTAAGAATCTTGAAAAATGCCTAAAGAGAAACAGAAGGTAAAATGAAGGAAAAGTCCAAAAATAAAAAAGAAAGATGAAGAAAAAGGATTCAAGAGTAATTAAGAAGATAGGGAAGACTCAAATATGTGTACACGGAATCTTCAAGAAACAAAACCAAACAGGGAATAGAACAAATGCAATAAAAACTATAAGTCTAGAAAACTTTCCCAATGTCATAGAAAAAGATTTGAAATTACATTTTGAGAAGATGCACTCAGTATATGAGAAAACTGATAAAAAGTGACTAACTTTAAGACATATTCTAGTAAAATTATTGAATATAAAAGAAAAAAAATTCTTTGGGCATTCACAGCCTGGTAAAAAGACCAAGTCTCTCATAAGACAGCCTCTTATAATATAATTAGATTATCATCAGACTTTTCTAAAGCAATGCTTTTTACCAGAAGAAAATGGAGTAGCATATGTAAGATGTTCAAGGAAAGAGAATGTGAGCCAATGGTTTTCATATTCGGCCATAAACTAACAACACACACGTATGAAGGCCATAGACCAACTGTTATCAACTTTGAAGAGCTCGGGGAATATTGTTCCTGTGAACACTTTCTGAGAAATTTACCAGAAAATGACCTTCAAACAGAAGGGTAATTTTGATGTAAGGACTGATGACATGGGCACTAAATAAATACTTACTCAAAGAACTGTGACTACATGAGGATTATAAGGTGAAGAGTATGCTGTATAATGGCTACATGCTTTGACAATGTAGACACAGTACAACTACAAAAAAATGTGAGAATAAGGAAATCATATGCAAAAATTTTAATTACTTTTGGTAATCATATTGGTAGTGGTAATAGTGCTATTACTACACTGAGGCTGTTATCTGTGTAATGAGGAATGCAGCAAATGAAGAATGTTGTGATATGCTAATTCTATCATTTCCACTGTCTTTGAGAAACAGCCATCTTAATGTAGAGTAAAGAGTTTTCTGATGCAAGGTAGAAAAGGTGAAGTAAAATCCCATGGTTTGGATTTTAAAGTGGCATTATCAGAATAAACACTAAAAGAGTGATGCAAACAATGACCATGCCAGTAGCAATGAGCATCCCCAGGGCCCAGACTGTGGTCTTGAAATAACAGTCTCCACTTTAAAATGCACACCATAGAGAGAGAGAGGGGGAGAGAGAGAGAGAGAGAGATCTGGGGAACAAACTGTACCAGATGAACCTGGAACATCTTGTCAATGACCTTCTAGGGATATATCCAAAGGACTCAGGAGCCATCTTAAAGAAGTTCTCGCTGTCTAAAGATGGGACAGGGGACAATTTGAACATCAATAAAGATAATTTTAATTGATTGAAACAAATTAAGTTTATAATGGTTTAAAAGAAAACTCTTTTGTCACTTATAGAGGACAACTGGAAAATAAAAAGAAAGGTCAAAGAATTTGTCCTGCCATTCACCTATGATCTATATAGTTAGGTAGCCAAATAGTAAATAGCAGGAATTTACTCTTTATAGAACTATTTCAGCTAATAAAAGAAGGAATCGTTCTATTAGAATTTCACCCTTTTCTCATCCTAATGAGTTAACGCATCTATTGAGCATCAGCGGCTAGTGCCAACATAAAAGTAGAAACAACCGATCATTATGAGCCTTCTGGGTAGAAATACACACCACCATCTCAAAATAGGTCTTGCACCCCAAAATGAACCTGTATCTGATGAAGTCTCTAGGTCCAACTATCAGGAAATATACAGAACAAAGGAGC
Organism: Equus asinus; assembly: GCF_041296235.1. Classification (NCBI taxonomy): domain Eukaryota; kingdom Metazoa; phylum Chordata; class Mammalia; order Perissodactyla; family Equidae; genus Equus; species Equus asinus. Next base: position 45,960,093 of record NC_091794.1, on the reverse strand, counting down.
AAGTTAAAAGAAACAATGGGGATGAAATCAGCAAAATTCATACTACAGGAAATTTTATCAATTAAATTTCCTGGTTTCTTCAACAAATAGATTGCAAGGAAAAAAATATGGTGAGATAAGATGTAGATTAAAAGAAACTTACAAAAACTTTCTTTAAAAAAATATACTGCTTAGGGAAGTACTCTTGTGTGATCAAACAATAAGGAAAGGCAAAGTGGGTAACAAGCCCCCAAAATGGTGATATTTACACAAGAGAAAAGAAGTTGTGATTGAGATGGGCATGTGGAGGACTTTTGGGATGGTGTGTAAACTTCTATTTCTTAATCTGGATATTTTTCCCACAGTATTTCTTCTACAATGATATATTAAACCAAACGTTTATTTCATGAGATTTTTCTGTACCTGCGTTATATTTTACAATAAAATAAAAAGGATTGTAATATAAGAGGTAAGACACGAAAATGTTTCAGACTTAAAGGACATGAGTTTAACACTTGAAAGGGCCTAACAACTATTTAGTATAAAGGGTGGAGATAGTACTCCATTAAGGCTTCCCATCACGAAATGTCAGGGCATCAGAAGAAAAGAGAAGTTCCTAAAGTTTCCAGAGAGGAATAAACGGGGTTCTCAACATCGGGAAGGGAGAAGATGCTGAATAACTGCTTTCCGTTTTTGAGGGGAAATTATGATCAACCCATAATTTTATATCTAAACAAAATATTAGTCTAGTGTATCAATTCAAGAAGGCATGGATCCAGGAGAGAGATCGAGGGAACACACAGGACAACTGCTCAAGAGGCCGGAGAACAATCAGCCCAGCTCAGAGCGTGACACTGGGGACCCAGGTAGAGATGTCTTTAGAACAAAATTGAAACAAATGGAGTATCTGACATGTTTCATCATGTGAAAAAAATGTTATTTGTACGGCTTTTATAATTCTTTTGCTGAATTTGGGAAAGATGTAGGAAACTAAGCAACAAATGAAATGATCATTGTTAATACAGAGAAAAACAAAGATTACTACAAAAATGGAATGCAATCCTTGAATATATATTTGTGCACATGAATGGAAGTACACTTGAGATAATTCTTACAAATAGTAAACTTGGATCAAAGGATATTTTCTCTCTTTTTTTTACTGTTTCCGGATTGATTTTTAAAGATGTTACACAAATTTACACTCAGAACACAGTGTATTAGAGTACCTGTTTCCCTACACTCTGGCCAAAAATGTAATTATCACTTTTTTATATTTTCCATTTTAATATAAATTAAATGTCATTATTGTATTATTTGCATTTTTTAATTGAGATAAAGCATCTTTTCTTACGCTTATAAGACATTGTATTTCTTTTTATATTAAATGTCTTCCTTTTACTTTGTATATTTTTTCTATTTGTTTATTAATCTCTTCTTATGGAATTATAAGAGCTCTCTATAGATAAATAAAATGACTACTTTTTGTCGTGTGTGCTGTAAATAATTTTGCTCAATTTTTCTTTGAATTTTACGTTATTTTGTGCTGAGCAGAAATGTTTGTATTTTATTGTTTAAATGTATCACTGTTTCCTTTATATTTTCTGGATTTTGTGTCTTGCTGAGAAAGGTCTTCCCCATTCCAAGATTTTTTTTAAAATTTGCTCATATTTTCTTCTGTATTGACAGCCTCATTGTTTATAGTCAAATCTTTTATCCATCTGAAATTTATACTGACATAATAGGTAAGGAGGAATTTGGTTCAATTTTTTTCCCAGATAATTCAAGAGGTTAACACAATTCAGACCTTAGTAAAATGGGTTGTGTTTTATTGTAAAGCTAAGAACTGTTTTATTTTCAGCCACTGAAATCTATAAGAGTATAGAAAAGCAAGATCCCAGCTAAACCACATGTGGATTGTTACTACCTCGGCTTGTCTTCTTACAAGCTTATGATGGAAACCTGCTCTCTTAGTCTGTGAAATCCTGTTTCCAAATAGGAAACGCCCAAGAAGATTAAAACTATCCAGCCAGTGAAGGGAAGGCTCTCTGGCTTATGATCCCAGTCTGTACATGGGTGCTGTCATGGGGCTTTGCGTTACAAAATATGTTCACATCTACAGATCATATTCTCTAACTGCCACTCAATATTAAAATAACTTAAGAATAACAAGTTTTCTGGGCTCTATAATCAGAAGAAAATCGATAGCAAGAAAAGAACTATGATGGGTATTTTGATCTAGGCTGGAGTCAGGAAAGAGCAGCAATGAAAGTATACTTTCACCTGCTCATAGACTTACAGACCTAAACCAAATGCCTAACAGATGCTGCCGTAGGATTGCCAGGGATTTCTACCAAGAAGAGTATCTTAAAGACAACAGTGGTTGTCCTAGGGTCTTTAAGATACCCTAGTTGGTCTTGGGTTTCTTCCCAAATTGTACAGCAATAGAACAAACAATCTTCTGATCACTTTTTCTCCTGCCGCTGAGAAAGTTCTAATTTAACTGTTTGCCTAATTTTTTCATCCATTGTCCTGCATATCTGATTCTCTGGCCATCATTTTTTTTGAGGTTGATTCTTGGGACCCACACTTTGCTACATGACTTATTTCTATACTTTTTTACTCTAAGCTTTAAAGACCCTAAGAAAAGCTATGGGAGAGGGGGAGAAAAAACTAAAAGGAAGTAACAAAAGCCTTCACGTTAGAGTTGAAGAACATTTAACGGAAAATATTTTTGTTCAGATTTCCATGAAGGCTTTTAGTAAAGATGAATGAGCTCATGCCATGAAGCTGAGTATGTTTTAAAAAGTGGTAAAAGGTTAATTGGGTACTGTGTGAGCAAGACTGTATATAGAGAAACCCTCTAGTTGATGGTCTAAGTACAGTTAACAACATTCACATATCTTATGTCTACATCAGGCTGCCATTCTACACGAAAGTCTACACAACGTTTCAGGAGATAAAACAAAAGAGATTAGCAACGTCTGCACAGTTTCCACTAAAATATTTTTGGGTAATTAGGTGGAGGAGGAAAGGAGATCCAGCAGATACAAAAAGATGTGTTAAGTAGGGAAAACTATAATTATTTTTTCCCCTGTGACCAAAAGGTTCTTTGAATAATAAGCACATATGTTTGTTTCAAGGACCGTAAAACCCTAGGGAAAGAAAGAGGACCTCAATAATTAGAGCTGAAGCTGAAGGAATCGTTATTTACAGAGAAAAATCTTACGAGGGAAGAAGCAGTCATCAGGATAATATTCACTAATAAGAGTCAAGCTTGTCAACTTCCCTCTGATTTTTCATGGTTCAAATCCTGTGTTAAACTACATTTTCTTCCTCTATCTTAAATCAGAAAATTCTTCCTTTCACCAAGAACTAAGAAATACAAAACTATGGATTTATATATATTTGGCTTGGAGGTAACTATGCTCACCTTCCAGGAAATATGTTCTTCTCTCTTTGCCATGTAGACAACAAAAACAATGAAGTGGAGAGGTGATTTAAGACTCATGAGATTTTATTTTCTTAAAAGGATTCAGCCTTCATTATCTTGGCCAAATCATCTAACCGCTCTTTTGTACATTAGATAAAAAGATCCATCAAGTTGCATTTACCCAGCTAAGGTGACTTCATTATGAAGGCTACTTTCTACCAAGTTTTGTCTACACTAGACTCCATACAAAAAGAGCATCTCATTGCAAATGCAGTTTCCTGAGTTCCTTCCTCACTTCTCCTACCCTCCATGACCTCCAACCTTTCTTTTCCTTTTTGCAGACTTGTTTTGTCCCTTCTCCTGGGATGCACCACCTAGTCTTTCTCACCTTGGCCTTTCTCATAAGCATGTTTTATCACTCTTCTCTATAGTAATGAAATCATAGAGCCCTCTTGGGGTAAATCCCCTCCCAATTAGACTAGGTTTCTAAGGATCTCTTTCCTATGTATCTCATATCTATCTTGTCTTTATTAATCCTCATTGCCATTTCACAGTTTTGAGCCTCAATCACTCTGGCCTGAATGTTAAAATAGCCTCCTACCTAGTCTCCAAAATCCTGTATGACCAATGGCTGTTTACATTGATCATCTTCCTCATCCTCTTTCCATACATGCTGGACTCCAGCCATAAAGAACCTTTCTGAATGAAGTACCTCAAGTGTACTGTGTTCTTGGTCTCTCTGCTTTGGGTTTTGCACAGATTCCTCCATCTTCCCTCTCTGCTTGGCCAACTCAGAGTCATCCCTCAGGACTCAGCTCAGACAGCACCTCCTCTGGGTAGCTCTTTCTGGTCTTTGTGATTTCTGGCTAGGTAAAAGTGGGCTCTCTGTTTTATCTCTGCCGCAATAGAAATCACACTTTACTTTAGTTGTCTATTTCTCTGTACCCTTCTCAAGGCTGTAAACTCCTTGGAATCAAGACTGTCGTATTTGCAGTTGTACTTCCTATACTTACCACTCAGTTCAGATTTGAAAAGAAGAAACGGCATGTATGGTCTCTGAAAATGTCTTGACTTTTCTCCTTTCATGATTTTCACATGCTGTTCTTTTTGTCTGAATTTCATCTCTACCAATTTACTCTCCCTCCAGCCCCACATACATGTCTTGGCCTGTTGTAGTCCTGCTTATCCTTCCAGGTGTGACTCAAGTGTTCCCTCTTTCATGAGAATTCCCTAATCAGACCCACTAGAATTGATCTGATCTGCATTCTAACCATGTAACACGGATCACACACTTTGCTTTGTAGTGTGTTCAATTTCTGTTTTTTCTCCCACTCTTGATGGATTAAAAATAGACACTAGATCTTAAAATATTTGTATTCTCCACATCATCCATCACAGTGCTTTGCAGAGAGTCAGTGCTTAATATGTACTGAATGAATTATTATGAACTAATTTCTCAAAGCTATAAACTTTTCTGTGTTTTCCCTAAAAGATGTTCAATAATAGCAGTTTTCCCCCTTGTGAATTTCTTTATATTTCCCTTATTTCTTCCCCTAATTCTAACATGGATGTATGTGATTTCTCTCTATATATTTCCCTTACCATACTGCAGCAGAAATCCTTCTGAAGACTGTGGGAGCAATAGAAGAGCATGAATAATTCTGTTTGGTACAGGTGAAATTGTAATTAGAATTCACATCTCTTCAACTGCTGTTTCAAAGACTCAAAGATCTCCAGCAGGAACTTTTGTTCCTCTACCTGAAAGCAATGTGGGGGATATGCCCTTTGTTATGATCTTTTCTCTCATCAGCAGCATGATGAACTACGCATCCTTAGACACCTCAGCTCAAATCAGACATTATTTGTGAAGTGTTCACTGCTTTCTCTAAGCTGAAAATATTCCCTTCCAGCCCTATATACACGCAGTGGTATATCTGTATCTTTCTTATACCAGTCATCTCTTTCTGCCTCACCCATGTCCTGTATCCCTTCTAGACTGTGAGTTCCCAGAGGACAGAATTTGTGCCCTCTGATTTCTCTATTTCTCTTTGCCCATAGAAAAGTGCCTTACAAATTTGTGTTGATTCTATCACCCATGTACCTGATGAATGGTATATGGCATATACATAAAGAATATGTATATGAATATGCTTGTGCATACATTACCCATATTTATATCTTTGCAGTAGAAATTATGTTTATATTAAGCCCGTCTGCTCACCACTGTAAAAGTGAGAGAATCAGATTGATTGATATTATCAGAGCTTAAATTACTGTCCAAAACTTATTTTGATGCCATTATTCTCCCTCCTAAAATGTAAGAAGGACCTCAAATAGAATTTTAATTGTATGTCTTAGATATCACTTCTTTCCAAAGCCTTCCCTGATGTCCAAAGATTTCCTATAGTTTTCATTATAATTTCATAGCAGTAGTTACAGTGTATTATAGTTGCCCATTAATTTGACTGCTTTATGTTTGATTTCCTTGAAGGCAGAAACTATACCATTGTATTGACTTTTGTGTCCATACTGCTTTGGAAGATAATGGTGGTAAGCAGGATAATGCCCCTCTCAAAGATGTCCTTGTCCTAATCCCCAGCCCCTATGCATATTTTACCTAGTATGGCAAAAGTGACTTTGTAGGTGTGTAAGTTAGGAATCTTGAAATGAAGAAATCATCCTGAATTATCCAGGTGGGCCCTAAGTATAATCACAAGGATCCTTATAAGTGAAAGAGAAAAGAAAGAAGGTCAGAATCAGAGAAGATATGACAACAGAAGCAGAGGTTGGAATGATGCTATTGGTACCCTTGAAATGGAGGGAGGCACAACCCAAGAAATATGGATAGCCTCTAGAAGCTGTAAAAGACTTCAAGCTTTTCTGGAGGGAAATGGATTCCCTCTAGAGCCTCTAGAATGAATACAGCTCTGCCCGTACCTTGAGTTTAGCCCAGTGAGATCCATTTTGGACTTCTGACTTCCAGAAGTGTAAGATAAGAAATATGTTGTTTTAAACCACCAAGTTCATGATAATGTATTATAACAACAACAGGAAACTGATACAATAGTCAGCACTTGGTAGGTGATTCATAAATATTTGTTCACTAAAAGAACCACAGGATATTAGGCCTGAAAAATATCTGATAGAATTAATGAATGTAGGTAACAATTGAGAGTGGGCCTGAGAGGAAGGGCAGGTAGATAAAAATTCCCCTTTACTAATTGAAGGTGGGATTGAAAGAGAGGTTTAGGTAAGAAAAAAACCAACAAAACAAAAAAACTCCCAAAACTCTCCATTTTCTGTCTTAGGCAACTGAATGAATAATAATAAATATACAAAGAAAGCTTGTGCTCTTAGTTTTTGGACATGTTTGGTATTAGGCTTGTTACGGAATAACAGATGAAGATGTCCAGGAGACTATGGAAAATTTGGTCTAGGAACTCAGCGGAGATCTCATGTAACCCAACAGCCTTGGAATATGAGGTTAGAATAGGAAAATAGTTGGAGATAAGGCTAGAAAGGCAGCACGATGTTTCTTAAATGCCAAAGGAAGCCAAACCCAATTCATCAGAAGGAAATTGGGTTGGACATTGAAAGTATTTGAACTAGGAAATGATATCATCATCAAAATAATCAAAGCTTCTTAAAGAGTAATCTGGTTGCCTATGTAAAATAGATCGGTAGAAGGGGAGACTTAAGGCAGAAATGCCATTTACACTTTACAGATCACTTTCAAAGACACTATCTTATTTGATCCTCACAGCAATTTTGCGAGACAGGTAAGACAAAGTATTATCAAAAGCTAACTATTTTTTATATCATCATAAAACCCCTTGTATCTTATTGATGATTATTTCAATCCACTTTTAAAGCTTTACATATAATTTGCAATGTGCTCAATTTCTTACTACTTTAATCAGTGTATTAAGGTTCTTGGTCAAATCCCCAGCCTCTAATAATCAGGGCCCATTTATCAACATAAAATCAACAGAAATGAATGGAATACATCTATTTAAAATATTTCAATCCTTACATAAGCTAAATTGTCCAGAGGTGGAGGGGGGAGAACATTGTATTATTAGATGGAATAACAGAATATTCCTGTAAAATGAGTTGGATGAGGTGCTTTTTATCACAATTAACCACTGTTATGGTAGAACCATATTGGTCCAAAATTGTTAACTAAGAAAAAGCATTTGGATGAACCATTGCACATCTTCTCTAGAAGGTCTCTCACATAGCACTTTGAGATTTCAATATTGACTCTAATATTCATCTGGCAAGGCTTTCAAATCATAGAGGTTAAAAATCACATACTACAGTGAAAGAGTCTCTAGGGCCATATTTAGGTGCTGTTAAATCACCAGGAATGATTTGGTCAGAACAAGAGAAAGATAACTGAGAGAGTGCCCAGGTAAATCAGGTTAGGAGTTCAGAATTTCTCGCCATTACAATTCCCAATTCAATTCTCTCCTTTTGATTTATAGAAGGCTGTTCTGAAGCAATAGTCTGAATAATTCAGCACTTATAGACATGAGAAACAAGGTAGGCCTATCTTCATACGGATTAAAACAGGTTCTGGAGTTGATTTCACTATGACTCAAGCTTGTCCTGGCGTTCACTTTTGACACATGATTTGGCTCTCCACCATGATTACTACAGAAAAAAACACAATTTTTTGGATGTGTTTACTCCAGGCAATGCATCTTTTTCAAAAGGCAAATATTGGCAATTCTTTAGGGGATCTCAGTGTCTCGACAACCCAGAAATGGTCAACATAGTCTAAAGCCTTACTTTTCAAAGTATAGTCTGTGGGCCAGCAACATCAGCAAGCATGGGAGCTTGTTAGAGAAGGAAAATGTAGAGAGCTCCTAGGACCTGCTGAATCAGAATCTGCATGGTCACAAGCTTCTCAAGTAATACATGCACACATCACAACTTGAGAAACTCTGATCTAAAGTACGGAAATTTCAGAAATTCCTTTTAATTTAATTGTCTCAAAATCTTCCCAGCAAATATATATATTTTTCTGACACCACAGGAGCTCCAAGCCCTTCTAAGTTTCCTATTTCTTTTACTTCTTTAGCCAGTTTCCGTGAGATCATAAATAGACAATCATCTAAAGGGTTTTCAGGTTCCTTATACTGGAGCATAGCGGTTGAATGTGTGTGAGCATTTATTCTTTTCATTAAATACACTGCTTGTTTGACTACATAAATTCCACATTTCTCTTTTTTTCAACTTAATTTGTGCAGATCTTAATAAGGGAAGAAGAGAGAGCAAAGTTGGCAGAAAGAATGTGTTGGGATGAGTGGAATGCACTAAGCTCAATATCTATTTCTCTCTGGTTCCACTTCATGGGTAATAATTTCAATTACTGAATGTATGATTTTAACCAATTTATGTTAACTAGATACTCACTCATGGGAAGTAAATAAACCTCTGCAGTTTAAAAAATTACATACAACTTTACTATCTGCATTTCCTTATTCAGGGATGGCTTGGGTGTGATACTGTCTCATGAGTAAAGCAGGTGAGCAGAAATCTTTCTTGCCATGTTTTGGTTTTGTTTTTGTTTTTTGCTAAACAGCCATCAGCTGATTCTACAGGGGGTGGAGAGCAGGTTGGGCTGGCTGGGAATCTCCCTGAGGCTACCTGCCCTGTCTACCTAGGCTATCCACTGGTCCTGATCCTGTTTGTTGCCTTCCATGTCCACCTCAATGACCTCTCCATCATCAGGCTACTCACTGTAATCATTTATCTCATCCGTATCCTGATGTCCTCATCATCCTCTGAGTCTTCGCTATCCTCATCACCTTCATCCTCCTCCCCTTTCTTGTCATCATAGTGCTCTGACACGGGCTTGTCAGTAGATACCAAGTTGTTGTTTTTCTCCATGGTGCTCTAGAGTCAGGCTTGCTGTTGTTCCTGCTGCTGCAGCTCTCTCCTCCACACAGGGCCAATCCAGATTAAACCACAGTATCTCAGTCACACGGGGCAAGAGTGAGGGCAATAAGGTGGACATGGCTCAGAGAGAGCTGTTTGATTTTGGTCAAGTCACTGTACCTCTCTGAGTCTCAGTTTCCTCATCACACCAGAAGGCAGCAGCCTGCGGTGGTATCTTAGGCTATGGAGTATGCACAGTAGCAGGATGACAGCAAAGGTAAGTTGATTTCAGCTTCAAGCAAGAATGTTCAGTCTCAGCCCAAGTGTTGGGCACAAAGGAAAAGTCATGTGCATACACGCAGCTTCAGGAGCCTAGAGTCCAGCCCTGGCTTTGCTACTATTTGCAATTCTCTGCCAGCCACAGGACCTTGGACAATCATGTAGCCTGTCTAAGCCTCTATTTCCTAGGGAAGGTGGTGATGGGGGAATCTTCACTAATATTAGATGTCTAATATGTATCACAGATCTTTACATGCATATGTCACACATTCCTCTCAACAATTCTATAAGGCTAACCTTTAGTCTTTAATACAATAAAACTGAGATTTTTAGAGGTTAAAGACGTTTCCCAAGATCTCATAGCCTGTAAGCAGCTGAGAAGGAATTCAAACTCAGGTCTATCTGACTCCAAAGCCTGTGCATTGTTTTGTCTCTAGACCAATGCAGTCTACTAATATAGGATGTTATGAAGTTCAAAGGAATTAATGTATGTAAAAGAACTTTTCTTAAAAAGCAAAGCATTATACAAAGTTGGGTTGTAATATTTCAATTAATGTCATTTTTATTGTATTACAAAAACAAAAAGTCTCAGCCCCTACCCCAAAGATGCTGACATAAGAGAAATGATGAATAAACTACATCACATACATTCAATTCAATGATTTAAACATGTAGTAAGAGCGGCCGAGTTGGATTTTGTAAGAGATACAAGATGAATAAAATGGGCTCCTTTCCTCAAGGAAATTATATGATACCACAGTGAAATTGATAGGTAAAGAGCTTGTTACAAAACAAGGCAGAATGAAATAAGTGTTAAACTGTAGTACGAGACCACATTGAGAGAGTACAGAGAACAAACGGTGAACGCCGACTGAAAGTATCAAGGAAGAGTTTACAGAGCAAGTCACCTTTAAGAGTCTTGAAAGATGGGCAGAGAATGTGAGAACGCATTCCAGGCTGAGAACAAATGATGGCCAAAGGCACAGAAGCTTGAAGACACACATGTGAAAAAGTGTTCTGTTGAGGTGGTTATATCTGGGAGAGAAATAGCCCTGGAGAGGAAAAAGTGAAAAACTTGCCATTTTAACTATAACTACTTGGTATTGTTTGAGTTTTTTTCAAACTGTCTGCTCTCTTGATTTTTTTATCCAACTTAAAGGATGTCATATCAGAAGGGAAAAAATGTGTTAGGTTGTGCAAAGGAAAAATTTGGAAAAAAAATTTGCACTGTGTAATATGCTAATTACAGGTACCATCAGTAAAACCAAACAGGTTAGGAAAAAGCAGAAATTTCCCCAAAATGGGAATCTGTACAAAAGAGTCAGGATTTGAGCTGGCCTTAAATGATGGGTTAGAGATGACTTGATAGAGAGGAGAGGAATTGAAAGAGAACTTGAGTGATTTGTCATTTCAATCATGCCTCCTAGTCTGACCCAGTTTGCCTGAGAGGAATTGTGCAAACAATCGTGGAACATCTCTGCCATCATGAGTACATATTGCCTTGGTTAAGTTTAAAAACACATGAAATGAAGCATACTACAATGAAATGGAGTGTTTTTTAGTTGGGTCTTTAAAGTTCCTCCCTAGCAATTTATATCTTTCTCCCAAAGCTTAGAACAAATTTAAGGTCATGGCATTTAAGTTCTCCTTCTTTCCTTTTTATCTCACATTTCAATCTGAATAGTGAGTTTATAAGTAGAAAATCTGGAACTTATATTTGAATTTTTTCAGGATATTATCGTGGCATCATTAGTTCTTTACAAGCATATGCATACACTTAATTAAACAAAAAATAATAATAATAAATAATATTAGAAGAAATGAGTTAACATATAATAAACCCAATTAAAGTAGATCCTAAGTAACTTGTTAAAGATTATACTGGAACACTAACTAAATGATCCGCTAAACTAATGGACATCAGTTAAGTCTATATTAAGTGCTATTGGTAGAACATAGTGCAAAAATGTTTGATCGATAATTAAGTTTATAAATAAACTTTTATTGTACTAATAGGCAGTGTTAATTACATTTAACCTTTAAATAATGCTTCACTATGTTCAGAAAAGGAATAAGAACCTTACCAGTTAATTATTTTTAAGTCTCTATTTTTCACTTCAATTGAAAGTGAAAACGAATCCAAGTTTTTAAAGCATTGGCGTAGTACAATTCCTTTACAGGCAAGTAGATCAGAATCTGCATATGGGCCTTACCATCTGCAAAAGGCAAACCGTCTGGATGGAAAAGCAAACTGACTTAAGAAAACCAGTTTAACCATCCCAAAGACAAGTTTTCTATATTACTGAAGTCTAGGTCTTGCCCTAGACACCAGGTGGGATAGTGAGTCTAGCTGTTCATTAGCAGAGAAATCCAGATTCAGGTCTTGTTAGTGAGCGAGTTGGAGGAAAGTGAGATACTCTGAGGATTTCCCAAGCACACTCACTCAAAATTGAGAGACCAAAACATGGCTAATAGGATGCAGAATTTGCACACTCCTTACCTAAACAGCTCAAATGTGGACATCCCATAAAAGACATCTTTCTGCCTCAATGTCCCATTCTGCCAAGAATCTTTCCCAAATCTCCTCACAAATCCAATGGCATCACCCTCTGTCTTTTCTAGTACATCGAGAGGTCCACTCCCATGCATTACTTCATCCAACACTGGCTCCTGGGACTCAGCAAGGTCTCTAGCCCAAGTTAGCCTAGTCCAGTCAGAAAAGCAGAGCCCTTAACAAGTGATTCAAAAGGGACCTTGAATACAGGGAACAGTTACAAATGTGCAGGAAGAGATTCAAAACCCAAAGGGGTAATGAGAGAACCCTTAGAATAGCAACAGCAGAAAGCTACCATCACCCCTCGAGCTTCAGGGATAGGAAAAAAAAAAGAATATGGAATTACTATAATCGAGGAGCCACAGGTGCACAATAGAAACTGAGACCACAGAATGAAGAACTGAATGGCAAGCTGGTACCACAAGAAAAGGCAAAGCCATGATTATAAATATCTCCCAAAGAGGGGAATAAAACTCTGGCTTCTTGACTTCTTTGCCTTCAGACTTCCTGCTAACTCCCTCCACTGGCCAAACCAAATAAAAATCAGCAGGGTCAACCCCTGTGATACATATAGCAGGAGAAGGCTGGAAATGGATCTGAAACCAGACACTTAATGACTGATGTAGTCTGCTTTTCACCCAGGACTGGAGATCAGGCAGTTATTTCACACCCTTATCTGCAAGGGTCTTCAGGAAGATATCTGGGACCTACACACAAGAATGTCCTGCAGCTGCTCATGGATCCCACCTAATCCTGCCAGCCAGGAGCCATGATCTAATCACAAATGTGGAATCTACTCTGTTACTTTGAACTCAGCACTCTTATCCCACAAGTGCCTCTGAAGTCCCTGATGCCATCATAGTGATTCCCTGTGTACCTGGAGATCTTCCAGTTCTTTCTCCAAATCATATTGCATTTAACAAGGATAATCATTTCTAGCTGCTACAATAAACATACACCAAATTCTCAGGGATGGCCTAAAATAATAAAGGTTTATTTCTTATTTGCATAAAGACTGATGCAGGTCAGGATCTCTCCTCCATCTTGAAGAAAAGTCTTCTGGATGACATGGCCTCCAAGAAAGCTCAGCACTGATTTGTAGCTTCTGACAATCTATAAGACAGCACTAAGGTCATTTACCAGCTTTGACAGGAGCAATATCAGTGACCAATTAAGCTGTGCAGTTCTTGCACCTCACCCAGGAGCAAGAATGAAATAACAGAGCAGAGAAAGAGGACTGGCAGCCCAGATTCACTGGTGCCAAGATACAGAAATATCCAGCAGCATCATGGTCCAAACCTTGGTCACGTAAGCCTAAATTTCCTGTTGAAATTGATGATCATCCCCACTAATTCATATGTAGGGAACATATCAAATACTTAGTCCTATCACTCACCTACTGTTCAAGCTACTCAATGGTCCAGTAGCTGCCTTGGCTATCACCTAGGACTACACTCCCTTTTAGAGATCAATGCTGAGGTTTTTTAAAAGTACATTGATATAACCTTCAGAACATGGAGAAGTATCATCAGGGCTCCCCCTCCCCTTAAGGGACCTGGTGATTTTGTTAAACAAACAGCAAAATAAAATAAAAACATCAACACCAGATTGGTGAGGTCTTTCCCTATTACAATCGTAAAAAGTAAAGTAGTTCCCTGCATTCCTCTACCTACAATGATCTCTGACCAGTAGTTAGTGAATTAGATTTCTAGGACATCTACAACCTACCCATGAAGCTGAGGTATAGACAATGACCTTCAAGATGTGGTAAATCAGTGAGAGCATGTAGCCGTTTCATTTGATCTGTGAAGTGGCCAAGTTCATGTAACTCTCCATGAATAATTATCTTGTATTACTTAAGAAAGACTGAATTTGAGTGGCTGTAAGAAATGTCATCTCCTCTCCTGACACTCAGATTCCCTATATTTCATCTTTGACTTGATCCCTCGTCCACTGTCATCCACTCTCTGAGGTGATTGTATTTTTCATTGAGATGGTACCCTTTTTCTCCTTGTTCATGTAGATAAACTGTTCCAACATATTTATTAGTGGGGTTCTGATTTCATGAAGCATCTGTCAATCTGATCTCCCCTATTTGATTTTTTTCTTTTAAAGTCAGTGGTTAGTTTTTGTCAAAGTAATGCATTCATAAAATTTAAAGACTCAAGTAGTACTAAAAGTCGTGTAATGAGAAACAGCAGTCAGCCACTATTATCAGATTTTTTTCTCCAGAGACAATCAATTTCAACTCTTTTCATTATTTTATGTGGTATTTACCTTCATATTTATAAATATATTTGTACTGTTTCTTTTACTCTCCAACTTTTATTTTCAAAATTTTCAAAGCCACAGAAGCATTGAAAGAATGGTATCTTTCACTGAGATTCAACTGTTAACATTTTGCTACATTTGTTTTATCCTTCTCTCTCTTTCAACTGAACTATTTGGATGTAAGTTTATTATGACACTTTACAACCAAATACTTAAGCACATACCCTCTAAAATAAGGGTATTCCTCTCTAAATGTCTCTTGGCTTTTAATGACTCTGTTTAAGGAACTCATAGGCTATGTTAACAAATCCTCAAATCAGAAATCAAACTGTGGCCTAGTGGGACATATTCATTCATCGTTAGAGGATCCGTATTCCTATACTTCTTACTAGCACATTCCTGGAGCATCTACCTTGACATTATAAAATCTGAACATAGCTCCCTGCATTCCTGTATCTCTAATATTCTCATCCATAGAAGTTATGAGATCCATTTCCATTGCTTTCCTTCAATACTTAGTGGCACATCTGCCTTTTACATCTACTAATAATTTCTAGCTGATTTGTATAACTGATGACATGGGAGGACCTCAAATAGACTTGTAACTGTACAAGCATTACACTAAGCAGTGCCAAGCCCTGGTGTGAGATGTCCTTTGGGCCTTCTTACAACATCCACACTTACCTTCATCCTAAAAGCAGAATGAACTGAATATGTTAGACATTTTCAGCTTCTATCTTAATAATTCTATTTATCTTCCTCCACAGGCATAGCCATGCCATCATTCACAAGCACAATTGTACTCCAGGCTCCAGAGCCTCTATTGAATGATGCAAGATGAGAAACCATCATACGGCACACAGAGAATGGTGCTCTCTTGCAACCTGTTATTTCTAGAGGATCAGTAGTAAGAGTCCTTTTCCTTCTACAATTTGGGACACATCTTAGAGGATTAAAACATTCCACAGAGAAATCTGACTTCTGCTGCATCAGGAAAAAGGTGTGGGGAAGTGGCATATGAGCTAGCCTAAGAACCCTGAGCTGTTCTTTCCGAGGGCAGAAATCAAGGTGCTTCCCCAACCCTCCTTCTTCTACCTACTCAGGAATCAGGACAAGGGAGGGGACCTACAGAATCATGGTCCCAAGAGTCTGAAATACTTCTTTGCTGAAGGCATGAAGCAAGGATTTATCTGGATCTAGTCTGAGGCCAGAGAAGAGACCAAGAAGAACAAGAGATAGAATATGTACTGTTGGGATGTTTAGGAAAATAAGTTGAAAGCTCAGGTCTCTGGCGTGAAGGCCCTTTCATTTGGAGTTTAGCATGGGCAGCCAAGACAAGGGTAAATCCTTAAGGGTGTTATCCAAGCAGGAAAGTTAATCTTTGATTTTCATTTTTCTTTTGGAATGTTTGGTGACAACATATCTCTTCTGGTCAGACTTCCCCTTTTGGCCAATAGAAAACCAAATCATTTATACTGATGCTTGCTGAGAGTGTTTTTCAACGTCTATTTAAACTTTCCTGAACAGGGAAAGTTTTTGTTTGTCTCTCTAGTGAGAATCCCTGCTTACTTGACAAATGACAAAAGAGAAATCGTTAGCTTTTCCTCAGAATGATCCTTCTACTCCAAGAATTTTGGCCAAAGGTCAGCTTGGCTTTTAACTCTCCCCACTCATCTTTGATTTTTCTGCTTCTATCCTCATGATAAGAGTCAGAAAGAGGAACTAGAGAATCCCAAGCGTTTCTCCACCAGAAGAGTGATTTTTTAACTTTTCCTTAACCAATAAGAAGAATACCTTGTTTTTAGCAACTGTTTATTTTTTCTAAGAGAAACTTATCTCTTCCTTCCCGAAGAGTACTTCAGCTGTGCAATTTATAAAATTGAATATTTAATACTTCCCATGGATCAGAATTAACTTTCCTAAAACAAACATCTCCTGGGCCAGCCCTAGTGTCCTAGTGGTTAAGTTTGGTGTGCTCAACTTTGGCAGCCCGGGTTCAGTTCCCTGGGTGCAGACCTACATTCTCATCTGTCAGTGGCCGTGCTGTGGCTGCGGCTTACATACAAAAAAGAAGATTTGCAGTGGATGGTAGCTCAGGGTGAATCTTCCTCAGCAAAAATAAATAAATAAATAAAACAAATATCTCCTAAAAGAGGTGATAAAACCTCAATTTATGTGAGAATATAGAGTCTCAATTTCACATACATCAAACTTAAAAGTCATTTAAACATCGGACGAATGTAGAATCATCATAAAGGGAAATGGCAAATAGCGTAACATTGATGAGTTCTAAATACTTAAAATGGACATGGAGGAAAAAAACTCTAAAATTAGCCTTCACATGAAACACTTTCCTTTCAGCTTCACTGAACTACTTTGAAACTCTAACATGAATTTCTATAGTCATGTTTCTCAAAGTGTGCTGCACAGATCAACAGTATTAAAATTCCTAGTACTTATGTTTAAAACACATGTTCTTGAGCACTATCCTAGGTGCTCTTCTGATGATTCTCATTCATACTAAAGTTTGAGAACTATTATGACGAAAAGAAAAAGTGGAGCAATTATTTGAGAGAAAGGATTTTGCAAAACACAAAACATCAATAATAACTATAAAACGACAACAAATGTTCACATATTTGGAGATAAGTGCTGAAATGTTATCTATTAATGAAATGACATGGTGTCCAAGATCAATGGTCCTGCATCAATCATTGTTGAAGTTGGGTGATGCAAATGTGGAGTCATTATTTTGTTTTTTGAGGAAGGTTAGCCCTGAGCTAACATCTGCCACCAATCCTCCTCTTTTTGCTGAGGAAGACTGGCCCTGAGCTAATATCCGTGCCCATCTTCCTCTACTTTATATGCTAGATGCCTAACACAGCATTGCGTGCCAAGCAGTGCATAGGTCCTCACCTGGGATCCGAACCAGTGAATCCTGGGCCGCTGAAGCAGAACACGTGAACTTAACCGCTGTGCCATCAGGCTGGCCCCAACATGGAGTCATTAGTATTCTACTTTTGTATGTATTTTAAATTTCCCATACTACAAAGCCCATTAACATGTTGTTATGCACTGTTGCCAAAGTAAGGAAGAGACATTGGTCATTAGGTGATTTATCTTTTTTCACATGATGAACTAAGAAAGATTATATTGTGTAAGCCCTGAAATCATTTAGTGATATCTGATATTTAATCTGTGACTGAGCTCGATCCAGTTAAACACACACAATTTGTGTTTGAAAGTATTTTTTCTTTTGAAAACAACATTCCAAGTTACAACAGTCATTTCAAATTATGTTTTTTACCTTGACGTTTCTCATAGCGTTTCCAGTAGCACTTATTAATTAGAACTACTCTGACGTGACATCACTTTTCATTTTCTGATCTCTTTCTTTTCCACATGACCCTGTCTCTCTTGAAAAATAAAACTCTTGCTTTGGAAAAGCAACTTTAATATCTAGGATCAGTGGAAAGTGTCATGTCTCATTTATTGATGTGTTGGAGTCTTTGTCCCTTCAGTCTTTTTTGATCTGAAGAAAAATAACTTCATTTTTTTTCTACTAGCCCCAAATACTCTGAGGCATTGAACTCTTAGCCTCTCTATGCCCCGCAGCTGCTTTTTAAAGGGCCAAACTCTGCTTAGATTGGTTTGTACAAGTAAAACAATTTGAAGTACATTCATGAGTTTTGTGAGATCAATAGACTGGTCTACAAAGGAGATAGCAGATGGTACTAAGAGGTGTCCAAGCCACAACTTTCTTTCAAACTGCTCAACAGTCTTTATAGACATCAGCAAGATTGAACTAATCAATACCTCCCAGGTTCTGCCAATCACTGTTGTAGAAACAAACGGCAGTTGATTAGCTTAATCAAAGTAAAGGCTGGAACAGTCTACAGCCATAAATAGAGAAGAAGCCAAGACTTTAAAAAAAAGGATTATTTTGAAACTATGTTCTAACATTTACATACAGTGACGTTTTAAAAGGAGCAGGGAGATTAAAAAGGAGGACTCAAGAGGAAAAGAAATTAAGTGGAAGAAAATATTGTTTAAAAATCAATTAAATCCTTGTTAATAAAGGCATAGCTGGGCCATTTGGGGGGAACACACTTTGCCTCTCAGGCTCTCATTGGATCATGTTGACTGTGCTTAATCAAGACTGAGGGGTGATGACCTGGGCTTCTACATATGCTAAATCGTTTCTGGCCAAAACTACGTTATCTTCACAGACAAGCAAAATTAAATTCCATCATTTAGGAATGCAGTCTTTGGTGTTAAAATTATATGTATATATAAAAAAAAGACGTGATTACCATAGAAGCTGGATTAGTGTTTACTTGTGAAGGGGAGACAGAGAGTTGTAATTGGGAAGGGGCCCACAGAGAGCTTCCAGGGTGCTGACAACATTCTTTCTTGAACTGAGAGGTGGCTGCACAGGTGTCTGTGTTTAAAATAATTCATTAAGCTGTATATTTACGTTTTATACCTTTTTTAATATATATTACATTTTACACTTTAAAAAAATGTTTAAATAGAACAGCTACCCAAGAGATTATAGTTTATACATCTGGTTGGCTAACCATAGTTGTGAGCAATCTGGAATAGGAACCAAACCAGAATTTTCCATAGGAATTTCCACTGTTAAAAAATATTATATATAGGGGCTGGCCCCGTGCCCGAGTGGTTAAGTTCATGCGCTCTGCTGCAGGTGGCCCAGTGTTTCTTTGGTTCGAATCCTGGGCGCAGACATGGCACTGCTCATCAAGCCACGCTGAGACGGCATCCCACATGCCACAACTAGAAGGACCCATAACGAAGAATATACAACCATGTACTTGGGGTCTTTGGGGAGAAAACGGAAAAAATAAAATCTTTAAAAAATATATTATATATATAAAAATATTATATATTTATATTTCTGTGTGATGTATACATACACATTTTTGTACATTGCTTTATTTCTTCAGTAAAGATGTACCTGAAGCAACACTTCTGGCATCTGGTTAAACCTAGCCCACTTTGAGCTAATATTTCAGACTGAACTTTTTGGTTTGAGTACCATTAGACTCTAAATCTTTTCCCAACTTTATATTCTTTCATAATCTGACCTCACATTTCCTAATCAGCTCCTCTAGCATACCTTCTATAAGATCTCTAGCCTGTCTTCCATAAGGTCTCCCAATCAAATTATCAAAGACATTGGTGCTGTCTCAGTAAACATGAGGTAATACTACTTCTAGAAGTTTCCCCAGGCACCCCCCAGTCCAGGCTAACGTAGAGCCCAAACTAAAACTCAGATAGCATAAAGGACTTATACATGACTACAAAGCTGGAGATAGTTTTTTTGAGGCCAGTAGTACTCATATCATATCACAACCAAAAATAAATCCTATTTGAATATTTATATAATTCATTTAACTCTAGGATTTAACCTTTGCTTATAGCCAGTATTAGTAAACTCAGCTCAAGAGAATTATAAGAACTCTTAACTCTCCTACACTTAAGCCCAGACACTACCAGGGAAATTTTATCCCATCAATATCGCACCAAATAAGAAATACAAAAAGATGAAAGCAGGAGATAAGAAAATTAATATTTTCTAAAGAATTCTACATTTGTAGTTTCAGTGGAAGGTTACTAAAATGAAATAGAAGACATGTTGTGTTAGCATGGGGCTGGACTAAACTCAGTAACACAAGTTACCAGTTAGTTACTACTCATCACCTTAACAATATCTCCCATCTAACTCAGTCACTATTCCCAAGTCGTCTCCAAGCTTCCCACAGCCTCCTCAGTCTAATCTTCTCACATTCTACCCCCTCTCATTTACTCAATCTCTCTCAATTTTCCATCATTCTATGCCCAGGACCGTTTTTATCCTCTAACTTCTAAGACCGTTCAATGTTCTTTCATTCAGAGCTACTTCTGGACAAAAAAATAAAACCCTCTGGAGCCTAGATTCGATTCACCCAAGGATATAGTGCAAATATGGGGATTTTAGGGTAGGGAGGGTGCCATGGCACAGGAGTAGATGGTTACTGCTCCACTCCCATTATGGAGGTGCCGCCCACTCTGTGCATGTAAATGTGTGTGCTGGCCAAGGAACCCAACCTCGGCACAAGAGAGCCTGGAATTCTTGGAACTCAGATACCCAAGAAGTAGCCAAAGGAGTCCCAAACTAATTTAAATATTTGAAAAATCCTATTTCCCGAAGATAAGACCACAGTAAACTGTTGTAAACAGCTTGCTTGCAAGACAAAATATTTGTCTGAACTGTCAGTGCAGAGACAAATTATGAAAAGGGCTCTTGGTGGTGTAAGGTTGGGAACTACTGCTTCAGGGAACAGGGATTTAGGCTATTTATATTCTGAACAGAATCTAACATATACAAGAACTCTATAAATATTAAACAACTACCTTTCAGAAGTGACATTGTGGTGAGCAGCTGATACTTTGAAAGCCATTAAGAAGGAATCCTAAAAGAAAGCGTTGATCCTATGCTATTACAGAAGGCTACTGCAAGTAGGCTCCATGTAATACCAACTGAAACATTATAATACTACTCTGTTATAAGCCTTACAAGATTTGGAGGAAACTGAAGTACCAATTACTTTAGTGCCGGCAATAAAATTTGTTTATGCATGGATGTATTTGTTTATTGTTGTTAGGAATTGGTTGGTTTGTTCCAGGAAGTAGGGTACTTTTGCTTTTCTTCTCAAGACTGAATGAGATGTTTCGTAAAACACACACTAAACAGATATATTTCTAACAGGTTTTCTATAAAAATATGCCCTTGGATGAACTGAGTCCAACAGGCACCTCTGCCAACCCCTGAACTGAGTAACAATGGGGAATTACTAACTCCTCTGAATGTCTGACTGATGAGAATAACAATTTGGAGTCAAAGCTCAAACAATACATGTGAAAGCATTTTGCAAACTGTAAGGGCAAAATTTTTGTAGAGTCAAAAGAAAAAGACTGCCATTGTCTTGGTACTGAATGGAACCATTGTTTTCCCTCATGAACTTCTATTATATTATTAGATATGCTACTATTCTAGCCAAGTTCAAATGAGAATTATCAGCATGATTTGTCACCAAAACAGCATGTGTCAATTACGTCAAAGTCAAACAAATTTAAATTCCTTGAATGTAGCTGGGAATCTCTATTTGTGATTAGTAGGAATAAAGCCTCGGCAAATTAGACATGTAAAACTTAAATATTAGGCAGAGAATATACAGATATAGGCAAAAGACTTTTCTGGTAACGAATAAACCCTTTCATGTAAACAAATTTCTGATGGTTTAACCATATAAATATTAGATGAAATATGCAAAAACTTTAAAATTAACATTAAAAAATTTATCTCTGAAATCTAATTGAATCAAATCAAAAAACCAATATTATGTATTGGTTTTACAAGTTTAAAACTGCTCTTGATGGCTGTAGGCTGAGTGGTATGCAGTGAACAATTGATATATATGAATTTCAGACTTCTTCATTTTATCTTTTCTTCTGGCTCACTGTCTGCTCCTCAACTTTTTCTAAAAATTTTCTAGTCTTTCATTTCACTGAGGGAAAAAACAATATAACATTCAGAGAATTAAAGGGGCAACTACCTACTTAATTAGAACAGAGGCTTGTGCTCCGAAGCGTTGCTTCTCTAGGATACTAAAAATACTAAAATCCATATTGCCCTTGAAAAGAAAAATAAAATACAGGAGCTGCAAGTAGGTTGAAAACCAACAATTCCTATGTCAGCCGCTCCAGGGGCATGGTAGGAAATTGACTTTTCTAATGAAGTGTTATTCATGCCTTCAAAAATGGGATTACTTGTTGTGCCTCCTGGGGTTAAGACATGGATGTCGCTCTCTCCTTTCAAAACCTTATGCTTCTTAAAATTGTGCTGCTTTTCTGAACTCAACATTTATAGCATACTATTATTCCTGGTGCATATGCTTATTGGTCAGGGGATGTTACCACACACGTAAGACCACAAATATTTAAATCCATTAATTTGTTTAATGATTCAACAAACATTTGCTTGCACCCATAAACCACCAGACACTGAGCTATGCACTGTAAAACTAGAGGTCTATTCATTTAAAAGTCTATTACAAATATGTGGATATTAACTACATATTCTTGAACAACCAATGGATGAAAAAAGAAATCAAAAGAGAAATTAGAAAATATCTTGATACAAAGAAAAATGAAAATACAAAGTACCAAAACTTATGGGATGCAGCAAAAGTGATAAGAGGCAAGTTTATAGCAGTAAACACCTGCATTAAAAAAGAAGAAAAAACTCTAAGAACATAACATTACACATAAAGGAACTGGAAAAAGAAGAACAAACTAAGCCCTATGTTAGCAGAAGGAAGAAAATAATAAATATTAGAGCAGAAATAAATAAAATAGAGAATAGAGAAAAAAATCAGTGAAATTAGGAATTGATTTTTTGAAAATATAAACAAAATTGACAAACCTTTAGCTGGACTTACTAAGAAAAAAAGAAGACTCCAATAAATAAAATCAGAAATGAAAGAGGATACATTGCAATAAATGCCACAGAAATAAAAAGAATCGTAAGAGACCATTATGGAACAATTATACACCAACAAATTAGATAACCTAGAAGAAATGGATAAATTCCCAAAAACATACAATCTACCAAGACTAAAGAAACAGAAAGTCTGAACAGATCTATAATTAGTATGGAGATTGAATCAGTAATCATAAACATCCCAACAAAGGAAAGTCCAGGACATGATGGCTACCCTGGTTAATTCTATCAAATATTTAAAGAAAAATTAACGCTAACTTTTCAAAAAATTGAAGAAGAAGGAATGCTTCGAAACTCATATATTGTGAGGCCTGAATTATTCCAATACCAAAGCAAGATAAAGACACTACCAGAAAAGAAAACTACTGGTCAATATCCTTGATGAATATAGATGCAAAAAACCTCAATAAAATATCAGCAAATTGATTCCAACAATACACTAAAAGAATCATACGTAATGACCAGTGAGATTTATCCCTGGGATGCAAGGATGGTTCAACAAATGCAAATCAATTAATATGATATACCACACTAGCAGAATAATGGATAAAAATCACATGATCATCTCTATAAATGCAGAAAAAGAGTTTGACAAAATCAACATTCATCCATGATAAACACTCTTGACAAACTAGGATTAGAAATAAAGCATCTCAACATAATAAAGGCCATTTAAGAAAAGCCCACAGCTAACATTATATTCAGTGGTAAAACACTGAAAGCTTTTCCTCAAAGATCAGATGCAAGGCAGTGATACTCCTTCTCACCACTTTTATACACCATAGTACTTGGAGCTCTAGACAGAGCAATTAAGCAAGAAAAATGAAATAAAAGGCGTCCAAATCAGAAAGGAAGAATTAAAATTGCCTTTGTTTGCAGACAAGATGATTTTACATATAGAAAATCCTAAATATTCCATTAAAAAAGCTGTTAGAACTAAAATGTGAACTCAGTAAAGTTGTAGGATACAAAGTCAACATACAAAAATCAATTGCATTTCTAAAACAGTAACAGTGAACTATCTAAAATGGAAATTAGGAAAACAACCCCATTTACAATAGAACTAAAAAGAATAAAATAGTGGAGAATAAACTTAACTAGGGAACTGAAAGACTTATACACTGAAAACTACAGAACACTGATGAAACCACAGCAATCTCACACCTGTCAGGAATGCTATTATCCCCAAAACAAAAGACAACAGTGTTTGCAAGAATGTGGAGAAATTGGAACCCTTGTACATTGTTGGCGGGAATGCAAAATGGTGCAATTGCTATGGAAAACAGTATGGAGGTTGCTCAAAAAATTAAAAATAGAACTACCATATGACCACTTCTGGGTATTTATCCAATAGAACTGAAATCATGATCTTGAAGAGATGTTAAAACTCTCATGTTCTTTGCAGGACTATTGACAATAGCCAAGATGGGGAAACAACCTAAATGTCCATCAATAGATGAATAGACACAGAAAATGGCGTGTGTGTGTTTGTGTAGTGGAATATTATTCAGCCTTTAAAAAGGTGAAACTTCTGCAAAATGTGACATCTGCAAAATGTGATGGATGAAACTCGAGAACATTATGCTAAGTGAAATGTCAGTCACAAAAGCACAAACACTGCGTGATTCTACCTATGTGAGGTATCTAAAATAGTCAAATTCATAGAATCAAAGAGTGGAGTGATGGTTGCCAAGCACTGGGAGCAGGGAGAAATGGGGAGTTACTAACTAACAGGCATAAAGTTCCAAGTAAGCAGGATGAATAGGTTCTAGTGATCTGCTGTACAACATTGTACTTATAGTTAACAACACTACACTGTACACTTAAAAATTTGTTAAGAGGGTAGATCTCATCTTAAGTATTCTTGCCACAATAAAATAAAATTTTAAAAAATAGATAAAGGTCTAAAATTCAGACACTTATCTACATGTTTTAACTACATCATACTGGAGATTCAAATGTTTTAAACTGTCAAGCCTTCTAGGATTATATGAGCATAAATTCAAATGATGTGGTACGTTTTGTTAATTTCTAATCAATATGTTTGAATATAGTGATATCAAATTTTAAATTTTCTAGTAGCTCATTAAATAAAGTAAAGAGAAATAGATGAGGAAGATGGTAGAGTAGAAAGCACCAGGAATCTGTCTCCCCACCTAGACAAAAATTTCACTTGCAGAATCTGTCTGATATAACTATTTTGGAACTCTCAAGTTTATTGAAGGTTTACAACCCCCAGGGGAAAGGTTTGGATGGTAAATTAGGGTTAATTTCAGCTTGTAGCACAGTAGTAGCTATTCATGCCCCACCATTCGTCCTATGGCAGACAGCTGTTTGCATGTTCCTAGAAAAACCTGCACCAGCTTACAGGAACCAGGTTAAGTAAAAAGGACCCTATCTCCAAAATATCAGTGATCTATGCTTTGATTGCTAAGTGCTGCTTCTGATCACAGAGGTGCTGACAAAAAGAAGGGTGGCCATTGTTGTTGCAACTCCTCCCATTGCTGCAAGCTCCTCTTACTCCCACTGAAGTGACTTCCAGGGGATTTTAAGAGCTGACACCTCTTCTCCCCCCTTTATTCTTCTCTTTTTTCTCTTTTGGGAGCCAGATATTAAAGACTAGAACATTCAAAAATATCTGCATATACAGGAAAAATTAGAGAGTGACTACACATGCCCAGGGAAAGGCTTAGTAAAGATCTAAGCAGACCTCAAATTTACACTTCATGCTAATCCTTGGCACAGACACCCTACAGCAATAAAATAATAATAATAATAATAACAAGAACAAAAGAGTAAACCCTAGGGAAGGCAGAGAATCTGACTTCCAGAGTTACCACATTATTCAATTCAAATATCCAATTTTCAACAAAAAATCACAAGGCATTCAAAGGAAGAAAATAAATCAACAGAAACTGTCCTTGAAAAAGATCTGATCGCATATATACCAGAGAAAGACTTTTAAATAACTGTCTTAAAGATGCTCAATGAACCATAGAAACATGTAGAGGAAGTCAAGAAAAGAATATATGAACAAAATGGAAATACCAATAAAAAGACAGAAAATCTAAAAAGAAACCAACGATAACTTCTGGACCCTAAAAGTACAATAACTGAAATGAAAACAATTCATTAGAGGGATTCAAAGGCAGATTTGAGCACACAGAAGAATGAATTAGCAAATTTGAAGATGGGACAATGGAAGTTATTGAGTCTGCGGAACAGAAAGAAAAAAGATTGAAGACAAATGAGTAGAACCTAGGATACTCATGAGACACCATCAAGCTGACTAACATATCCATTGTGGAAGTCCCAGAAGGAGAAGAAAGAAAGAGGCAGAGAGCTTATTTGAAAGAAGTGGCTGAAAACTTCCCAAATTTGACAAAAGTCATGAACATAAACATCTAAGAAGCTTGACAAACTCCAGTAAGATAAACTCAAAGAGACACACACCAAGATACACTATAATCAAACTTTTTAAAAACAAAGACAGAAAGAATCTTGAAAGCAAGAAAAGAGAGTGACTCCACATACAAGAGGTCCTCAATAAGATTAACAGCAGATTTCTTGTCAGAAACTTCGGAGGCCAGAAGGAAATGGGCCCATATGTTCAAAGTACTAAAAGAGAAATCTTTCAAGCAAGAAATGTATGTTTGACAAAACTGACCTTCAAAAATGAGGGAGAAATTAAGACATTCTCAGACAAGCAAAAGCTGAGGGAGGTTGTTACCACTAGATGTGCCCTACAAGAAATGCTCAAGGGCGTCCTGCAGGATAAAATGAAAGGACACCAGACAGTGACACAAAGCCGTATGAAGAAATAAAGATCTCAATATAGGTAAATATATGGGCAATTATAAAAACTAGTATTATTGTAACAATGGCTTATAACCCCACTTTTTTTTCTATGTGATTTAAGAGACTGATACATTTAAAAAAATAATTATTAGTCTAAAAGCTAGTATTATTTTAACTTTGGTTTGTAACTTCACATTTTGTTTTCCATATAGTTTCAGAGACTAACGCATTTAAAATGATTATTAGTTTGTTTGGGGCACACAAGTACAAAGATGCAATTTTGTAAGATCAATAACAAAAAGGAGTAGGAATAAGCTGTAAAGGAGCAGAGTTTTTGTATTTTATTGAAGTTAAGCTGGTATAAATTCAAACTTGAGTGTTTTAACTTTAGGATGTTAAATGTAATTCCCATGATAACCAGAAAGAAAACACTTATAGAATATACAGAATAGGAAATGAGAAAGGAATTTAAACATCTCACTACAAAACAAGACAAAAATGCAGGAAATGAGAAGCAAAACTCTATAAGGTAAATAGAAAACAAATAGCAAATGACAGAAGTAAGTACCTCCTTATCAGTAATTATCTTAAATGTAAAGGACAGAGACTGGTAAAATGGATAAAAATGCATGATCCAACCATATGCTGTCTACAAGAGACTCATTTTAGATCCAAAGACACAAATAGATTGAAAGTAAAAGGGTGAAAGAAGACACCCCATACAAATAGTAAAGAAAAGAAAGCATGGGTGGCTATACTAATATCAGACAAAATAGACTTTAAATCAAAATATTTTACAGGAGACAAAAAAGGACATTATATATTAGTAAAAGATTCAAAACAGCCAGAAGATATAACAATTATAACCACGACAGATCATCAAAATATGAAGCAAAACTTGGCAGAATTGAAGGGAGAAATAGACAATTCTACAAAAATAGTTGGCTACTTTGACACCTCACTCTCAATAATGGATAGAACAACCAGACTGAAGATAAATAAGGAAATGGAGGACTTAAACACCACAATAAAGCAACTAGATCTAACGCACACATAGAACACCCCACCCAACAACGACAGCATACACGTTCTTCTCAAGTGCACCTGGGACATTTTCCAGGACAGACCATATGTTAGGCCTCAAATTAAGTCTCAGTAGATTTACAAAGAGAAGATATCATGCAAAATATCTTCTCTAACCACAATGGGATGAAATTAAAAACAAATGATACAACAGGCCACAAAAAGGCCAACTATAGGACATTCTGAAAAAAGGCAAAACTAAGGAGAGAGTAAAAAGATGAGAGGTTGCTAGAGGTTGGAGGAGGAAGGGATGAATATGTGGAAGACAGAGGACTTTTATGGCAGAGAAACTACTCTGTATGTTAATGTGATGATGGGCAGATGACATTATGCATTTGTCAAAACCCGTAGAGTGTACAATACAAAGAGTAAACCCTAATGCAAACTATGGACTTTAGTTAATACTAATGTACCAATATTGGTTCATCAGTTGCTTTGTTACAACTAAAGTAAGGTATTCACAACAGGGGAAACTGGGAGGGGAGGAGGTATGAAAAACTCTATACTTTCTGGGGAATTTTTCTGTAAACCTAAAACTTCTCTAGAAAATAAGGTCTATTAAAAAAGAGAGAGGGCCAGCCTCATGGCCTACTGGTGAAGTTCAGTGTGCTCAGCCCAGGTTCGGTTCCCAGGTGCAAACCTACACCACTCGTTGGCAGCCATGCTGTGGCAGTGACACATACACAATATAGAGGAGGACTGGCACAGATGTTAGCTAAGGGCAGATCTTCCTCAAGCAAAAAGAGGAAGATTGACAGCAGATGTTAGCCTTGAAATTAATTTTAATTATATACTCAATTTAATAGATCCAAAACCATTTCAACATCTAACCAATATATTTAAAGTATCAATAAAAATTTTATACTTTTTTGTGCTAAATATTTGCAAGCCAGTGTGTATTTTACACTTAGATGCTTTTAAATTCACATTAGCCACATTTCAAGTGTTCCATAGCCACATTTCAAGTGTTCAATATCTATCTAGTAGCTACCATATTAGACAGTGCAGTTGTAGATAGATTATGCCTTAATTGTTAGAATAGAGGTGTATACAGGATATAATCAGAGAGGGAGTGGGGTATTTAAGGCAGCCTGGGGGCTGGGACAGGCTTTAAAGTGAAGATAGGGCTGAGCTGAGACTTGAAAGAATTGTAAGAATTATCTGGTAAGCACAAAACACCAGGCAGAGCCAAGGCAAGGGCCAAGGTCAAGACCTGACTGACACAGCCAGGAAAGATATAATGAGCTACTGTAAGATCCAGGGAGTTTATTACTTGGATTGGCAGTGAAAGTAAGAATAGCTAAAAGTGCCAACTCCCTGGATCCTTCTCTTACACACCAAAAAGAGTGACACAAAAACAAAAAGGTGCTGAGTGACTGCAGTATGAACCAGGGGATACCCCATTGCTGAGGAGTCAATTCTAGACTGCTGGCAATGGTTTTATAGTCTGCAGCTATACTTTGAAGCAGACAGGGCAGAAAGCCTCATACCTCATCAGAACTTGGGATGTGATGAGAAACTGTCTCCTAACAGCCTCCCAGAGGAAACAGAGAGGTGAGTAAGAGATGACCTCATAGCAGCTCCTCACAAGCCTCCCATCCTCTTAAGTCGTGGGAGGATCACAAGGCATTCTGCCAAGATTCAGATTAGCTGTGGTTCAAGCCTTTGCCTGCATGATCTATGTGCATATGGGCAAGGTTGCCAGGGCACCAGAGAGAGCCATTCCCCTACATTATCGAGGGAGAGAAAGAAGAGAAGACAACTAAGAAAATACAACAGCATTCAGAAAAGAAAGGGGTATGATGTCTGCCCAGAATATGGTAAGCATGTGACAGAAGTGTGAGATAGGAGACTTGAAAAGTAGGTACAGACTAGCCTTGAAGGACCTTATAAGTCATAATAAGAGTTTTCTGTTCTGAGGAGTTTCAGGAGAGGACTGGATCACGCTGAGATTTTAGAAATGCCCCTCTAACAGCAGTGTAAAGGAAGAACTGAAATGATCCTGGGTTGGAGGTGAAGTTGGGTCTGCTGGAGTAGAGACATCTTGACGACCAGTGAGAGAAAGGCACTATCCAATTTGTCTACTCTCCCGTTATGGTCGGGAAGAAACACTCATCAATCCACAAAATGTGGTCACCATAAGTAGGGAGAGAAGGCAAAGAGCTCAATGTTACATGCACTGCATTCCATTTATCAATAATCCAATTCTGCCGTCTCCCTTTTCACGCGGTAAATTTTTATCTTTTTAGGATTGCCTCCTCTCTGCTTTCTGCTAATTAATGGAATTCCATCACTTGGTCTCGAAAAATGAAAGTCTGAACGACTGGTGAAAGAGCTCTCAGCAACATAAGAAGGAAAAACTGTTGCCTATTCCCCCAAGCTACAGAAAAGCTGGTACTATTTTGTCATAAAATTGTACATGTAAATGTTGTTTCTAACAGAGGAGCCCAGCAAACACCCAGACCCCAAATATTGGTCTCCCTGCCCACCCCAGGCCTTTGCTGAAATGTCTCCTTCTCATTGCAGCCTTTCTTGACCACTTGATTTAAAATTGTAATCTTCCCTGATCCCCCTGGCAATTAACATACTCTATCCCCCTGCAATTGTTCTCCATGGCAATTATCACCATGTAACATATATTTTACTTATTTTGTTTTGTGTTTATTTCCACTAAAATACAAACTCCGTGAGCTTCCGAGTACTGTATTCTCAGGTCTCTAGAAAAGTACCAGTCACATTGTTATTGAATTTAAAAAAAAAAAGGAAAGAAAGAATATATAGTGTGTGATTCTATGTACGTAAAGTTCCAAAACAGGAAAACTATTCAATGATGATAGATGTTAGAATAGTGATTACCTTTGGGCAGGAGGGTAATGACAGAGAGAAGGCAGGGGAGGGGTTTCTCTGGTGCTAATAATAGTCTCTTGATTACAAGGAAGAGTAGTGGTTACAGAGATGTGTGTTGTACTCTTATGATTTCTACATGTTTCTATATCTGTTATACTTCAACTAAAAGTTTATCTAAAAAAGTCAGGAAGAGGACAGCTCTGCCTAGAAGCTGCTTTTTCTATCCTTTTGCCTTTTTACGCTTGGTTTGTTGTCTTTATTGTGTCACTGTTTCAAAATGGCTGCTCCCCCTTCAGGCATTATTTCTGCATTCCTAATGGGGAAAGGACTGAAAAGTGAAAGGGTGAAGGGCTTTCTCTGGCAAGATTTTGCTTTTCATTATGAAAGGAAGCCCCCCAGGGGACTTTTGCCTGCATTTCACTGGGTTGCATGGGTACTCCCGCAATAAGTATTTGGCTTTCCACCCTCCATACAGAGAGATATTGGGAACAGGTTTCGAGGAGCCAATGTATATTATCTCTACACATTGAGGAGAAGTTTGAGAACAATGTTGACACTGGTAATAGTGAGTATTTGTAATGTAAAAGGAAGATACCAGGACCTAAAGGACTTTTAAAACCACAACTCAGTAACTAACCCCACGTTTGTAGTATATATATTCTACCCCAAGCTCCCGCACGCACTTTACTTCCAACTGGTGCTTTGGATCCAAGTCTCGATCAAATCTCCTCTGATGAAGGGAACTGGACCAAGTATGAGCATCCATGCTTTACGTACAAGCCTTAGAGTAGGAACAGGCAAGTGCGACCCTCACTACTTTCCTCTGAGCACATGCAGGCTCTTGCATGACTTCTCATGTTCTCCCAGGCCTATCCTACCACATGCCACAAATGCTAGTGAAATCAAAAAGCACGGTGCAGGAACAAGGTGTAAGAGAGTGATCAAATGAATCCATTTCATTTGTTTCTAGATTTAATACATTTGAGTTTTTCTCAGTCAACTTGTTTCAGAAAGTATCAAGGTAGATTCCATTTTACTTGTAATATGCATATCTCTCCCATAAAAATTAAGCCCCAAGCTATTGGCCTAATTTTATGGAATTGAGGACTGCATTTTGTATCTGTCTCGTATCTAAGTTCCCCTTCCTGAGGAAGTGGCAGAAGGAGGGAGAACACTTCAATTCCCCTTGGAGATTAAATCTTGTGACCCACACTCCCAATAATATTTTCTTCCTTGAGTTAACCCAAAGCACTTTTAAGTTTACAGTGTTTTTAGACTGTTGTTTTTCCCTTTCAAGGGTTATTCTTCATTGCACCTTCATGAGAATTATTTCCAGTTTTTCCTTCTAGCCCCAAAGTCATTGATAAATGTTGTTTGATATTGTTCAGGAGTCAGTGAAATATTTTGAGAGATCTTATCCCACCTTATATACTAAGTCTAGCAGTCACCCTTAGACTTTTCACAATTCTTAAAATATACTGGCTCTGCTGTACTACTACACTAATGGCACCGTGTTTGTAGCTAATGTTGATTAATTGCTATGTGGCAGGCACTATGCTTAGCACTTTGACAGACATTAATCCATTTGATCCTCACATAACCCTATTTAGCAGATGCTACTATTATTCTCATTTTATAGATTAGAAAACACATAGGTTAAGTAACGAGCTCCAGCTAATTCATCCAGTAACTGAGGGGATTAAAATCCACTCAGTCTTCTTTCGAAGAGAGAGTGCTTTTGATTTGTGAACGTAAAAACACCTACTGCAAGTCATATAGTAGTAAAACCGGCAAAAGTGAATGACAAAGAGAGAATACTCAGGGCAGCAAGGCAGAAGAAAATAACCTACAAAGGAACCCCTATCAGACTTTCAGCAGATTTCTCTGCAGAAACCTTACAAGCTAGGAGAGAATGGAATGATATATTCAAAACTCTAAAAGATAAAAATCTTCAGCCAAGAATACTCTATCCAGCAAAAAATATCCTTCAGCTATGAGGGAGAAATTAAACCTTTCCCAGACAAACAAAAGCTAAGGGACTTTGTAGCCACGAGACCCTCCTGTACAATAAATCCTCAAGAAGGCCCTCATATCTGAAAAAAGAAAAAAGGGAGAAAGAGGCCACAAAACACAGAATAAGGAGAAAAATAGATAGACAGAATCAGAATAGGATAGCAAATATTTGACTATAACATTAGGCTAAAAGGAAAGAAAACACCAAAAACAAAGACAATCTTGTCACTTTAACCACAACACAACACAACTTGGAATAAGATTTGTGAATAATAACTTAGAAAGGGACTGAATCAGTTTAGACTAAGGAAATAAGAGGCCTCTAGAAAATGGACTATGTTATACCCAAGATTCTGAATACAAACTTCAGGGTAGCCACTAAACTAAAAAGAAGAACAGAGACACAAAAAATAAATAAGGAAAAAACAAAGAAACACATCATAAAAAACTGCATAATTCAATAGGTAGACCAAAACACACAGGATGAAAAACAAAGGAAATGCAGGGAAACAGGAAAATGAGTGATAATGACAACATTAAGCCCTCATATGTCAATAATCACCCTCAATGTAAACGGATTGAACTCTCCAATAAAAAGACACTGAGTGGCAAAATGGGTTAAAGAACAAGATCCAACAATTTGTTGCCTCCAGGAAACACATCTCAGCTCCAATGACAAATACAGGCTCAGAGTGAAGGGATGGAAGACGATATTCCAAGCTAACGTCAAACAAAAGAAAGCAAGTGTCACAATACTTATATCAGAAAAAGTAGACTTCAAGATAAGGCAGGTAAAGAGAGACAAAGAGGGACAATATATAACGATCAAAGGGATACTCCATCAAGAAGAAGTAACACTTATAAATATCTATGCACCCAACACAAGAGCACGAAAGTCCATAAAGCAACTATTAACAAACCTAAAAGAAGATATTAAAAATAACACAATAATAGTAGGCGACCTCAACACCCCACTCACATCATTGGACAGATCATCCACACAGAAAATTAACAAGGAAACAGTGGAATTAAATGAAAAGCTAAAACAGTTGGACTTAATAGACATATATAGAACACCCATCCAAAAACAGCAGAACACACATTCTTCTCAAGTGTGCATGGAACATTCTCAAGGATAGACCATATGGTGGGAAACAAGGCAAGCCTCTATAAATTTTAAAAAAAGAAATAATAACAAGGATCTTTTCCAATCATAATTCTATAAAGCTAGAAATTAATTACAAGAAAAAAGCTGAGAAAGAGACAAGGATGTGGAGACTAAACAATATGCTATTGAACAAGCAATGGATCATTGAAGAAATTAAAGAAGAAATCAAAAAATATCTCTAGACAAATGAAAATAACATGCCATACCAACTCATATGGGATGCAGCAAAAGCTGTATTAAGAGGGAAATTCATTACAATACAGGCACACCTTAACAAACAAGAAAAATGCCAAATAAGCAATCTCAAATTACACACAGCTGAATTAGACAAAGAACAAACAAAGCCCAAAGTCAGCAGAAGGAGAGCAATAATAAAAATCAGAGCAGAAATAAATGCCATTGAAACTAAAAAGGCAGTAGAAAGGATCAATGAAACGAAGAGCTGGTTGAGAAGATAAATAAAATTAACAAACCCCTAGGCAGACTTACAAAGAAAAAAACAGAGAAAGCTCAAATAAACAAAATCAGAAATGAAAGAGGAGAAATAACAACAGACTCCACAGAAATACAACGGATTATAAGGGAATACCATGAAAAACTATATGCCAACAACATAGATAATCTAGAGGAAATGGATAAATTCTTAGACTCTTACAACCTCTCAATGCCGAGTCACGAAGAAACAGACAATCTGAATAGACCAATCACAAGGAAAGAGATTGAAACAGCAATCAAAAGCATCCCAAAGAATAAAACCCCAGGACCAGACGGCTTTCCTGGGGAATTCTACCAAACTTTCAGAGAAGATTTAATACCTATCCTTTTCAAGCTATTTCAAAAAATTAGGGAGGATGGAACACTTCCTAACACATTCTACAAGGCCAACATCACTCTGATACCAAAGCCTGACAAGGACAGCACAAAAAAGGAGAACTACAGACCAATACCACTGGTGAACACAGATGCAAAAATTCTCAACAAAATTTTGGCAACCTGAATTCAGCAATACATCAAAAGGATCATACATCACGATCAAGTGGGATTCATACCAGGGACACAGGGATGGTTCAACATCCGCAAATCAATCAACATGATACACCACATCAACAAATTGAGGAACAAAAACCACATGGTCATCTCAATAGATGCAGAGAAAGCATTTGACAAGATCCAACAGCCATTTATGATAAAAACTCTTAACAAAATGAGGATAGAAGGAAATTATCTCAACATAATAAAGGCCATATATGACAACCCCACAGCCAACATCATACTCAATGGGCAAAAACTGAGCACCAACCCCCTGAGAACAGGAACAAGACAAGGATGCCCACCATCACCACTCTTATTCAACACAGTACTGGAGGTTTGGCCAGAGCAATTAAGCAAGAGAAAGGAATAAAAAGAATCCAAATAGGAGTGAAGAAGTGAAACTCTCACTGTTTGCAGACAACAAACATCTTATTGATCTTATAGAAAACCCCAAAAAAATCCATCGGAAAACTAATAGAAATAATCAACAACTACAGTAAAATTGCAGGGTACAGAGTCAACTTACAAAAATCAGTTGCTTTTCTATACTCCAATAATGAACTTACAGAAAGGGAACTCAAGAATATAATTCCATTTGCAATCACAACTAAAAAAAATTAAGTACCTAGGAATAAATTTAACCAAGGAGGTGAAGGACTTACACAATGAAAACTATAAGACATTACTGAGAGAAATTGATAATGACTTAAAGAGATGGAAAGAGATTCCTTGCTCATGGATCAGAAGAATAAACATAGTTAAAATGTCCATACTACCCAAAGCAATCTACAGATTCAATACAATCCTTATCAGAACCCCAATGACATTCTTCACAGAAGTAGAACAAAGAATCCTAAAATTTATATGGGGCAATCAAAGCCCCCCAAATTGTTAAGGCAATCCTGAGAAAAAAGAACAAAGCTGGAGACATCACAATCCCTGACTTCAAAATGTTCTACGAAGCCATAATGACCAAAACGGGATGGTACTGGTACAAAAACAAGCACACAGATCAATGGAAAAGAACTGAAAGCCCAGAAATAAAACCACAGATCTACGGACAGCTAATCTTCGACAAAGATGCCAAGAACATACAATGGAGAAAAGATAGTCTCTTCAATAAATGGTGTTGGGAAAACTGGACAGCCACGTGCAAAAGAATGAAGGTAGACCACTATCTCACAACATACACAAAAATAAACTCAAAATGGATCAAAGACTTGAAGATACATCCTGAAATTATAAAACTCTTGGAAGATAATATTGGTAGTACACTCTTTGACATCGAACTAAAAAAGATCTTTTCAAATACAGTGTCCTCTCAAACAAGGGAAACAGAAGAAAAAATAAACAAGTGGGAGTTCATCAGACTAAAGAGCTTCTGCAACACAAAAGAAGCTAGGATAAAAACAAAGAGACAACCCACCAATTGGGAGAAAATATTTGCAAATCATATGTCTGACAAGGGGTTAATCTCCAAAATATATACGGAACTCACACAAATGAACAATAAGAAAGCAAACAACCTGATCAAAAAGTGGGCAGGGGAGATAAACAGACATTTTTCCAAAAAAGACATACAGATGGCCAATAAACACATGAAAAGATGTTCACAATCACTAATCATCAGGGAAATGCAAATCAAAACTACACTAAGATATCACCTGTTAAAATGGTTATAATCACTAAGACTAAAAATAACAAGTGTTGGAGAGGGTGTGGAGAGAATGGAACCCTCATGCACTGCTGGTGGGAATGCAAACTGGTGCAACCACAATGGAAAACAGTATAGAGATTCCTCAAAAAACTGAAAATAGAACTCCCATATGACCCAGCTATCCCACTACTGGGTATCTACCCAAACAATTTGAAATCAACAATCCAAAGTAATATATGCACCCCTGTGTTCATTGCAGCACTATTCACAATAGCCAAGACATGGAAGCAACCCAAGTGCCCATCAACAAATGATTGGATAAAGAAGATGTAGGATATATATATAATGGAATACTACTCAGCCAGAAAAAAAGACAAATTCATCCCATTTGCAACAACATGGATGGACCTGGAGGGAGTTATGCTAAGCAAAATAAGCTAGTCTGAGAAAGACATACACCAGATGATTTCACTCATATGTGTAATATAAACAAGTACCGGGACAAAGAAAACAGTTCAGTGGTTACCAGGGGAAGGGGGGTGGGGGGGCACAGTGGGAGAAGGAGAGTACTTATGTGGTGATAGTCAAGAAATATGTACAACTGAAATCTCACATTGATGTAAACTATTATGAACCCAATAAAAAAAGAGAGAGTGCTTTTCCTGTATCCTATCTTTGCCCCCAAAGTAATATCATCTCAATGCAATATGCAGTTATCCAACATTTACTGCTCTCCATAAAATTTAAAGCTTCAAACCTTATCTAACGCCTAAGCCAGCTAAACCACCTAATGCATATTTTTTTAATTAGGTAACTGTACATAAACCAACCCCCCTCCCGATTTTCTTCCCATTCTGTTGAGTCCTACTCAGAGGGTCACTGGTTGGAGTCTGGATTTCTCATTCAGCAGCTACAGCTGGGATACTCCTCCACAACCTCCAAAATTGCAGTACATCAGCTCCAAGACTTTATCAACTTCTTTTTTTCCAAAGTCAGTCACATAAGAATATGTTAGCACCACACCCACAGACCTTCAAAAACACATTCCCAGAACTAAAGTAACAACTTTAACAGCTGTTAATCAAGAAAATCTTTCTCTTTACAATAGTATTGCCCATTCAAAAGTTGAATAACAGATTCCAATTCACTTCTTAATTTCTGGGCCATTTATCCTTGTGCAATTTTGACATCAATACCCCGTAAGGATAGTATCTACTTCCATCAGTGAAGTGGCTCACAACAGCAGTGATTTCAGGATGTGGAGATGAGTGAGAGGTAAACAAAAAAAGTCGTTCTTAGGATGTGTAACCACATGGAAAGGGTGAGTACTTTGAAAAAAAAATGTACCCTGGTAGAAATTTATACTCCCTTTCAACCTGAGAATCAGAAATCTGAATGCTCGATCTGAGAATTATTAATTAAGCCAATCAGGGGAGCACACAGATCACTAAAGAGAGAAGAAGACTTCAAGTTCTGAGTTTCACCTGGTGTCAGGCATTTTGTGCCAGTTCTTCAGAAAATCCACAGGTAAACTTTATAACACTGAGAAGATATATCCCCAAAGGAGATAAATTGTGAAACTAAGATTTCCATAGCCTTAAAAACAACAACAACTCTACTTGAGAAGACATCCTTGTCTTTCAGAGACATTTAACATTTCTCTTGTGTAAGAAAAATTGTAAATTTTTAGAACTGGACTCTCCAGGGTCTCAGCTCTTTCCTTATGTCCCCTCTCACAAATTTTGTATCTGTAGGGGATGCCCGAATCATGGAAATAAATTCTACCAATAACCAGTGAGATTGGAAGAGGGCCTCATACCTCAGATGAGACTGTAGCCCTGGCTGATATCTTAATTTCATCCTGGTGAGATCCTAAGGATGACTCAGTTAAGCCATACTCAGGCTCCTGACCCATGGAAACAGCAAGATAATAGATTTGTATTGTTTAGCACCACCAAGTTTGTGGCAATTTGTTATGTAACTGTAGTAGATTAATACAAGTGGTACCTGTTGTTATTGTGCTATTATTACTATTACTATAAATTAAAATTACATAAATATAGTCCTCTTTCTTAGTCCAGGCTCACCTCAACTTTCTGATAATGTTGGCATCTCATATGGCTTTTTTATAAACAGAGAGTGCAGCTCAAACTAACTATTATAGAATGTATTTGATATTTATGTTTTGAGTCAATTTATTGGCAAGATGTGGGAGGTCACAGCTACTTAAGGTGAGGAATAATTGAACTAATAATCACTCTATGTTTCTTATGTTTTCCATCCAAGCCAGTGTTATCTCATTTGCATGTTGCTCAGAGTCTGAGGGCCACTAAGAAGGACTAGTTTTGATCTTTGTCGTAGACAGTAATGCTCAACAAATATCCCACTTGCTGTTCTAGAGGGTCATAGGACAGTTTTTATCCAGTGAAATGTGATTGAAATTGACACTAGTTACTTCTAGACTGAAGCAATTAAAAGACCATGGGCGATCTCCATTCTTTATCTTCTATGGCCAAGCCATCTGAGGAGGCCATGTGTGCCAGATGACATAGGTACAAGATAGTGAGACCACCATCATCCTAGGTCCCTGAGTAATTAAGTGGAGCAATACTCCACATCAATCCTCATAGAACAGGTAGCATGAGTGAGAATCAAACTTTTGTTACGTAAGCATCTGAGATTTCAGAGTTAATTTATTACCACGGCAGAACCTAGACTATACTGACAGTATATTTCCACTTATGTAGAAACAGATGAGGAAGAGCCATTCACTACAAATCTTCTTTCTTTCTCTGTCATGTGTGTATCTCTCTTCTCTTCTTTATCTAACGTGGATGGTTTAATAACATTGAGACTGATGGGGCTTCCTGTTTGACTGACTCCCTTCTACTAGTAGGTAAACCATATAACAGGCTAAATTTAATCCTTCAGATTCATGCATCCTCCATGATAGCATGATTGAAACCATACCATATAAGAAAATGTATCAGTTTGGCTATCATATTTCATGAGTGAAAACTAAAGGGAGGCAGTAGAAACTATATCAGCAACTGATGATTGGAAGAGATTAGAAGACTTAGGGATTCTGGCTATATTTCCTTTAGAAATGACAACCAGGAACCATCCTTATCTTGTTCGTAATTTTTAAAGGCAATCTTCTAAATGTTTCACCATTAAGTATGACATGAGCTGTTGGTCAAAATAGATATTGTTTATGATCTTAAGTAAGCATTTTTCTTGCTGAGTTTTCTTAGAGATATTCTCAGGAAATAACTTTTTTGGACTCGATTAGGATGACCATAAGAGTTTTCTCCCTTGACAGTTTGAAGTGATGAATTATATTAATAGATTTCCTAAGCTTGAATTATCTATACTTTCCTGGAACAAACTCTACTTGGTCATGATAGGTGATATTTTTAATGTAGAGTTGAATTTGACACGCTAATGTTTCATTTATAGTTTATGCATCTCTACTCCTAAATGATACTGACCTAGAGTTTATTTTGTTTTTTGTCAAGTTTTAGTAACAAGGTTTTCTAGTTTCAAAAATCAATTTGCATAGTTTTCTCCTTTTTTGCTACTTTATTACAGTATAAGCATTATTTGTCTTTTGAAGTCTTAAATAATTGGCCAATAAGCCATCCTGCTCCAGAGATATGCTAGAAATAATTATTTTGTAATATTATTCACTTTGCCATATTTTTATAATTATATTTTTTAAATTATTTCTGATTTAAATTTGACAATTTATACTTTTCAAAAATATCCATTTCATTAAGGTTTTCCAGTTTATTAAAACTTTTATTTTTTATTGTCTTTCTTAATTTTAATTTTGTTGAGTTTTTTTCTTAACTAGCATTGTTAACTCACCTTAGTAGTTACTCAATTTATCAAGTCAGAGTTAAAACCTACAAACTGTTGCATCTGTGGTAATATAGGAAATGGCTGCTAATGTTGTATGAGCTTGATTTTAAAAAGCACTTATTGATAACATTTCTAATCCAAACTTTCTGCAAAAGGCTGCAGGTAATAATAAAGTGATACCTTAAACTATTAAATTGCAATGAGTGATAATGACTCAATGTGTAAAGGGAATTATCTCTGGGTTGTTTTGTAACATGTAGGATACCAAAATTGTGCAAATTATAGCTGAAATATGGGAGAGAGTTCAAGGAGTATATTCTGCTTATTGACAAAGGAATACTATTCCATGAGAGTGAAGTGGAATAGATTTGAACAAAAACATGGCTATAAATCGCAGTGTCCATTTTATATGCATCCTTTTCAAAATGCAGCTCTAGAACATAAAGCAAGATCAACATGTATCATGTAGTTATAAAGCCAATCAAAAGATAATGTTTTACAATAATATTATATTCAGGTTTAATGCAGAGAGTAAAGTGAGAAATAAAGTCTTGCTAATCTGATTAAAGTATAACATAAATGGATTGGCAACTCAGATGCAGAAAATAATTTATTTTTCCCATGAGAGCTATTCATAAGAACACATTCCTCTACATTGTCTGGCAGTAGCATTTATGGAATATTATCTTCTCAATATATTAAGTTAATAATTTGTAATTTGGTTAAAAATGAGCTTCTTGATCCCATTCCACTCTTTTCCACATCAGAGAGAGAGAGACACAATCTTGTAGGCCTTCAATTTGTTTTCATGGGACTAAATTATAATAAAAAAAAAAAAGCTCATATAAGCTATCAAAGCTATTTTTTGATATTAGGTGAAAACTTCTAAAAATACAATGTATTCTAAAATTACACTTAGCAAACTGAAAATACAAAGATACAGATACAGTATCTACAGAATACAGAAAATACAGAATCAGCAAAGGCCTAGACTGCATACTTTCAATAAATTAATACATATTCAAGAATTTCTGGAGGACTGATACTGTGAACTAGAAATTGTGATATCTGATGCAGAAGGATCATTCACATAGATACTGAAGTACTCAGAGTGATGGAAGAATTTGAAACGGAAAAGAAAGATATGTTTTATGCATCCAAAGCTTGGATAGATGTTGGGGAATAACCAGGAATTTTGGTGATGATAGCTATGAGGCAGGGTAAACAGTGGCATGTAGTTCAAAGAAGTGAGAATTTTTGTACCAAGACAAAGGGGTAGTAGTTTGTAAGTGACAGTGATGTGCAGGGTGGATTAGAGAAATGACTGGGTGCAGAGAGTCCAGGTGGAAGTCTATTGCAGAAAAACAATGAACTCTTGACTCAATTCAATTCAACAAATATTTATTGAGCGCTAACTATATGCCAAGTCCTCTTGTAGGTTCTTAGACTAAAATTGTAAATAAAACAGTCAAACATCCCTGCCCTCCTGTGACTCACATTCTACTAATTAAGGGCAAAAGCAATAAGAAAGAAGACTACGACAGCAAGACGTATTGCAAAGACTGAATTGACGGGACCTTCTTGATACTGATGGTCAAGAAAAGGAAGTATTTCAAGAAAATTCTACGGCTTTCATCTAAGCAACAGGTAAAATAGAGAGGCCACTGATAGAGAGGGAGCAACCTATTCAGCATATGTTCAATCTTTCCCGATGTCAAACGCTAGGGATATAAAGATGGACAGGAAGGAGTACCATTCAGGAAAAGTGACTAGTATAAGGATGATGACAGTTCTGGGTAAGTTGAAATTTTGATTGGGGAAGAACATCCTTGTGAAATGTTCAACAAAACAGTTGAAAGGGTGATTTTGAAATTCAAGAGAGAAGTTAGGCTAAGGGAATATGATTAGAAAGTGATATATTTAGTTATCATCATACGTGAAATCAACAAGAGAAAGAGACTAGAATAAGAAGAGGCAACACCCAGAGACAAAAACTAGAACTCTGATATTTATGAGCATACATTGTAAATATAAACAAAGAAGATTAATCTAGAATAATGATAGAGATGGATATAAAATAATAAAAAAAGAAAAATGCTAGAGTGTCACCTGAGTGATACTGATATATATAAGACAGTTTCCCAATGGATAGGGTCATCAAGATCAAAATGAGCAGATATTGAATAAAAAGAGAAAAGACCAGAAAGAGAAATGTTTCAGAAGGAAAGTGAGAGTTTATGGGAGGAAAAGGCACAATACAAGAGATTGCTAGTTAAAGATCAGAAATGGAGACAGTTCATGTAGACTACTCTTTTAAGAAAACTTGGTGGTAGGATGAACAATCATCAGGGTCGAGGTAATCTTGGTTCTTTGTGGGAGAATGAATTAAGAGAGACTTCAGTGTGTCTATAAGCTGAAGGATAGCAGAGTGTGCCATTCCAAAATATGCCTCTTTGGCATAAGGATTATTTTGAGAAACTGCAGACACAAGAGAAGCTCTGAAAATAGAAGTTGCCCTTTTGTAAGGGAGACTTGCATTAGAAATGGGGCTGTACCAGGAAGAGAGCTTTTACCAGAGATCTCTTTTTCACCTGAGAAACTCAATCTGCAAGGCAGGGCAATCTTTGTTTACCAAACATTTCCTCCTCTGACCTGTCTGTGAATTGCCTTCTTCTCCTTTGAAGCACCAGATGCCCATTCCCTTCCTCAGCTTGGGATGGTATATAAGCCTCAATTGTCTGATGGCCTTTTGAGTCTCATGTCTTTGTGAGGCTCCTGCATGTACGTATGTACTTACAATAGTTTTTTTCTCTTGTTAATCTGTCTTTTATTGTGTGTATGTTGGGGGGCAGGGGGAGGGTCAAAGCCAAGAACCTAGAAGAGTAGAGGGAAAATTATTTTTCCTCCCCTGCAAAGCGAAAGAGAAAAATTTAGTGGTCCAACTAAAGACCCAAAAGTAGGTGGTGACAGAACAGCTAGAAGAGACATGATCACTTGGAATCTAGACAGAGTCAAAGGGATTAGCATTAATCCAATCAGGCATTTCTGTCGGGCAAGCAGGGGATGCTATATGAATACACTTTGAGTCACAAAGAAGAAATCAGAGGGAGTTCATGGAGAAGAGATTAGGTTTTACTCAATAAAGTTAGAGCAAGGTCGCATACCACGTCTTCAGGTGACAGT
The DNA here is from genome assembly GCF_041296235.1 of Equus asinus. Taxonomy (NCBI): domain Eukaryota; kingdom Metazoa; phylum Chordata; class Mammalia; order Perissodactyla; family Equidae; genus Equus; species Equus asinus. Next base: position 45,916,483 of record NC_091794.1, on the reverse strand, counting down.
GGTGATGAGAAAGGTGATGATGTTTATGGAAATTTCTTAAATTAACCACCTTTATCTTCTAAACCTTAGTGAAATTTAAGAACTGTGGACGAAAATAATCCATAACCAATCTATAAATGAAAATTTGGGAGAGTTTATTCTGAGCTGAAATCTGAGGACCATGGCCCAGGGCTTTTCTTTCCAGAAGGAAGAAAGGGCACCAAAGAAGTGAGGTATACAGAGTGGTTATATACCCCCATACAGGACGTTCCACATGTGATTGAAATGTCCCTCCCACAGTAGTCACAAGATTGCCCTGTCAGCACAGCACTTGATGGACACAGCAGGTAGTGGGTCTGCTTTCTCAGAGGGCATAGCAGGAGGCAAGTCTATTGTCTTGAGCTGGGTGGTCACAGGTGAGCGCAGCAATCAGTTCCTAGCCTAAGGAAAGATGCTTAATCCTTAAAGAAATGCCAACGTTGGGAGGGGGAGGGAAGTTGCACCTTTATCTCAAGGACCTTTGCTCTTGCCATAGGGAATATCTAAAGCAGATATACAATGCATGCTCAACGGCCTCAGTCAGGCCCTTTTGGAAAGACAAGTTCAGGCCGAATTAGGTTTACACCAAATAGCTTCCTCATATACTCCAATATATCCTATTACTTGCCATTTTTATTTGTCAGAACTTAGGTATTCAAACCAAGAAGGAAAAGAGAGGAAGATATAGGAAAAAAAAGGGACACGAGCCCAAGGCAGATATTAGAGGAAGACATGAAGTAAACTTGAAGAAAAGATCTGCCTTTCAGTTCATTGAATAATGACTTTGGAAGATATAAATTAAAAAAAAAAAAATTACTTCCTGGGAAAAAAATTCACATGAAAAGGCAGTGGTGAAAAAATAAGCCCACTGATATATGGTACATTTTCAACTGTACTAGCTGAATTAATATATTCTAGAATTCACTTGACTTAGTAGTCATCATATATTATCGTCACATGTATTTTGTATTAATTTTAGTAAGAATATCATATAAAATGTTTCAAAATCAAATAGAATTCTGCTTTTAAAAAGCCAAGATTTTTATCTAGCAGCAGAATTAGCAGGCACGAAAATGTGATAAATTTATATTATACTGGTTTATGTGAATGGGTAAGTAAAAGTGAAGCTGGATATTCGTATTCATTTATTACTGCAATCATTGCTATTAAAGGCAATTGAAAAGATTTATTTGCATTTCACCAGGTAAGACAAGGTAAGCATTCTTTATGGATTACAATTCCTAAAGTGAGAATCTGAATTCGTATCTACTACGTTGGTTTTCAAAGAGTGGCATAATCATGAAGGAAATTCGCTGCACGCCTGATTGCAAATGTCTTAGTTGAAATTCACAAATTTTGTCTTTAAAGTTTTTAATACTTTTCAGAGACAAACAGGGTTTAATTTAATGACGGGATAAAAGGCCTGGAAAATAAAATATGAATAAACCGAAGTCACTAGAATTAAGAAAAGATGAAATAATCTTAGGTTCGGAGTAACTCTAAAAAATTATCTAAGAAAAAGCGTTCGTTTTCAGTGTGTTCCTTATTATAGTGCTATTTTTCACTTCTCTTCATAAATCAAGCTTTTGGCACTCTGTTTAGACTTTTCATGATGATCTCAAAATGCAATATCTATTTCAGCATGAGTGCAGAGTCTACAGCACTTTTTTCATGTTTTGTTCCATGATTGTCATTATGTATGAATAGAAACAAAATGCAGCCAATGTTCGTGACATTTCATCTCAATGAAGAATGCCTAATGTCAATCTAACAAAATATAGCACAGACGAAGGAGATGACATTTTTAATGGTAACACTGAAAAAACAATGTTAAAACTCTTTAAGAAAAAAGTAATTCCCCTATAACATTCACCATTTTTTTCTTTGCTGTTTTCTGTTTCATATCTAAAGTGGCTTTACATTATAATAATTTGCCATTTTCAAGGACTAAAGTGGCTCTCAAATTTAGTTCTCAAATATTTTCAGAAATTCTAGTTTTCAAGTTTGAACAATTCTATGTACACCAAGCTATGAGTAGTATATGTGGCCATACCAGACTGCCAGGATTACTACACAGATTCTGAAACCATAGTGTTTCTTGAACTGTGTTCTGCTGATTGCATACATCAGAATCACTGTTAAAATGCCTCTTCCTGGGCTCTCTGTGAGACCTGTTGAACTAGAATTTCTTAGGAGTGGTAGCTAGCAATCTACAAACTTAGAATTTTTCCCAGGAGACTCATGCACACTTAAGCTTGGAAACCACTGCCTAATATTGTGTCATAATTTGGCAATTGTCATGGATGTGGGAGGAGAGAGGGCAGTAATAGATAAGTAGAAACAGGTTGAAAAGTGGAGTGAAGATTTCTTTGCTTGAAATATAGACCATTCTAGACTTAGCCATCTACATATAGGTCAAAGAAAGGTACTGACCTACCTGCGGTAGGTGAAATTCTAAGATGACCCCCAAGATGACGACTCCCTGGTGTACATAGCCTGCATAATCCATGAAACTGTGAATATGATGAATTTTACTCCCATTGTTAGGTTATATTATATGGGGCAGTTGATTTTAAGAAAGAGAGATTATCTTGGGTGAGCCCAACCTAATCCGGTGAGCTCTTAAAGGGGACTGAATTCTTCCTGAAGTCAGAGATTCAACATATAGGAGAGATTTGACAAGATTCCCCATTTCTGGATTTGTGGATAGAAAGAACTATATGGCAAGATATATGGGCTGTCTCTAGGAGAAGAGAGCAGCTCCTAGGTGACAGCCAGCAAGGAAACAGGGACTGCAGTCCTACAGCCACAAGGAACCAAATTCAGCTAACCTCAAGGAACATGGAAACAGATTTTCTCCCAGAGCTCCCAAATGACAATACAGCTGGTCAACGCTTTGACTTCAGCATTGCAAGACACTGAACATAGAATTCAGCAGTTTCATGTCTGGACTTCTGATTCACAAAAGTGTGGGCTAACAAATGAGTGTGATTTTAAGCTGCTAAATTTATGGTAACCTGTTTTGCAGCAATAGAAAACTAATACATACCTACTATGCACAAAAGTGACTCTGGCCTGTGGTGATAGGTGTTGTCTGAACAGAATCATTTGTATGCACATTTTGACTTTCCTGAATCACACACATGAGTGAGACCAGTGTTATGAACCAGCAGATTTTATATATCAGAGTTGGATTTATAACATCACCAAGATCTGCTGTGACTAGGTTAAAAAAAATCACTAAGAAATCATTGGTAGGAAGAGCAGAATCCCAAATGGTTCAAAATTCTCCTATCAGAAGTGATTTTTAAAAACTCTGTCCAAGATTATATGTTACAATCAACATTATAAGGTAGATTAATATTTTAATCGCTATTCCTAAAGAGGCACAAGGACTTAATTGGAGTCGATGGTCCAAGATTGTGCACTAAAGCTGCTAGCGTATGATCTCATTCTCATAACAATTCTTTTCTTCACCAAGGAGAATCTCCTGAGTCCATCTATTCAGCCAAATTAAATCAATTTTTTTTCCCTTAATGTGTCCATGAGCAACATCTACTTTCCATTATTTCTTGCGGTCACACAAGCATTTCATTGAATATTTCTATAAATAGTCCCCACATGCCCATGCCTCCTTTAATGACTTTGCGATTCTAATAAAGTGATTATAACTCCTTATCCCTGCTGTGGCCTCTGCTAAACGATGTGAAAATACCCCTCCTGCTGGGGTTACCCCGCCAGCAAAATTCAAATGACCCACCAACAAGTACATCTGTTGTAATTTGACTTTCTTTGCCCTTGCTACTTTTTGCTACCATTCTATAAGATCTTGAATTTTCCCCTTGAGGCTCTAAATTTCTTTTTAATTATTTATTTGTGGAGATTCTCTTCTACAGAGAAAATTAGGTTGGTTGGTCTTCTAGTTTTCCTTTAACTATTGGAGGTTTTAATGTGTCCCTCGCTCTCTAAAACCTCACAGCTTCCTAATTAATATGTGTTCAAACACAACAGGATCATCCAATTCTCCTTGCATATTCATTCAGGGTTCCATTATGAGTCCCAAATATCCTTATTAACAAGTGTACAGTTGCGATCTCGCTGAGGAGAAAGGTGGCAGTGAATCTCTGAAACAGAGTCAGTAAGATTTTGACAACTAGGTCTGCTGAACCCAGGAGGCAATTTAGAGTGGCAGAATAGTTAGACACATGCTGTTAAATGTTTTATTAATCTTCAAGAAATGTTAAAATCAAAACTGGGATGGTGGAAGAACTTCTCATTTTGGACTTTCTGGTTTACGTGGTCCACACTGGTGAAAGGCTTTTGCCTTTAGCCTTGTCCTCTGGCGGCAGCACCTGGTCTTCCTTTGGGCAGGCAGCCCCTTCCCAGTGGTTCATGGATCAGGCAAGACTGAAACTTTTGACTCCAGGACACTGGTGACCTGGTCCTGGCTAACAGAGGCCATAGCTCACTGACCAGAGTTGAGAGGCATCATCATTGTGGACCAGTAATAGTCTGTGGACTTTCATAGAACAGTTGGGAAGGATAAGCTGTCCTTTTCCTCTGAGGTTTCCACATGTGTTGAGAAATCTCTGAAGGTACTGTTGACCAAATTTGCTCTCATATAGGAGAGCCTGCCCGAGAATGACAATAACCTGGGAGAAAGCAAAACTGAGAAGAGAGAGAGTGACCATTTCTTTATTCCATCCTTTGAGACTCTACACCTAGCCATACCTGAAGGTATACCAACCCCAGCCTTTTCAATTACTTGAGCCAAATCAATTCCCTTTAATAGTTAAGCTCCTTTGGGCTGGATTTTCAGACTTGCAACTGAAAGAATCCTGCCTTATAGAAAAGGTCTCTCTCACAAAAGTTAAATTAGTTCAAGACTCTACCCTTTGAATTTAGTAAAAATGACATTATAAAGCTAATTTATTGACTTAATAATTTTTAAATGGAATACAATCAAACCCCTGAAATACACCTTTGGTGATCATTTAAAAGTCATCACCATTTACGTAGTTAGAATGTTTCCAGTATTTAAAGGTACTTCAATGATATAATCTCATTAATTCCTGCAATGTCCTTTTGAACTAGCCAGGGGACAGGTATGCTTATCTAGTAATATAATAGTCCTGTTCTCTCTTGCACTTCATGACACATTTCAGCGAAGGTTGAATAACAAAGGGCAAGCTCACCTATGTAAGCACCTAGAGAAAACAGTAATTACTTCTCTAATGGTGTATCGAGGATATCACTGTGGAAATCAGAATACAGATTACAGCACAAATTCATCACCTGTGAGGAACTGTCTCCAATAGAACTCTTAACAATGTAGGTAGATGGATATAAAATATAGGTGATATATATGTGCTGTATCAATATTTAAGCAACACATTTTAATAAAATTCTTTCTACTTGTACTTCGTTATTTGTATATTATATGTAAGATAAGTATATAATTCATAAATATATTTACTAAATGATTACTATGTGTAAGTCCTTGTCAAATGTATATTTAAAGTATATGAAAATATAAAATTGAAATATGCTAAAAGTAAATTTGTGTTTCACATTATATTTTTCCTCACTGTATAAAAAAGTTTTTCTTTCTCTCAATAAGATAGCAGCTATTTAGACTCCTTAGTAAAGCAAAATTGGAGTAGAAGATAGTTCCATGTTGCTAAATATTTTTCTTATTAAGGTCCAAATTATATTTTAAGTTTTTAATAAAAATTTTCCTAAAATATATTCCACAACCCTGATGATTTAATTTGCTCTTGATGACTTAGTGGCTTCTTTGTGACCATCCTTCTGGGTTATAAAATTTAAAATGCTTCTGGATCTATTAAAGAATATAGACTTGTTTAAACCCAAATGCTGTGCTTTATGAATGCATATGTCTGCTTTTGATAATTTCCTATTTTCTTTTTAATTCTGTGGAATTTGTGTACCTTTCGATAAAATCCTTTTTACTTAAGTGAGTTTCTACTCCTCAGTAGATGCTTTAAGAGTATTTACAGGAGGCATTTTAATACATAGACTGAAAAAAACAACCATATGACCCAGCAACTCCGCTCCTAGATATAATCCCCCATAATATATGTTCAAAACTGTTCAGAGAAGCATTATTCATAGTAGCCAACAACTGGAGATAACCTTAAAGTTTATCAACAGAAAAACTGATAAATCAATTTTAGTATATTCATGCAATGGAATATTACATAGCCATGAGAATGAATTAACTGCGCAAAACCATATGGATGAAATTCCCATACAAAAAGTTGAATCAGTGAAGCTGGACACAGGGGAGTTGATGTGTGGAGGTCTGTAGTGACTGGAGGGGAACAAGAAGGGGAACTAGAGTGCTGGGTGTCAATAGTATTCTGTTCCTTGACCTTGCTCCTGGCTACACAAGTGCGGATCCTTTATGAAAAGTCACTGAGCTGTGCTATGATGTGTGCACATTTTTGCATAAAATAAAAGTTTAATCAAATAGAAGATAAAAATTAATTATGTCTTTCTATTTGTATTGAACAACCACTTTCAAAGCACATGTATTATCTCATTTTATTCATCCATTCAGTAATTGTTTATTGTTTGTTTATTTTCTGTCATGATTCAGGTAACAGGGAAGGGGCTGAGGATGCAGCACAGATTAAGGGGGACAGAATCCCCTTTGCATGGAGTTTACAGTCAAGTCAGCTTCATGCCCACCCATTATATTCCTGTGAGGTAGGTAGAGAAGGTGAGGTCTTGTGAGTTTTGTTTGTTTATTGTTTGTTTATTTAGGTGAGAGACTTAATCATGCTTATATACTTCAGAGAAAGACCCATCTGAGAGGCAGCAGATGCAGTATGTGAGAGGGAGGGAAAGATTTAAAAGTGAGACCCCTGAGCAGGACAAGAGAAAGGAACCAAGAATGCAGGAGAAAGGAAGAAAAACTCCAAACTGGGAATTATCAGGTGTCATATGCTGTTTGTCAGCAGAGCATGAACTAGAGCCCGAGAACCTGACATCTCAACCACATTGCCACCGTTTCTGGAATGCCAACAAATCCCCTTTATACACACTTGTACATGCACACACACACACATATACTTTAAATAATAACCTTTGGTCTTATGTGCATAGTTCATCATGATCTATTGGTGATTTGCAGTGTTCCTCTCGAACAAGGGGGCGGGCAGGCTGAGCTTCAGGGCTTAATGCTAGAGAGGAGCTCTTTGCTTTCTCTGGCAATGAGGAGAACTACAATGGAAGACAGGGAAATACGAGAAGTATGAAGGGACAGAAAAAGAAATAATGGCACTAACTGAAAACACGGGAGGAAACTTCTCTTTGGAATCTGTTGATTTGGGTAGTGAATTTCTAAATATCTTGGGATTTGTCATCAAAATGCCTTCTAGGGAAGCCAAGACCTGAACAAGAGACAACATCATGTGCTTTGGGCCCTTTGGAAAATGTTCCTTTATGTGTTAGTCGAGGTCCTGCAAGAAGCAAACAGCAAGAGGGAACCAAATGTGGAAAATATTTATAAGGAGGAACGCCTATGAGAGAAAGTGAGGAGGAAGCTAGAGGAGCTTGGAAGAGCCGAGAGATTGCAATGCAAGTATGACTCTTGTAAAAGAGACAGAAGGAATGAAGGTCTGGTAGAAGAGTCTTTGACTAGAGTGCACTTCCAGAATAATGCAGTAATGTCAACGAGGATTCCTCAAACCAAAGTTGTCCATTACACAAGTCCCACAACCCTCAGGAATGGGCCTGCCTTAGTACCCCTGCTGCACGCAGTCATGGGCTGGGAGCAGCCCCTAGAAAGTGCAGCATTGTTATGAATGCAGGATTGGATTTCAGAGCGCAGCAGCTGGGGCCATTCATGAAGTATGTTCTCCCTAATTAGAGATCTGAGAGAGGCATTTTCATGGCTACCACACTTTACATATCCTGAAGCTACCATTTTGGATAAAAATGGGGTAATACTCATCTTGAAGATAATAGAGTCTGGGGATTTTTTAATACAGTAAATCTGCATCTGGACTCTGCAGATGTGATGCTTGGAGATATATATATTGTTATTTTAGAGAGAGCAGTCATCAAGGTTATCTCTGATAGGTGACATCAGGCAATGCCTTGAATCAAGTGAGGAAGTAATCCACTCTGATATCTGTGGGAGAGCATTCCAGGCAGAGGGAACATAAATGCAAAGCTTATGAGGAGGGAGTAGGATAGTCTTGCTCCAAGAAGAGCAAAGAAGCCAGTTGAGAGAGCAAGAAGGAGAGTAAGAGGGCTAATATAAAGTGTGCAAGATGGAGAGTAGAAGCAAATGAGGTCAGGATGTTATCTGGGGACCAGATCATATAGGACTTAGATGCCATCAGAGAAGCTGTAGATTCATACGGAGTAATATGGGAATTCCCACGTAGAAATCAGTATAATCTCATCTTAACTTAATTACATCTACAAAGAAGATATTTCCAAATAAGGTCACATTCACAGGTTCCGGGTGAATTTTGAGGGGACACTATTCAACCCAGTTCAGGCTCCCTTCTTGGATCTTCTTCCAAAGCACCCTTCCCTTAAAATATAACGCTTGCCCAGGGTTTCCCTCAACCCCCTTTCCACTCTCTTATTCTGGACAGATTTTAATCACAAATGCCTACAAGGAAATAAATATGTAACAAAAATGAGTGATGTGGTTCTGTTATAAGGAAAACTAACAAAGATCTTCATGGTAAATAGCAACTAACCCTCAGTCTAAGGGCAGGTGGTGTGGCCTGTGGTTGCCTGAAGAGAGCTTGTCCTATTCTAAAGGTGGCAAGCTGTTTAGACCCATCTTAGTGTTGCCATTCAGAAATTCAAGCTTAGCTTTGTCAAATCATCTGACTTTCTTTTTAAGAAAAACTGGAAATATGGATTTTTGTATAAAATCACTTCGAAAATGATTAAAAACAAACAAAGCAGCAAAATACCAATATGTGTGGAAACGCTAGTCAGACCAAACAAAAGTCGTTTATGTGTCGGGCCCACAGGGCCAGTTTGTAACCTCTGTTCTATATTCAACTCTCTCATGATGTCAAGGGTTATTTAGGATCAGTGGTAACTTGTTTATTATACCACTTGTCTTTTTGGTTCTAGATAGGTAGAAAGAACGTCATAAGGGACAGTCACATTTGTTTACCCACAAGAATATGAAGCTTTGTATTTCAAACATTAAATTCAGTACTTCCCACAACTAACACTGCCTCTCTCATAGTCTCTTTCTCAAAGAATGGCAAAGTCAGAAATCCAAGAGTCATCTCTAATTCCTCACTATCCCTTAGCACATCTCACCATATGTTATATGCTTCCAGTAGTTTAGAAATCTTTCAGATGAGTCCCCCAAATCTCTCAAGTGAATCTCCTTCTCTCCATCCCTATAAATATTGCTTTGATTTACATCCTTTTCTAATACTAGCCCTTATACACTAAGCACTAAACCTCTGTTAAGTAAATATGTTATCTCACTTAATCTTCATAGTAAGAGTGTGATAGTGTTTTAGTTTAGGGTCTATAACAGAACATGAGAAAGGTCTTAGGTAGAAAGCAGAAGTGAGGGAATGGGGGGAAAAAGCCAATATAAGGTGCGTTATCATGGTTGCTACTGTGGGCAACAGGAGCCATGATATCTGAGAATGCCTCCAAAAAGGGCCATCCAAAAGATGAAAGTTTGGGGCATTTACTACAGCTGCTGTCCCCTTGTTAGAGGACTGGCCCTAGGACATTTTTGCATTGATTGAGAGTCTTTGACAGCCCAGGGACAGAAAAAGAAAAGATACACAGCACACACTTGAGTTGGACTACTACCAAGGCAGGTGAGTCTGAGCTTGCCTGGAACTATTAAGCACAGCTGCAGCTAAATCCAAAGTAAGCCAAGGGGAGGTGACACAGAGCACCAAAGCCATCTGCTTCTGATAAAGAACGGAAAGCTTTCGGAGGTAACACAGATTGTAAAGTAACCAATCTAGCATTTATATCCAGAGCTAACTCCAAAGGCTGTACTTTTAATTACTAAGCACAAGAAGTTTCAGCCAACTTCAAAGTTCGGGGGCATAGTCCCCGAGACTGCCCTCAATTTTGACACCAACTGCAAGTTGAGAGAGGTTCCCAAAGCCACCCTCAGTTTTAATAATTTTCTAAAGAGACTCATAAAAATCACTTAAATCTATTATATTCATGGTTATAATTTATTACAGGGAGATTGTAGAGATTAAAATCAGACAAAGCGAGAGATGCATAGGGCAGAGTCCAGGAGAGTTCCAAATGTGAGCTTCCTTGGTCTGCTCCCCATGGAGTCAAAATGTATTACTCTCCCACCATCAACATGTGACAATACTCATGGAGTATTGCTAACCAGAGAGACTCACCCAAGCCTCAGAATTCAGAGTTTTTGTGGGAGTTCCACTACATAGATTGATTGATTTCCCATGTGGTTGATCTTAGTCTCAGGGTTGACTGATACTGCATGACGCCACCCTAAATCACATGGTTGGTGTCTCTGGGATAACTAATCCCCAGGAATGGATTATCAGGTGTAATTGGCCATTCTAAGATCTAATATGGCCATCCGCCACCCTGAACAAAGAGACTCCTATCAGGTTTGACATAGATTACCTTCCAGGAGCTGAGGTCAAAGCCTAGTCCTCTCTGGGTAATGCCAAATTCTTGACTACACACTATGAAATATAACTAATTATGTCCATGATAAAATATAGCTCTGATTGTGTCTTTCGCCTCCTTGAATGTCTTCAGTGGCTCTCATCACCTTTAAGGTAAGATCCATTCTCTTTAGAGTAGCATACTAGGTACCTCAAGATCTGAGTCCTATCTACCTTTCCAAGGTCATACCTTGCGTTTTTTCTTCTTTGTACTCTATGGCCCTTCCAAACCACCAATACTTCCCCTAATGACCCAACCCTGCTCTCATTAGCAGCCTGACTAGTAAAAGTAGGTGACAGCACATAGACAGTTACTGTACAAAAAAAAAAGCTTAGTTTCCTTCTTTTCCTTTAGCAGTTCAAATAGACTAAGACAAGATTCTGGGATCTATGGGTGTGTGTGGAGGAGGTGTCCCTTGATGAAATGTCATTTGAAAAGGAGAGAAGATGTGACAGGATAGGAGAGAAGGAGGGCTATACTTTAGTTTGGCAGATAAGCAGCAGAAGTAGGATTGAGGCTCGACTTCTCTTGCCCCATTTGGAGCAGAGACAGAATGCTCAGACCTCCATCAAACTCACCCATGTGTGGCTCGTTCTTGCCTCGGACTTCTGCACATGCAGTAACTTCTCCCCAGAGAGCAAATGCACATACACATATGCATGCACAGCTGTGTTTGAAGATTTAACTCAGAACGTCTTCCCTGACCATTATCCCTTCCCTCGCCGCTCTCCAGAGGGATCACTCCTCTTTCTCTTTATTGCACAATACCAACCAAATAGTTATCAAGGTGTATTATTACTATTCTTCCCCTGACTATGAGCTCTATGAGAAAAGAAACCATACACTTCATCTTTGCATCCTTATCATCTAGCAAAAGGCCCAATAAAATTGGGATAAAAACTTATAGACTACATGAGCAAATGAAGAAGGAAAAAAGAAAGTGAGAGAGTAAGGCAAGAAAGAAGAGTGGGAAGAAAAGTGGGAGAGAGGATGAGAGGAAGGGAAGAGTGTTGAAAACTCATTTGGTTTGCAGATACGCAGGGGAGGAGGTAATGCCAAGTTTAATAGAATGCTATCCCTTGAAACCCCCAATCCCTGGCCCCTAAGCAGCAACTGTGGTTCTGATGGCAGAGTTTACTTAGCTCAAGGATAAGACACAACATAAGCTGAACGACATTAAACTGCTCATGGGTTCGTGCCCAAACCAATTCCCTCTGCAGGGAGGTAACATTTCTGAAGTCTTCTATGGTCCTTTTAGAATCTCTCCAGGCTATGGTGGCAACAGATTTAGTAGACAAGAGGGAACTAGCAGCACATCACATGAACTGAACTGGAAAATATCCTGGCCAATTAACAGCAAATGTCTGTGGCAATTAACAAACAGCCTGGGAACAAAGACTATCTATGCTGTTATGCTCAGTCCTGGAATGTTTATTGTCTCTTCATGTCTTTGGTTTTATGGTTTCAACAGTTGAAAGATGTATATTCCACTCTTTCACTAGTTTGCATGCTCCCTTGAGGACCCAAACCCATCTAATACATCTTTTTATTCACACAACACCTACCACAGTGTCTTACTCAAAGTAGGAATGCCATAAATATTTTTGAAGTAAATATAAAATTCTATCTCAAACCTGAAGCTATAGTTTAAGTCTCCTGCTGCCAAGCGTCCACAGCGCGGCAGGGGCAAACAAGTTAAAGTGTGGCTTAAACTTTTCTCCACACTTTTTAGTTGCCTTTATCAAAAGTAAAACAGATAAAGTTAGGTTTGTATTAGGAAGGACATTTAGAGGTCATTTAGTTCAATTCTCCCTTCTCAGATGAGAAACCTGTTAAATTGGCTTGTCTAACACAATGGAGCTGAAAATAGGGCACGACTGTCATCAGAAGCCAGTCTCCAGACTCTCAGTCTAGTACTCCTTCTTTTACAGCATGTCTTTTCTCATTACTCTTTTTCTAATAATCAAAACAACAGGGCATTTTTATAACAATGCTTAAGAAAACATAATGCACTTCTGTACATTTTGGTGGTTTTCCCACTAACGCCCACCAACCAGCCTTGACTCTTGATTAACTTACATTCAAGAGCCACTTTCGACAAATTGTCATCAAGGATTCCCTCCTATCTCCTTGAAAGAATAGAGGCCCTTAGCGAAGGTCACTTTTTACTTCTGATTACTTCTGATCTATAAATTTCCTAATTTCCTCTTGTTTAACCTTAGAGAAAAAGGTATTCCTCTTCCTTTTCAAGGCCAACCCTACCATCCTGGCACTTGATCTAATTTTCAACAGTGTCCAAGTGATTTATTCTATAGTCTGTCCTCTCCCCCTCCTGGGACTTAGACCTCTCTCTAGCTCCTGGCACCACAAACAGGCTCAAGTTTCTTCCATCTTATAGCCTCCTGATCATATGTACTTGGATAACTACCTCCAAACTCTATGCTCCCCTTCTCATGCAAACATTTTGAAAGAATATGCTTGTCTCATTTTGTTAGCTTCATTCATTTCTCATCTCACAACAGTCTTCCTTACATCCCCAAAATGCTACTAAAATGGCTCCAACCAAGGCCACAAATTATCCTACTTATCAAACAGGCGAAATTTCCAGTCTTATGTTTCTGCTTCGTTTCTCTCGTCTCAAAACAACTCCCAGTTCTCTTAGTTTCTGTAACTCTTCAGTCATTTCATCCTCTGAAATGTTTTGATCATGATCATTTTGTTTGTTTGTTTTCTATGTGGGTTCCTCTTCTTCTGCCTACTCTTAAGAGATGTCAGTTTCCCATAAGAAATATAATGATTTCAAGTGCCAATATACACTGGTGGCCACCACATCTGTATTTCCATCTCAAATCGTTTTAATATTCACATATATGTGTTCACATACCTATTTAATGAGCTCCATGTTCATGCATAATAAGCACTACAAACTCAATATCAAAACTCAATTCAACATCTTTGACCCAATCCCCCCTTATACAGTAGAACCCCACCAAAATGCTACATGTGGGGTCCAAAAAATTGTGTCAGTTAAAATTCAAGGTCACAGTATTGCAAGGTTAATTCGAAAGTCATGCTATAAAATCGTGATAGGCACAAAAGTGAAGATAGTGAAACATAAATTGAATATACATAACCACACACTGACTGAGAAAGTCTCAAATGATCAAGGCACTCACTACTCAGTTACTTCCTGCTCCATGATTTTTTCTCACCCTTTCTTTTCCTGTTTGAGAAGTGGGGCTAGGAGGAGGATTGGAACCAATCATAAATTCCGTTATATCCAAATTCATGCTTTGGAGCAATGAATTTCCTATCTTACCACGTGGTAACACCATCAACCTAAGTGGTATCACTTAGAATAAAAGCTTAGGGCTGATTTTTGCATCCTCCTTTCATTACTCTCTACAGCCAATTAATCAACAGCTCTTGAAAATCCTACTTCTTTAAAATTGTACTTTAAAAGTTCTCGAATTTGCATAAGATTTCCACATTCCCTAATCCATACCTTAATCTTTTTCTGGAGTACCCCAACAGCCTTCTATCAGGTCACTCTGCCTACAGACTTGTCCCACTCAAACTTTAGAAATGAGATTCCAGAGAAAATTTAAGGTAGTAAGGCCCTCTCCCTACCCAGCATCCAACAATCCCACTTGTGATTTCAAAGTATGCCAAGATATTTCACACCTCGGTGGTTTGCAGCTTCTCTGCCTGGGGTCCTGGACATCATTTCTACCTGGCAGTTGCTCATTGGTCTGTTAAGACTCATTTCCAATTTCATCTATGAAGCTATTCCTGTCCATCCCTCCTCTCTCCAGCGAATACAAGAGACTATGCCCTATTTTTGGTGTCTACTCTTTGTATGTGTGTATGTGTCGTTTAAAATATCTATAACATTTCATTATACTTAGTCACTTACTTTTTTCTGTTTCCCACTAAAATTGTAAATCTATTGAGGAATGGGCTAGATGTGATTCAGCACCAGGTGCCAACGGTAGGTACAGGGTACGTATATTATTTTTCAAACCACATTAAGTTTTATGCACTGTATAATGTATCTCACAATTTTAAGAAACAAAGAGAAAATAAAAGAGATTACATAGAGCCACTAAGATCATCTGAAAAGCAAAAGTCAAATTAAAAACAAACAATAAGTAGGAAAAGGAAAACTATGACAGACAATCCTAGATAAGGCAAAGAGACAGGCTCAGTCTATGTTTGCTGTCTGTCGCTTTCCAAATCATGACCCCTCTTTTGAAATGAATATTTTGCCATATTTCCTATTCTTTTTTCCCATCTAATGAATTAGAGAAAGGCCCCATTGGCCAGAAGCATACACAAATGCTGCTCACTCCAACTCAACATACAGATAAGAAACTAGTAAAAACAGGAAGCATGAAGGAAAAGTGAGAATTTTCCCCCTAAATAAGTTTATAAAATCCTCCAAAATTACTTCAAGTGAAGATTATTATTACATACAAATGACCTTACCCATCCTTTTGTTCTCTTTCAATAGTTTTCATCCCAGACTTCTTAGAGGACTAACAGAATTCTGACCATCTTTTTGTCATAATTTAAATCCTAGATTATCACAAATAACAAATATCCAGACGTTATTTTTCTCATCCTCTACAAGTGTCTATTTGAACATGTAGAAAGCTTTTATGGGAGCTAGGTATTCCAATGAAAATAATGCAATCAGTGGCAACTTGAGAATTTCTATGTAGAAAGAACTTGGAGATAGTAATTTGGCTGGAATCTGAGGCTCAGAGACTTATCTGAGAGATGTGTTGGCCATGCATGCTCACTGTTCTATTGGAGTGTATGTTTTGTTTGGGGAAAGCTTAAGAAGAGGAGTGTGGCTGATAGAAATTGTGAAGAGGATAAATATTTTCAAGCTGTCCATAGGTGTTGACACTAAACACCATGTGTACCTGGGTTGTTGGGATTTTTGGTGTGGGTTTTCACTTTATGAGTACACCAAAAATAACAAAACAAAGGATTTAGAGTTAAGATATCTGAAAACAAATCTGAGTGATCATAGTTATGGCTATTTCTGAACTGGAAAAATTAAAATTATAAAATGACAATGGTGGGAATTGGTGTAAAAGCTTTCTTCATACTTTATTTAAAGGCATAGAAAAATTAGTAAAAGAGCCCTGCCTCTACCTCCCTCTATATTCAAGTTTATATATAATAATTGGGCAGGATCTCTCACTTCCTATCACTTGACTTGAATGAAGGACAGTATTGCCTTTGCCTGAGGAAACATTATGAAATTGTGGGATTCAATGTCCTAAATTTCATTGAAGGCACAATAGAATGGGTAGGAATCTCTCACTTGTCTTAGCTTTTATTTGAGCAGAATTTGAAGTGTGTGCCATCAGACAACCACACATTTTCCCTAAACAATAGTTTTTATCCCCTAAACTCTTTTTAGTTTAGGGTGGCATAATATGACAGTAAGTGTCTCCAAGTACTAGTCGAACCAAATTACACTCTTGAGCCTGTGCGTGCTCTGCTTGCTGATGGGATTGTCCCTGTTCTGTCGTCCTTCCTCATCAACTTTCTTGCTAAAGTGTGCAGTGAGTAATGATTACAGAGTGATATTTAATGAAAACTCTACCCATGACTCTGAGCCAAATGTGACCCCTACTATTCTTCTACTATTAAAAAATAGTTACCCATTCCCCATGCAATTGCAGTTGCAGGTGGCAGAAATCCCAAGTTGCCAAAATGTGCCAGTAAACTATTCAACTTTATAAGTTTCTCAACATACAAAGTGCTAATATTGATAGAGAAATGCACAGGAAGTAAAAAGTCTGGCTCTTGGGAAAATTAAACATAAATAACCTTGCTTCCACTAATTTGGGTGAGAGTTGCAACATCTTTTTAAACTAGTTTTTACATAGGAGATAAAATGAAGATGCCAAAGATTAATACTGTCAATTTCAATGGCTAGCATGTATCCAAAAGACAAACAACATATAAATCTAAAGCAAATAGAACTTCATTGCTTAATTTCTGCTTATCATTCATTACACAATTGCCAGGAAGTTAACCATTACATTTTGCAAATCCATCACATCTTAAATTCATCTTGGAAAAGTTCCTTCTTCCATTATTGTATTGGGCTTTTATGGACCTTTGATGGCTTTCACAGTAATCAGCACTGGGGGATCTACAAGACGAGCGTAGAGTGCAGTTCAGAGAGAAGGAAGATGAATGCACACTACATCATCCTCTGATTCTTTTCAGTGCCCCGAAACTAAGAGCATGAGCTCTTAATCTGGACTACGACACTTTGCTTTCCATGACCATAATTCTAGCAAGGAAAAAAATAAGTTTAAGATTTCCAGTCACCTGTCACTCAATATAGACAAAGTAGTAAGTAAAGTGTAATTTTTCAAAATGCTCAAAGACAAACATTCTTAGCATTGAAAGAAATGCTTTGATATCATTTTAAAAAGTAAATCTGCTTTATGATTAATTTTTTTGGTATTTATAAGCTTCACATACACTCACATTTCTTATTCAATATTCTATTCAATTAACAGACCCTTTCTTTTTCAAGCCCTGGGCTAAATAATAGGGCTAAAGAAGAGAATATAGAAACATTTTCATGCCTTTGAGAAATGTTTATTTTAATAGGCCAGATAAACATAAACTAACCTGGTAAATAAAGATTTCATATATGTAATAATAGAAGCAGGTACAAGGAAGAATAGAGGTACAATGGAGCAAATGGCCAATTTGAGAAAGAAAAGGACTAAGATGAAACATAAACATGGTCCAAAGGCTTCATGGTGGAGATGACTGTCAAGCTGAGTCTTGAAAGATAACAAGTATTTGCTATGTACGTGTGGTCGTCTAAGAACATGTCCACACATTCTTCGACACTCCTTCCACCAAGATGTGGAGTCTAAATCCTCTCTTCTTGACCGTGGGTAGTCCTTAGTGACTTATTTCTGATGAATGGAATGCAACAGAAATAGCACTGTGAGACTTTCAAGGCTAGTCATAAATGATATAGCTTCCACCTGACTTTCTTGCTCTATTGAGACATGTATTTTTCAAGGCCTTAGCCATCATGTAAGAAGTCTGACTCTCCCGAAGCTGTCATGCTGGAGACACCATTTCAAGAGACCACATAGACGGAGATGCCCAAGGAGCCAGATGTTCCATATCCCAGCTGTTGGAGTCTTTCAAGCCCAGGAACCAGACATGTGAGTTAGCAAGTCTCAGACAATTCTAATTCCAGCCACCAGCTGACTGCATCCACATGAGAGACCTCAATGAGCAAGAAACAACTAGCTAAGCTCCACCAACTCCCAGGGCCAGCACTAAATGTTGGCATGATTTATTACATAGCCGTAGATAACTCGAATGGTAGACAATGGGAGCAGCCTTTGAAAAACTACGGAGAGTTAAGACATCCTGGTGTTTCCAAGCAAGAACAAGTAGCTGAGTATGGCCAAACAACACAATATGAGTCAGGGCAAGACAAGAGACAAGACTGACGAGATTAGCAGAGACCAGGTCATGGAGGCCCTAGTAATTCAGGCCATGGAGGTTTATTTTCCTCCTGGAGCCAACGGATGGATGTTCACCCATATTGGAAGCATATTTATTTATAAAGATTCATTGTCAGAATATTATTTATTAATTTGTAAACACATCGACTACATTGCCAGCTTAAGAAATAACATGCTCTGTAAATGTGCTGGTTTTGTTAGTATACATCCTCTTTAGTCCTGGAAACTGAAGAACTTACAGCTTAGATTAGCACTTCACTACCGAAATCAAAGCAACCCATCCTGGATAATGGCTTCTCCAGACATATTATCCATCAGGGATTATTTTCTAGTGAGCAGTTTCAGTGGCTCTGGCTTTATTTAGAAGGATTTCAGTGCTTCCTTGAAATGGTTCATCTGAGCTCTATGTGCATGGTTAAACTTTTGTGACTGTAAAGATTACTTAGTAAGAGTCTTTAATTATTAGAACCCTGAGTGGAAGAGACGTTAACATATTGGTCAAGCTCACACAGCTATGTAGTACCAAGGCCAAAAATAAGATCTATAGCTTTTTTCAATTAGCAGTTCTTTGCAAAACACTTTTGACCAGCCAACTAGTGACCATGTTGGAAAGAAGCCAGAATAAAGTGGTAAGTTCTTAATGCTTGCTTGCAACTATTTCCATAGAAATACTATTTCTTTGGCAAATACTGACATTTGACAATCTATAGTTACAATTCAATATTATATTTGTAGCAGAAAACACATATCTCGTGTTCATAAAAGACAACTGAGGTATAAACAAGTTTCATGATATAAGGTATCTGCTCACTTTGTATATTACGTATACATTTATTATCAAATTGAACTTCTAGATTAAATAGGGGCATTTGAAGATCTGCCCAAGGTGAATTTTGGGAAACAGCATGTTATGTTATAGTGAAAAGACTATGAACTCAAAAACAGTACAACAGGGCATTAAATGGGGCTTGACCTATTTTCTCTGAATTTCAGCTGAAGCCCCAAGACTAAGAAAAGTGGATAACGGATACTCCCTACATTCTAAAGAAAGGTGTTAGTCACTTCCATGTGGGAACGACTTAAGGCAGAAGCTCAGTGTAACAAGTGACCCCTACTTTCTAGCTATATAAAATAACACTAGTTCATCAAAGTTAATCCAGGTAAAGAGTTATCAGCCTTGTTGAAGTGTGCCTCTCCACCTCAAGATAAGCGACAAGGAATAAGAGAATTGGCATAAATATTAGAACTGTCTAAAAGGGGACACTGGGAATCTCACTCCCCATCTGGCTATTGGGAGAACCTGATATATATTCCTAGGGCCTATACAAACATGGAGCGTGGTCCCTGCCTCTCACTTGGGGAGTGCTAAAGGTGGGAGGATGGTTAGACTGCTTTGAATGGCAAGGGAAGTAGAGAGGGCAGCAGTGAGAAGCATACTGCACTTACATTGCTTTGTGAAGCAAGGAGGTTTGAATTCCCTTGTGCCAAATGAATTCCTAGGCAGGTAGGGTTCGAAACATATTGATGGACCCCAGCCAAAAGGGCATCCCACAGGAAGAAGCTGGAAATGTGCCTCACTGCGGGAAGAAGTGAAGTTTCAAGAAGTCAGCCAGAAGGTGAATCCCCTGTGTCAGCCAGCATTGGGAAACTTGCCATCCAAGAGGACACCGAGAGATGTGTTACTAGAGCCTGCTGAAGGAGAGACAGTGATTTTCCTCCTACCCGCATCTCTCTCCAGGCTCCCCCTCATCTCCCACCCCTGACTCTGAAGCAGCTAAGTGTGGAGTAAGCAGAGAGAAGGAGTGAAAAGCCTACAGCAGCTTTATCACTTCCAATCGCTGATGGCCCGCTCAGGCCTTGGCTGAGGCAGGAGAAAATCTTTGAATTAAATGGATGTCTGAAGATTTGTTTTAAGAGGGATTAGACTTGGTAATACCTGAAAATCGAAAGTATCCTTAAGCTGAAAGTGACTTGTAAGTTGTGCAATCTCCTGATCAAGTGATAGGGAGATACAAAGGACCTTTTTTTGAATGCAAACATAGAAGAAAAAAATCCGTGTCCTGATTATGATCTATCAGAATATTACCCATTCAACAAAGTGGTTATATACAGAGATATCTGAATATCAATACTGTCACTTCAAATCTGTCTGAATCCAGCTTCACTTATAAACATGGGATAATAAGACCTGTGTCATAGGCTGTTGGGAGGAATGACTGAGGTAATGCATGCATGACACAGAGCATATCATTTATTGTAATCTTCTGATCCTTCTTCCTTGTCTTAGTTACCATACTTTTTTAAAAAAGAGTTAAGGCAGCTTATAATTAGATTGCTTAATTAGAAATTGAAAATCAAAATAATAAAAAGGAATGAGTGGCATATAAGCCAACAAAAAAGCCAGGTTTGTTAATATGATTAGGCTTCAAATTTGAAGTTATTAGAGAACAAAAGAGTTATAAAATTCCTATTATCTTATTAAAGGAAACTTTCCAGTTCTTTAAGACAGAAAAACTCTTTTCAGGTGCTAAACCCTAAAAATAATTTCATTATATAACATATATTATCCAGAAGACTCTCTTTTTATTTGTGCTACCTGGAGATTCCAAAATTTATAATTCAATTATATTGCAAAGGTTCATTATTTTTGTCTGTAATTTGAAATTCAGAATGGTATTCTAGGCCAGTCCCAAGAAGCTGCTTAAGCCACAATATAGCTAACTTTTACGGTGCTGTTGGCATTCCCTGAGTTCTATTTCCTGAGAGAATAGATCTTGAATATAGCCTTTCTGTGTATGTGTGGGTGTGCATGTGCGTGCACCCACATGCACAGATAACAGAGGACACTTTAAAAAAAGTCTCTTTTCTTGTAATTCATCAAATCTATATCCAGTATCCTTCCTGTCCCACAATGTTGCCCCGCCCCCAGGCATGGTCCACCACAACCCAAGTGTCCTATGTTTTCAAATTATTTGCTTTCCTTTCTCCAAAAAATAACTCATATTGCCAAGGGCCAGCTAAGTTTAGTAGGAAAACAACCTGATTAAAATAATTCATACTAATGTAAATGCTTAAAAGCTACTTACAATTCCCAGAACTGTTTGCAATTTTACCAGAATATTCTTTTTGAGCCTAAATATTCTAATTATAGGAATTCAGGTAGCATAACAAAATGAAATAGGAAACAACTACCAACACCCAATCAACATGACCTATCCCTTAAAACTCCAGGTCTTTGTACAGCACCTATGCAGTGATTTCCTGTGCTGGGAGGATAGAGCAACAGACCTAGCAGTCAATTTATGCATGGGCTGTGTATGAAATGGGCCTTTCTCATTTGGAGATTGACTTCCTTTATTACAAAATCTCATTCAATATATACCTCTCATCTATGTTGCATTTTTAATTAAATTGGATCATTTACAACATTTGCAAATGTTTCTAAATTGATAATAATTAAGCTAAATGAGAAAGAAAAATCTGCAAAAGAATAATACCACTGAAAGAAAGCTACTTGATTTGTCAAATGGGAATGAGCTATGAGTTACCTAAAACAGAAGCCAAGTAGCCTCTTCAACTGGTGAGGCCCACACAGCAAGGATAGCATTCTTCAAGGAAAGTTTGTGTTCCTGTTCTTGCCAAGATTTTCAATGTTTTGGAAATAACAATCAGGCTGCTCATTTATGTGTGATGAATGATTTTCTGAGCATCTCAGCTCTAAATTTAGAGAATTTTGAAAGGAGTGAATTGCCCCTGCAGCCAACAATGCTGAACAGGTTCCAGGGAGCAGAACAGTAGAAGGAGCAACGAAACATTTGTCAGCTCCTTTGATAACTCATCATTTTCCCTGTGAATTAAGGCATTTTGTTTAATAAATGTTCATGTTTACTTGGTTGGGGCAAAGCATCGTCAAAGTGATTTTTAAACAGATAGAACTTCCTTAAATTTCTCTAAGCCCTCTTCATTTTTCAGAGGCTGCCTGGTAAGATGGCCCACATAAGACAGAAGTCTTAATTCTAATAGTATATCTGTTAGTAAACCTTCCTGTGACATTACTTAATCAATTAAGTTCTTTTTTTCTTTATTTTTAAAATAGCAAGAGTTAGGGCTGGCCCAGTGGTGCAGCGAAGTGTGCACGTTCTGCTTCGGCGGCCTGGGGTTCGCTGGTTTGGATCCGGGGTGCGGATGTGGCACCGCTTGGCAGGCCATGCTGTGGTAGGCATCCCACATATAAAGTAGAGGAAGATGGGCACGGATGTTAGCTCAGGGCCAGTCTTCCTCAGCAAAAAGAGGAGGATTGGCAGCAGATGTTAGCTCAGGGCTAATCTTCCTCAAAAAAAAAAAAAAAAGTAGGAAGAGTTGCACTATATTCTGTGTTGTCCCCTCATGCAACCCTGGCCATCTTCTCAGGCTGTACTGCATGTTCCACATGCTGCTGTTACCCCACAAAACCCACTTCTGACTCAGACAATGTTTTCAGGCTTTGTTTTCAACACTGCGGCTTATACTTCCCAACGAATCAGCAATGAAATCCTGGACATTTTTGCCTTGGTATTTCAACTCATCTGCCTACTCATCTCATTTGGCCAATTTGAGATGTTGTAATAGCATACTTTATGGCTGATTCAGAAATCCTGATATTTGTTCTTGTTTTCTGGTTCCTCTCCCTACCCCACAAACTCCATACCTTGTAATCATAGCAAGAAAATTCCATAACATCATATTTTCTGTTATTTAGTACAAGCCACCTGGAAGCTAGAGGCCAAGAGCCTCCTGCTCCATCCAGAGAAAGAGAGGGAGCATCTTTGAGCTCTAAAATACTACGATGACTCTTTGATCTTAATTTACAAGTAACTTCATTATCTTCTACATCCTCTGAATTCAGTGCCTTGAGTTAATTTTTTTCTTTAATAGCTAGAGCCTGTAAATTTACTTTGTAATCAATTGTACTGAGTGTTCTTTCATAATCTGGCTAAAATTATCCTTCCACTTTTATTACCCAGAATGTCCATTCTTTCTTCTTAAAGTAATCCAACTTTCTTTTGTCTGCTCCATTTAGATTTTGGATTCATCAGCACATTAATGGGAGCTGCAGGCCTGGTAATGGATGAGATCACTCAGTATGAGCACAGATTGAGAAGAAGGCTAGGGAGAGCAAAGGAATACTTTAGGGTCAGACAATAGAGGAGGCATCAAAGAAACAGATCAAAAAGCATTAACAGGGGCCGGCTCCGTGGCCGAGTGGTTAAGTTCGCACACTCCGCTGCGGCGGCCCAGGGTTCGGATCCTGGGCGCAGACATGGCACCGCTTGTCGGGCCCCGTTGAGGCGGCGTCCCACATCCCACAACTGGAAGGACCTGCAACTAAGATATGCGACTATGTACAGAGGGGGTTTGGGGAGATAAAGCAGAAAAAAAAAAGCATTAACAGTAAAAAAAAAAAGAAGTTTATTAACAAAAAATAGAGTATTATCCAAGAAGCCAAGAAATAGGAGACATTTCATGTGGAATGCAGTGTACATACAGGGAGCAGAGTTCGTGTCAAAAGACCATTTAAAGAGATCTGACAATATGAAGATAATTAATAATGAATCAAAACAGTTGCAAATGACAGTTTGCAGAGGATTGAAATGTAAATGGTAGATAAGTAAAGTTTCACCATGTTTACAGTGAATGAAAGAAGAGCTATAATGCAATAGACAGAAGGGAAAACTTTCAAAGGAAGTTGATTTTTGAACTGAGATTATTTAAGAAGTTTTATGGAAGAATGTTTATAGAAGTAGCTAGCAGAGAGGAAGAAATAGAAGATGTGAGAAAGAGGATAAGTGAGGAAAACATGCTAAAAGTGGCAAGAGAGAATGAAATCCGAATTCAATAACAATTTGAGTAAAAATAAGTCCCCTCAATAGAGGAGACTTTCTTCCTAATTAACTTTTCAAAGCTATACAGCTCCTGTCTTCCTTCCACTCTAGGTCTTCAACGATCCCTTCTCTATTGGAAGCGCTGTTTTGCCTTGTCTGTACCTAAGTGATGGCAGTACAATCCCTTTTACCATCTAGTCTATCAGTGTATCATAATGTTTACTATTACTCATCCATAAATATTTTTAAAGGGTCTGCTTTACATATAAATATTTAGGTTATACATAAGCACTCTGCCGATTAAGTGGGTACTTTTACCTTATTCTCTTCAGATTCCTAGGTAATAAATAAGAGAAAATGTCCCCAAGAGATAATGCAGTTTAAAAAGCACAATTATATTAGAAGAAATGTATTCCCATGGAAATGAAACACACCCTAACAGAGCTCTGATCAAGGAAATGCCGTACTTTGAAAACTTCATTTCTCAGTTAAAGACTCTGCTGAA